>NC_057805.1:323979996-324344450 GCF_018294505.1 Triticum aestivum
TCAATCTTCCTCTCCTAACCACCTTAGGAAGCTGTCGGTTTCCAACACACGTCCATTCTTTCTCTCCATGTTTCGATCTCTAACTCTCTCAACTACACAACCCCCTTTTTCCACTCTGTTACGAAATGTATTTACCTCACACACCCGCCATTGCACCCCATGCCGAGCTCTCTCTCTCTCTCCCTCTCCCTCTCACCCTCTCGCGCTAAATACATGCATTGCCTATCTAGCCCCCCAACCTCTCGTGCGCACGCACGCACGTTGTCTATCTAGGTCACTCCCTCGAGACTGTCTCACTCTTTCTTCCGCACGGTGGGCCACACTCGCTCAATCTCGCTCTCTTTATCTAAGTCTCGTTTAACCTCGTTTTCTTTCACACACAAATGATATATCTCCCTGTTCGGGCCTCGATCGACACACTCTATACTCTCTCACACAGATTGTCTATCTAGGTCAGTCCATCGAAGCCGCCCCCACTCTTTCGACCTCATGGCGGGCCACGCTCGCTCTCTCTGTCTCCCTGTCTCTCTCTCTTTGTATGTCTCGATTGACCTCGCTCTTTCTCGGACAAAAACGATATATCACCATGTTTGAGCCCAATTCGACTTATTCACATTCTATACTCTCTCACACACATTGTCTATCTAGGTCACTCTCTCCAACCCGTCTCACTCTTTCGATCGCACGACGACCCTATGTGATCGATTGACCTTGCTTCCTCCCACACACAAAATATATCTACACGTCTGTGACTGGATCATCTCTCAAGCTCTATCTTACAGCCCTCACCCTTGCCAAAAGCTCAATCGGACAATATCTCTCCAGAGCATATATATTTGTTCAATGAATGTCAGACCACACTCACTTTGTCTCTCTATCTATATGTCTCTCGATTGACCTCGCTTTCTCACGCCGTATCTTCCACACATTGAAGCTACCTCTCCATCCCTCGCAAAGCCGGAGCTATTTACATTGCGAGGGGCACTCCAACCTTGGATTAATTTGTGTAGGCATTTATCCCGGTCGGTTTAGATAATATTTTCGTAGCATTCGGCCCACAACTACTCGAAACACCGTTGCAACCCCCACAACTCCCCTAGTTGATTTCCCTCTGGCTCGGTCATCGCTCTCTCGCACGTCCTTTCTCGCCTTCAACGTCGCACCATGGTATTATTGCAAAAAAACTCTGTTGTTCTCTTTAATTATTATAAATAAGCTACAAAACTACACACCAATAGTCCACTTGGAATGGAATAAATTTCGACCCACAAATTAAAGTGCTACAAACCACACACCGAGGGGCCCACATGTCATGAAACAAATTTGGACCCACATACAAATTAAAAAATAAAGGACAGGATCGAACATGCGACCAGGGCCTTCAAGCCGCACGTCAATAGGCAACATACGTAGAACAGCAATGTTTGTTGTACCTCCTTTTGTTCACATAATGTTTTTATATTACCACAGCCTATTTAATTGATAACATGTAATATTATTTCTAGTACTATTCGTCTTCACTTACTGGTGGGTTCCATGTGTGCTCTCTCTCTCCTCCCCTTCTGCGTTTAGACGCACGGGCAAACACGAAGAACTCGCGGGCGATGTTGCCGTTGACCATATCTGGACGCGTTCACAAGTTACGGCACCAGTTTCACGTGCTAGCAGCACTAGTCAGTCTGTACGTGCAATGCACGTTAATTTGGAAGTATATTAAGTGCATGAAGATATTGAGTAGGATATTATTTGCGTGTTATTATGTGATTAGCACTATTTTTGGCATGAAATTAACTGCACGCTAAATGTGTTGAGCGCTCGACATTGAAGCAGTCTAGGTCGTTGGATGACAAGGAATACATGTGGCTTGATGACGTTTTATATTTAATTTGATACGGCTCTAGCAGAACATTCAATCGATCAAACCATAGGTTTCGTTCAGTCTGACTCCGACTTTAAATTATACGACGATCGATCTAAAATAAACGGAAATGATAAATGTTCGGATTTAAGCATGGCAATCCGAACGTTTTTCATGGCAAATCTAGATTACGCGGCGGCGGCGGGGACGTCTTGCGGTGCGAAGTGGCTCCTCTGCCGTGTTGTGTGTGTCGTCGGGCCACTGACCGACGGCGACGGCGGCGCCTTGCGCCGTTGTTGGCGTACTCCTGGACGTTGGCCTAGCTTCAAGGAAGGCCAAAATGTTCTGGACTTTGGAGCGAGTCAACTAGCGGGAGGAGGCGACTGGCGTTGGTGCAAGGAAGCGGTCGACAACGGCCATCCATGCCGCTAAGGGGGGCACTGGCACCCGCGCGGGGACAGGCGATGTCAACGGCGCGGCGGAGACATTCGTGTGCACGGGCACCGGCACGGGCGCGCACGTCAGTGCACACGCAGGCACATGCGCTGGCAGGTGCACGGGCACCGGCACGGGTGTGCACGTCAGTGCACGCGCAGGAGCATGCGCTGGCAGGTGCACGGGCGCGTGAAAGTCAGCGGGGACCTCGTGGAACCCCGTGGCATGAAGCTCGGCGACAATGTGCGGCTCCCAGCCCATCAATGCCACGGGGATGGGCGCTGGCGCAGTCGGGGCGACGGGAGCCGGAACGGGAGCGGGGACAGGCGCGGCATCTTCCCGCAAGGCCAGTTCAAGCTCGTCCCAAAGCGCCTTATGTTCTTGAGACTCTGGCTGGGTGTCTTCCTTACGAAACTGGAAGACTAAGGGCAGACCATCGTGATGCGGCATGGCGTACGTTTAGGTCAGGCTGGTTGGAGGTAGACGACAGGAGAATCAGAGAGGAAGAGAGAAGATTGTAGCGATACCGGGTAGTGCGGGGTTGATTTTAAACTGCGGCGCCAGCGACATTAAAAGTGGGAGTTGGGACGAAGGTGGGCGGCGGAGCCTGGTCAAAGGGATCGCCTCCCGGTGAGCCTGCACAGCGGTCTGCTCGCATGCCTCCCTGTCAGCCGGCGCAGCGGTCTGCTCGCACACCTCCCGTCGACTCACACGCTTGCTCGGACGGCACCTGCCGATGAGAAGCGGGACTCGTGGCGGCACGTAAACGCCCACGGTTTCAATAGTGAAAGCGTCCGCCTTAACGTGACAGGTCTTTGTTCCAAAATACCTTGGCTCTTCATTTGTGCAACTTGTCATAAGCAGCTTGTCTCAAATTGAAGAAGAAAATTACGAAGTAATATTTGTGCCATATCACGTGACCATGCTCAGTTTCAAGAATTTATGGTCACTTTTGGATTTTCTGAAATTTAAGATCCATGATTCGAAACAATATCATAACCTGCATCATGCAATAAATTTTCAAGCCATACATCTGTCCTGTTGTATTTCTTAAGAAAGGATTTGGTCAAACATTTTGCTTAGTTAGACTTCAGACAAGTTATATACGCAGAGCAAAAGGATAATCCCTCCATACCAGTGCATTGCCTCATATATTAACTCAAGTACTAGGCACGAACAAACGGGCTCAATTCTGTCCTCATCCTGGTGTAGTAGTAGTAGTACTAGGCAATGCAGTTGACGGGTGACCTTGGCGAGCGGCGACCGAGGGAATTGAACCGTGCTTGGCACGGTAGGTAACGTTGTCTAGTTACTAAAGCATCCCTTTGTTGTTCATCGGTAGTCATTATGGACCGAGGACATGAGGGGAATTTCCTAGGGCTGGAATTCTGGCCGCCAGATATTTCGACTCGAAACGCGGAGGCTCGACTGGTTGGGGTTGCCTAATGTGCGTACCACGCACGCCACCAGAAGGACACGAGCCCGGTTTTTTATTTTTTATTTTTTTAGGATCAACACGAGCCAAGGTCTGGCTGGTACGCCGTTGGGTACTACCATTCGAGAATACGAAAGGAACCTTTTAAATTGCTGAACGAATCTATGTGTATTACAATGTCCGTATTTTCCTTGCAAATACTAATCTAAACGTGGTAATTGATTTATGACTAGTTGTTGAATTAGTGTGAGTTTGTGATATAGTGATCTCAACGTGGATTTCAGATTTCATGGTATCCCTAGTAAGTTTTTCAATGCAAATTCAAATTTAAAAGATGAACAATATGGAGGTGAGAAAACTTTGTATGTATCAAGCATATGACCACACACACACACACACAGAGACACCCACACACGAACACAACAACAATCCAATAAGTATAGTGCATCTATTTTTCCAAACCATGCACGTATGACACGAATTCAAAATTACTCCTTCTGTTCCTAAATATTAGTCTTTTAGAGATTTCAACAAGCGACTACATACGGAGCAAAATGAGTGAATCTACACTCTAAAATATGTCTATATACATCCGTATGTGCCAGTCCACTTGAAATCTCTAAAAAGACTAATATTTTGGAATGAAGGGAGTAAAATGTAAGACATGCATGGTCCTCAATTCAATATTTAAAACGAACATGAAACTGAAACATGAATATTAAGTCTAGTACTACAGTACATGCAAATGTTGTGTTTAATTAGGCGGAGCTATGATTGTCGGGGGTCACCCCCTCGACCTTAGATAAAATTGTGAAGCTCTGTTTAGGGTTGTTTAGATTATATTTGTCCCCACTCTCCCAACCACCGATTGGTTATGCACCCCCCACCCCTCCTCCCCGGGAGAATATCATGTGCCCCCATACCTTAGATGCTATATGCCGATACGAGTTGCTTGGAGCTTGTAGATCTAAGATATAGCAACTCACATGATGTCTTAATATTTTTACAGGAAACCTTGATGAGTTTGAGAATTGCACACAATTTGTACAAAAACTACTCAGATGCCCTTGGATCCCATATCCAACGACCTCGAAGCTTGTATCACCGTAGCATCTAAGATGAAGGAGGACATCATATTCTCCTGTATGTAAGAATATCATGTGCTACCACACCTTAGATGCTTTGGTGATACAAGCTCTTCGGAGCCGTGTGATTTGTGACCCAACACCTCCTCGGTGGTTCGAATGGTTTTTTGCAGAAAATCCCCCAAAGAGTTCGGCCACTGCTTACAAGCACAAAGACTACTCAGATGCCATTGGATCTCAGATCAAACGACCTCGAAGCTCGTATCACCGTAGCATCCAAGCTGCGAGAGCACCTTATGTTTTCTCGCACGGGAGAATATGAGGTGCTCCCACACTGTAGATTCTATGGTGATACGAGTTCACGGAGATCTAACGGCCCACAGTAGGAGGTTTGAATGTTTTTGCAATATACGGCTGAGAGAGTTTGGGAATTGCGCAGAAAGTACAAGTACTACGCATGTGCCATCTGATCACTGATTATATGACCTAGATGCTCATATCACCGTAGCGGGTAATTAAGCTACGGGGAGCACCTAATATGAGCAACGCGGAGCCGTTGGATCCAAGATGCAGCGGCACACACGAGGCCTGAATGTTTTATTTGCAAAAAAACCTTTGGAGAGTTTGGAAATTGCGCATAATTACAAAGACTACTCCCAAGCCATTGGATCTCACTTCCAACGGTGTAAAAACTCGTATCACCATAGCATCTAAGCTGCGGGGTGGATGTGATATTCTATGCCGCTGTCATTTTTGTTCATAAACTTGCAAAATACGTGTAACTTGTGACGTTACTTGTCTAACCGCGCAAAGTGTTTGTTCAAAAAAACCATCCTACACTGAAATATCGGAACAACACACGGGGGTCCCACTTGTCATTAATCAAATTTGGACCTAAAACTAACAAATCTAAAAGACGAGATTCGAACTAGCAACCTGGACTACAAAGCGTAAGTCGATAGCCTGAAACAACAACGGTTGTTGGCTTTGTCCCATAACTTGATTTTATACAGTATTACGTTGAGTAGAGTAGAGGGAGTGCCTCGTCAACACGTGCATGACCGTTGACTCACTTACTGGTGGGTCCCAGGTCTGCGATCTCTCTCTTCTCTCCATCGTCTAACCTTTGCACGGGCACACACGAAGAGTGGAGCTAGCTTGCCATGGTGTTATTACAACTAAAAAAAGCTTGGAAAATAGAAGAATCGCCTAGAACAAGAGACGTTGTGGCTGGTCGAGACGGAGCTAACCACACCTATCCTCCGTGCCATGTTAACATGATGAAGCTGTGTGGCTAGTTGTGACTGGCTGGGTCCCGAGGTCGAACCATAGGTACTACGTCTGATACAGTAAATTTTTACACGCACATTTTTCCTCCGTGCCGAGACATGGCACACCCTACCGCGTGGTTTCGGGGTCCTCCCGGGTGGTGCACGCATATATTCTTCCTGACGTGGGACGCCCTACCGCGCGTTTTCGCCGAAGCAAGTAAATGAGTCATCAAATCACGACAGACCACTTTTCCCGCTGAGTACATCAGTGAAGCACGGTGGCTAGCTAGTTGGGCTAGTTCGACCGATTAGCTAGGCCGCCGCCACATTTGTTTTTTCACCCCTTTTTTATCTACTTGTCGGCGGGTAAATTTAAATATCCACCGCGGCGTTGCTCTAGTGTTTGAGTGCAGCAGCATTTTTAATTTTTTGATTGACGGGAGCAGGCGCGGCAGGATTTTTAATTTTTTGATTGACGGGAGCAGGCGCGGCAGCAATTAGTCACGATGACTCCGCCTGTAAAACCCACTGCTCCCTGATGTGAGAAGTCATCGACTGGTGTTTTACCATGGTGAAAACCAAAAGATTCCCTGCTCCTCGGCTGGCTCCCTCCGCCTTCCCGTAGATTGCATTGCCTTTCAGCCGTTTCGCCCCTGCATCACCAACGTCGCGCGCCTCGAGAAGCAGAGGGACTTCGATGGTGTTTAGGCGCCCTCTGCATGGGCATGTCCATGTCTCGGCGCAACATGACCGTTTGATCAAACTCAGACGGTGCAGATCAGTCACTGTAGCACAAAGTGTGTGGGTGTGTTTGGTTGCATTCTCATCTCAATATAGTTGGTTCCTCTTTGTGTATTTGTGTTAACCTACTAGTGTGGACTCATGCACCCTTCATGCACTCTGCCAAACACCCAAAAGTGGGTCGAGAAGGGAACTTTTGCTCCCATCCCATGCACCCTTCATACACCCTACCTAACACTATTTGTGCTTCATATGATTCATGTTTCGTGGAGTACTGTAGCACCGTACTCTCCGTGCGCTGTAGACCTAGTTCTGTTAACATTGATCTCACCATTCATTCTCGACCGGACAGTCGAGAAAGCGGTACTATGTTACTACATTACTGTTCATATAGTTGACATGCGCACAACATCATTTGTTGTCGTCATATCTTACTACACTAGCAACAAGATTATGTAGTACTGACGTATGAACCACTGCACATGCCTAGTAGGAGTAGTAGGAGCACTGGTATGTTCAAGTGGCTGCCGTGTTTCGCACTCCTCTGTCGTAAGAGTGGAAACGTTTGCTGTAATCATTTTTTTCTTCAGAAAAACAGTGGACACGCTCTACCGTGTGGATCCTCCTCCAGCCATGCACTAAATTACTCACTTTCGCCGACATGTGGGATAGCCAGCATCGGGGTCCACCAGCCATGCACTAAATTACTGTGTAGTAGAGTGACGGTAGACTAGCCCGATCGAAGCGCCGCAGTAATGCCCAATGAGCCGTCCAATCACAAAAACCCCTCCTTTCCAGCAGTAAGTTGGACGGACGAAGCAACCATCATTTCACTCTTCTCTCTCAGCTTCCTCTCTACCCAACTCGCTTCTCCCTCATCTTGTTCCTCATTTCTTCAAGAAAACCCCGACCTGCTTCTGCCATTGTTCTTCTCTCGCAAAGAAGGAAAGGTGAGCGCATCAATGGTGTTGATTCTGGCCAAGGCCCGGTCTTGCAACCCCGAGACTGATCCTATAACTCCCTCTCTTTTATTCTTTTGGGTTTGTGATTATGGTTTCTTTTCTTTTATTTCTATTTGACAGCTTCTTGATGGACGCTGGAGCACCGGCCGAAGTGATGTCTATGGCTCTGGCCAAAACCGCCGAGGCTCATGGTACGAAGAGGCGCAAGCACCCCGCTGAGACTACCGCAGACAAGCTCAAAGCCATCGCCCTGTCCAAGCCCCCCTCTCCGGGATCCCTCATTAAGCAAGTCCAGGTAATATCTCTTCTTGACGATCTTTTTCTCGATCTTGATCGTGTTTTTTATCTAACACGCAGTACTAGTACTAGTATTACAACTTTCTGGGTGATCTTACATGTGATTTTTGTGTGCCAAATGATGGTTCTATATTCCTATTTTGACCATGACATGCGAGAGGTTGACACTGATTTATTATAGATTACTTTCAACTACTCCCTTTGTCCCAAATTTCTTGTCTTCGATTTGTCTAGATACGGATGTATCTAATACTAAAATGTGACTTGATACATCCGTATCTAGACAAATCTAAGACAAGAATTTTGGGACGGAGGGAGTACTTTATGAACATCAATGCTACCTTTGAAGAGGGTATATTTGCCTCAGTAACTTGTGTTATGGATATTGCAAGTAATCCCTCTGCTCTCATGCCTTTGAAGACGTGTTCTAGTGTCTTTGTTCACTCATTTCTGTGCATATATGTAGTCATATATGGAGTATAATATCGAAAATCATCTTATATTTCTGAACGGAGGTAGTAATAAAATATGGTTTCTGTTTGAATTAGAACCAGGTCCGCGGTGGAGATGAAGTTCTCAAAGTCATGCCGTGTGAACCGGAAGACCGGAGGATGAGTTCTACTGCTAAACTATCCAGCTGAAGTGTCCTTGTCGCCACGTGTCCTGAACTAGTGTTTTCCTGTAGCATTGTTGTCAGGCATGTTCTCGAGGCTGTACTTGACCACAACAATTTCATGGATGTGCCTTCGATTACGAAGGGTGTGGTTCTTGTAAAGCTTCCCAACAAATCTGATGCGGCCTGTCTTCATGAGATCATGTTTATGAGTGGAAAGACCACTCTGTTAGGTTCTCCAAGGTTGACGAGATGGTGATGGTGCATGTAGACATCTCTCACGAAGTCCATGGCCTAGTCAGTTATGCGGGGTTCATCCCGTAGGTCGGTGGCAAGAAATAGTCTGCAGAGTTTAATTAGTGCAACTTTGCTTGTCTGTAGTAAGTACTATTGTTCAGTACTTGATTTGTGTCTGTGAACCCTGTATTGTTTATTAGTACTGCCGCTTTTGGTGTGTGGTCAGTCCTGAGAACGGTCTATGTTAATGTCTGTTCACTCAATTCAGTCTGTATATTTTGAAGTATCCAGATCATCTTTTTTGTGAGGACGGTTTATCAATTATGGTTACACTCCAATATCTGTATGCATTGCAGGGTTTATCGCACCCACCGGGATTTCCAGTCCCATGGATGTTCGGTCCATACGATTTGTCATGACCTTTGGACTGTCCTACTTGTGGGAGTAGGCGGGGCCCCTGCATGCCACCCGTAGTTGGACGATCAATCTTCTGTTTAGTACTTCAACACAGTGATTTCCTGGTAAGGATTGACTCGTGTCACATCAAGTAAATCTTATTGATTTACTGTCTAAATCTTATTGATTTAATATCATGTTTTCTTTCTTTTCCTGCAATTTTACGATGCAGGTTTTGCCATGTGACATTCATCACAGAATAAACCGTTTGGTTTGCTCTACGATGGCTATTTTTGCAGGTTTCACTTCTTATGTCGTGTCAGTAATGAAGGCACTGTCCATCACTTATATTACTGGAAAAAAATTGGATCAGTCTGTTGTTTGAGTACAAGCTGAATCCCTATGATGAACTGAAGTTTGGTTTAACAAAAACGCCACAATTAGTCCTTCTCGCGTTTAAAAGAAATGAAGAAAAAACTGGATCACGGTCACGAAGCCTAGTCAAGTTAGAAGGCTGATCATAGCAGACCAGACACGATCGCCGCTATCTCGCACATCGGTACCACCTTCAGCAACAGATCGAGCACCGGCAGTTGCTCTAGCACTGATAGCAGCAGCTGCTCAGTCTGATCCAGCTGAGGATTGGGCACCGACCGTGTCAGCGGATCAGGCTGATCTACCAGAGGATCGGGCATCGACACCGGCACCTGCTCCGACACCGGCACCAATTCTACAAGGAGCACCATCTCCGGCAGCAGCGGCGGCTTCGGCACCTGCACCAACACTTGCACTTGCATCTGCTCCGGCCCGTGCAGCGGCAACCGAACGAGCAGTTGCACCGGCAACAGACTGGGTTGCAGTTTGCACTTCATATACCAAAGTCCTTACAAAAACCGACATGTCCACCTTCTTGGTAAGCATTGGCCGCCCAAGTGTTTCGTTCTTTTTTATTTCCATGTTGTTTCGCATGATTCACTGTGTTGATCTAACTGTTTGGGTATGTCTTCTTGTTTGCAAACAGAGAATTCCTAGAGCAGCGAGGGAGTCGTTCAACAATCCGGGCGACATCGGCCAAGTTTCTCTTACCATGCGCAGCCTTGGTGTGAATGAACCTGCTCAATATACCGTAAGTACAAAGGATGGTCGCATGATGATTGATGCTAAAGGATGGTCAAGGTTCAAATCTAAATCATATCTTGCGGTAGGGGATGATCTCAAAATCGAACTTTCTCGGCAAGGAGAGCTGGTCCAAATCAACTTTGAAATTCTTCAGTAGCAGCACGCAACTGCCGAACTGATCTATCCTACGAGAGATTTTGATGTAATAATCTGGCATGGTGAAACAAGTGTCCTGTGTGTATAAGTAACACGGCAGTATTATTTATCACATGGTATATCATTGATAGAATTGCAACTCTCATTGCTGGTTAGGAACTGTCGTTCGATTTCATTCCAACAGCTGTCGTGCTTTATTCAATTTTGTGTATTCGCCTTGCGACAGCATCTAAAACCAGCGCCGTACCGATCGCTTGCAATATGAAAAGCGCTGAGGTAGAACACATGGGCCCCCAAACATGCAGGGTGGGCCTGCGGCCCAAAGTCCAGAACCGTGAGCCTGTCTGAGTATTATATTCTCAGCTGAACCCCCACAATGCCTGTGCGTTGCACGTAACATCAAGATGCATTTGTATGAGTATTTTATCTTGTGAGAGAAAAGGATGAACGAGGGAAGGCCTTATTTGCAAATGTGGAGAGGTGTGTGGGTACCTTTTTGCAAAATTGCCATAGTTTCCTTCCTATCCGTCAGATATAAATCGGACGGCCTATATTGCAGGATGGCAGGCACACCATCATCACCAACTCGTCTATACTGTGTTAAAACAACTCTGTTTTTTATAATTATATATGTTATATATATTCCCCTTGATTTTTCTTATGTATAAAGTTGTGATATAAAAGATTTGTATATTTCTTTACAGAGGGAGTATCTCTCTGTCAAAAATATATTTTTGTGTAACTAGTTACTCCCGTCTTTCTACTTCCTTTCGCTGATATGTGGGGCATCCGGCAACGGGGTCCACGTGCCATATGCATAAATTAGAGTGCACAACTGCACGGTAGACACACCCCGGTCGTAGCACCGCAGTAATGCCCAATGAGCCGTCAAATCACAACCCCCCCCCCCTTTCCAGCTTTAGTAGTAAGTTGGATGGACGAAGCGGCAATATTTCACTGGGCCCGAATCCCCTTCTCCCTCGTCTGCTTGTTCAGAGAAAACCCCCTATCGGCGATTGCATAGGGTTTTCTCATGGAGAACTAGGTATGAATTCTTCATCCATCCCCAATAAATCCAAGTCCCTTGGTCGCGGGTAATCCTAGGATGGCAGTCGCCGCCGTTGATGCATTTTTCTTCCTACTGAATCTAGTGTGTTTCATTTGCAGTGCCCAAAGTGCGAGGACCCTACAGGTTTCTGCGCCCTCGACGAGACGCCACACTTGTTCCTTCTCATCCTAACACAGGATTTTAAAACACGCATAGTATGTTCCTAGAATCCTCTTTTCTATCCGGGAGGGTGGGGTTTTTTTGAACATGTTGTCGACTAATTTGGAAATTTGGATTGCTATATTTGGATAAAAGGTACTACCAGTACGATGGTCAACACTGACGTGAAGGAGGAAGTTATTTCTAGATTTGGATAGGGAATACATTGTGTTCTCATATTATTTTTCCCGCAGTGCATTATTTGCTCTGCCAGAACACATGTACTCAAGATGCTCGGCCTTGCCATAACTGAATACACCAGTTTAATGGTCACAGTGAAGACAAGCCATGGATATAAGTTCCGAGTTGGGTTCATGAACCAAGAAGATCGCTGCTTTTTTTATGGCCGAACTTGGATAAACTTTCTCAAGTGTTACGGACTGAAAGTTGGCGCACGAATGTTGATGGAAATAGCAGAACCTGGTCTCATCTTCACTGCGATCTTCCACCCCGACGTCGTTCCAATTGTTCATCCATGTTAGTTTTGTATCTGGTTCTTGCTTGTTGCCTCGATTACTTCTTAATCCACCTATTCTGTCTAACTAATCACAATTTAACTTTAGTAGTAGCAACAAATCTCTCACGAAGATGCTACTTCTAACTAATATTTTCTTATAATTGGTGGCACGTGTAGGTTTTTTCAGAGTTAAGCAGGCTGCTCGTTTGTTATTCTGTAACAACTTGGCTGTTACTGATGGCACTGAAGTTGACTGGGACGACATCCACAAGTTCCTACAATTTATTGATCGTCTTGAGGTCCTTGTGGGGCATTTCAATGGTGGAAGGCCACGTGGGATATGTGTGCCACTACTGCACACGTTGAACAGGTCCAACTGTGTCGAGAAACTTATGGTACGAGCTGTTTTCTGTTATATATGTTGTTAATAAACTATTGCTTATACACAGTTTTACAGCTGTGATCTTCTTGAAACAGAAACTGCCCAGTTCTATTGTTCCTATACAGATGCCTGACCATGGTCGGGTCAAACTTGCGCTTGGTCACAACATGATGTTTATGTCGACCTACTCCATTCCCCTTGGAGGTGAAAAGATACTTATTCATGGGTGGTCTCAAATAATGAAGGCACGTCCGTCTTGGAGAATAGGACAGAAGATTATGTTCCTGCTTTTCCATGGCTCTAAAGCGAATATCCTGTTTATTGACCACATTGCGAGATGAAGCCGCTTTCAGAAGGTTGTGGATGCGTGGGGTGGCGCCTGGGCCTTGTCCTGGGGCTGGGCGGCCTCACCCTTGGTTAACTGTAGGCAAAGTAGCACTGTTCGAGGTGTGCTTTGTACGGTTGAACCTGTATAAGTACTCATACTGCTTTCACCTATGGCTGTTAAGTGCCCCTGCTGGTTTCAGTTAAGGTTGTTAAGTACTCCTGTTGCTTTTACAATCTGTCGTGTTTCTTCAGTCCTGTCTTCCTCCAGCCGCTAAAACCAAACCAGCGCCGGCGGGGCCGCCTGCTTCCGCCTCCCACGGCTGGCTGCGCTTTAGCGCATGCATCGCCACCCCATCGTCCCCTAAATCGTTAACGCCGATGTCCGTGGCCTCGCCGTCGTCCTCCGCGCGCTTTGGTGCGCTCGCCGCGGCGCCGCCCTCTCGCGTTGTCAACATGGTCAACAAACAACATGAATCGGCAGAAGTACGTGGATAGAATGACAGTACGGGCCCACCATGTCAGCGTATGGAAAAATAAAATGCTTCCTCCTAGTGTTTTCCTGACATCTAGGACCCACGACATTGTGAGCGTATATAGTCAATAGACAAGAAAACAGCACAAGATCGGCTGACACCTGGGACGTAGCTGCTCGAGCAGTATTTTTTTGTTATTATTGAGACGGAGCAGGGTTTGAACTGGGCTGTGGCCCGTCTAGCCCAGGCTTATATTTTATGTTCACCATGTGACCAGCCCAGCTATTTTTTCTTTGTGAAAATGAGCCCAGTTTATTTTTTCTGAAGAATACCCAATCCAGACCTATTTATTTTTCTACGCCCTGATGGGCTGCAACTCTTTCAAGACGCCTGCAAATCTTGAAAGTAATACGAAATGGGTTGTAAATATAAAAACAGATGACAAATTGGCAGTTACTTTATAATTTCTGAATTTTTTTCGCATTTTCAGATTCCTATTCACTGGGCATTAACCTAATTTAAATATATCTTCAAAGTACTTTAAATCTGGCTCGACATTTCGGTATTAAAAATAGTTTGGAACCCACAGAAATATGCGAAATTGACCCTGGACAACCAAAAAAACGGACTGCAATAAATTGCATAAGAAGTCGCAATGAGCTATATATAAATTATTAAAAAAAGAGGGAATGGTCTGACTTATGGGCCTATTAAGTTGACGCGTATGCAAGATTTTTTTAGTTATTATATATGTCAACAAACGATTCTAGCAGACGTAACCGTTGGATGTCAATCCAATGGCCGTCGTGTTTCTTCAATCTCTGATCTTCTTGCTCCAGCCGCCAAATCCAGCGTCGGCGGGACCGCCTACTCCCGCCTCCCGTGCAGGCCTTACCGCCCCCTACTACTCCCACCGCTGGCCAGGGCATCCCTCTACTCACCCACACCCCCTGTTATTCTGCGGCGACGGCAGCCTCACACCGCAGCCGAACCAGTGAACCCTCGTACTCCTCTCCGCGTGGGCATCCACTGCCGCGTCTTCCCTGGCTCTGTGTCGTCCCCTTCCTAGGCCTCGCCGTCGTCCACCGCCCTGGTGCTCTCGGCGCGGCGTGGTCAACGTGGTCAAGGAACGACTTCCATCGGAAGAGTACTGTCGTGGAGAGGCTGACAGCTGGGTCCACGACAGCCGCAAGGAAGTGCCTCCTTATTACGCGGAAAATCATTATTCCTCCACCTGACAGCAGGGACCCACCGGACGGGCCACCGTATTTGGCAAAAAAAATGTTTCCCCCCTGACTGCTGGGACCCACCGGACGGGCCACCGTATTTCGTGAAAAAACGTTCCCCTCGTTGTCAGCTCGAACCCACCGGAAGTGCCTCCTTATTACGCACAAAAAAATGAATACTCCCCCTGCTAGTTGGGACCCACCTTGGTGGGAGGCTGACTTGTGGGCCTACTAAGTTGATGGGGACGGAGTGCTTTGTCAACTTGGTCAATATGAACGATTCTAGCTCCAGTGACCGTACGATGTCTATCCAACGGCCGTAGTGCTTCTTCAACCTCTGGTCTTCTTGCTCCAGCCGCCCAAAGCATCGCCGGTCGGGCCGCATGCTCCTGCCTCCCGTGGCCGGCTGTGATGCCGCGGAGGCCTCACCGCCCCCTACTACTCCCACCGTTGGCCAAGCCATCCCTCTACTCACCCACACCCCCTGTTATTCTGCAGCGACGGCAGCCTCACACCGCAGCCGAACCAGTGAACCCTCGTACTCCTCTCCGCATGGGCATTCACTGCCGCGTCTTCCCTGGCTCCACGTCGTCTCCTTCCTAGGCCTCGCCGTCATCCACCGCCTTGGTGCTCTCGGCACGGCGTGGTCAATGTGGTCAACGACCGACTTCCATCGGAAGAGTACTGTACGTGGAGAGGCTGACAGCTGGGTCCAGGACAGCCGCAAGGAAGTGCCTCCTTATTACACGGAAAATAATTATTCCTGCACCTGACAGCGGGGACCCACCGGACGGGCCACCATATTTCGTGAAACAAATGTTTCCCCCCTGACTGCTGGGACCTACCAGCTACATCTTCGCACGCAAGGAAGTGCGTCTAGGCAAAAAAAACGATTCGCCCCCTGACTGCTGGGACCCACCAGCTACATCTTCGCACGCAAGGAAGTGCTTGACGGTCGGGACCCACCTGGTCGAAGCGTACATAGCGTTGTCATTCTGGTCGCGAAGGTGTACATACATACTGGTCGATGTAGAGGCACGCACGTGTCGTAGTAGAGGCGCGCACGTAGCATGTACACGTACGTACAGCGGCCAGGGTGCAAGAAAGTAAATACGGCCATGTACGTACATACGGGCGAGGTCTCGAATGCCTACTCGCGCGTACGTACGGCCAGGGCTCGTGTACATGGCTGGGTCAGAACGGAGAAACTGTGTCGTCGTCGTGTTCATGGGGAGGCAACAGAATGCGTCGTGTTCATCGGGAGGCAACGGAACGCGTGGGAGCCAACCGGCTTGGACGGAACAGCCGATGGAAACGAGGCATGGCGTACCGCAGAACGGAAGAAACGGCCTTGTGTTCGACCGGCCACGTTCGAAACAGGATCATGTTCATCGGGAGGGGTCTGACGTACCGCAAAACGGAGGAAACGGACCTCCTACGGTCGAAACGGGGGTCCTGTTGATCGGGAGGGGTGTGGCGTACCGCAAAACGGAGGAAATAGACTTGTGTTGGAGCGCTACGGTCGAAACGGGGGTCCTGTTCATCGGGAGGGGTGTGGCGTACCGCAAAACGGGACTCCACGGGATACTGTTCATCTCCACCGTGGACCCCCTCCAGCCTCCACGGGATACTGTTCATCCACCGTCGACCTCCTCCAGCCTCCACCTGCGACTGTTCATCCACGGGCTCCTGTTCATCCAGCCTCCACCGCGCGCTACTCCACCGGCTACTGTTCAACCAGCCCTCTCCACGGGCTCCTGTTCAACCACCCCTCCACGGTCTACTGTTCATCCAGCCCTCCACCGTCTACTGTTCATCCAGCCCTCCACGGGGTGGTCCTGTTCATCCAGCTCTCCACGGGGTCCTGTTCATCCAGCCCCAACCGGCTCGATCGATCGGGGTCCTGTTCATCCAGAGGCAACACCACGGGGTCCTGTTCATCCACCCCCACCGGGAACTGTTCATCCAAACCCCCCAGCAACGCTCACTGTTCATCCAGAGGTAGCATCAATCGGCTTCAGTTAGCAGCATTAGCGAAGGAATCGCTCGATTGGGTTCAGTTAATAGCCATCGATCGCTCGGGTTCAGTAACGCGTAGCCTGCAGTGCAATCGCTCGGGTTCAGTTAGAGCCCAACGCCTCGATCGCACCCACGCGCGTGCGTGTACGAGAGAAACGCGCATCGCTCGGCCCCGACCACCCACCGTAACCGGGAACACCCCGATATTTTCCTCGCCCTCGCTTCTACCATGGTTTTTTCCGTCATGGACGGCCCAAAGAATGTCATGCAGCTGCGTCTCCGGCCCCCCCAGGACGAAAAGCCCATTTTCTGTCATGATTTTTTGTCATAGAAGTAGGACCCCACCACATCTATGATGATACCAGGTTTTGTCACAATTATCGTCACAGAAGTGTCATAAGTATGATAGAAAAATATTTCATTCGGCCCAAAATGTCACGGATGTGTCTTTTTTTGTAGTGAATGAAAATCTTTTGTGACAATACTGGTGCAATTGCCTTGGCAAAGGAATCCAGATTTCACAAAAGAACCAAGCACATCAAGAGACGCTTCAATTCCATCCGCGATCAAGTCAAGGAGGGAGACATAGAGATTTGCAAGATACATACGGATCTGAATGTTGCACACCCGTTAACTAAGCCTCTCTCACGAGCAAAACATGATCAGCACCAAGACTCCATGGGTGTTAGAATCATTACTGTGTAATCCAGATTATTGACTCTAGTGCAAGTGGGAGACTTAAGGAAATATGCCCTAGAGGCAATAATAAAGTTGTTATTTATATTTATTTATATCATGATAAATGTTTATTATTCATGCTAGAATTGTATTAACCGGAAACTTAGTACATGTGTGAATACATAGACAAACAGAGTGTCACTAGTATGCCTTTACTTGACTAGCTCATTAATTAAAGATGGTTAAGTTTCCTAGCCATAGACATGAGTTGTCATTTGATAACGGTATCACATCATTAGAGAATGATGTGATTGACAAGACCCATCCGTTAGCTTAGCACGATGATCATTTAGTTTGTTGCTATTGCTTTCTTCATGACTTATACATGTTCCTATGACTATGAGATTATGCAACTCCCAAATACCGGAGGAACACTTAGTGTGCTATCAAACGTCACAACGTAACTGGGTGATTATAAAGATGCTCTAGATGTGTCTCTGATGGTGTTTGTTGAGTTGACATAAATCGAGATTAGGTTTTGTCGCTCTGATTGTCGGAGAGGTATCTCTGGGCCCTCTCGGTAATGCACATCACTATGAGCCTGATACGTCCATTTTGCATCATGCTTTTATGTTGATATTCATTGCATTATGGGCTGTTATTACACATTATGTCACAATACTTATGCCTATTCTCTCTTATTTTACAAGGTATATATAAGGAGGGGGAATGCCGGCAGCTGGAATTCTGGGCTGGAAAAGGAGCAAATATTAGAGACCTATTCTGCACAACTCCAAAAGTCCTGAAAATCCACGAAAGTTATTTTTGGAAATAATAAAAAATATTGAGCGGAAGAAATACGTCAGGGGGGCCTCCACCTGTCCACAAGGGTGGGGGCGCGCCCTACCCCCCTGGGCGCGCCCCCCTGCCTTGTGGGCCCCTTGTTGGCCCTCCGGTGCCCATCTTCTGCTATATGAAGTCTTTCGTCCGAAAAAAATAATAAGCAAGCTTTCGGGACGAGACTCCGCCGCCACGAGGCGGAACCTTGGCGGAACCAATCTAGGCCTCCGGCAGAACTGTTCTGCCGGGGACACTTCCCTCCGGGAGGGGGAAATCATCGCCATCGTCATCACCAACGCTCCTCTCATCGGGAGAGGGCAATCTCCATCAACATCTTCACCAGCACCATCTCCTCTCAAACCCTAGTTCATCTCTTGTATCCAATTCTTGTCTCATAGTCTGGGATTGGTACCTGTAGGTTGCTAGTAGTGTTGATTACTCCTTGTAGTTGATGCTAGTTGGTTTATTTGGTGGAAGATCATATGTTCAGATCCTATATGCATATTAATACCCCTCTGATTATGAACATGAATATGCTTTGTGAGTAGTTACATTAGTTCCCGAGGACATGGGAGAAGTCTTGCTATTAGTAGTCATGTGAATTTGGTATTTGTTCGATATTTTGATGAGATGTATGTTGTCTATCCTCTGGTGGTGTTATGTGAACGTCGACTACATAACACTTCACCATTATTTGGGCCTAGAGGAAGGCATTGGGAAGTAATAAGTAGATGATGGGTTGCTAGAGTGACAGAAGCTTAAACCCTAGTTTATGCGTTGCTTCGTAAGGGGCTGATTTGGATCCATATGTTTCATGCTATGGTTAGGTTTACCTTAATACTTTTGTTGTAGTTGCGGATGCTTGCAATAGAGGTTAATCATAAGTGGGATGCTTGTTCAAGTAAGAATAGCACCCAAGCACCGGTCCACCCACATATCAAATTATCAAAGTACCGAACGTGAATCATATGAACGTGATGAAAACTAGCTTGACGATAATTCCCATGTGTCCTCGGGAGCGCTTTTCTTTATATAAGAGTTTGTCCAGGCTTGTCCTTTGCTACAAAAAGGATTGGGCCACCTTGCTGCACTTTATTTACTTTTGTTACTTGTTGCTCGTTACCAATTATCTTATCACAAAACTATGAGTTACCAATAATTTCAGTGCTTGCAGAGAATACCTTGCTGAAAACCGCTTATCATTTCCTTCTGCTCCTCGTTGGGTTCGACACTCTTACTTATCAAAAGGACTACGATAGATCCCCTATACTTGTGGGTCATCAAGACTCTTTTCTGGCGCCGTTGCCGGGGAGTGAAGCGCCTTTGGTAGGTGGAATTTGGTAAGGAAAAATTTATATAGTGTGCTGAAATTTACTGTCACTTGTTACTATGGAAAGTAATCCTCTGAGGGGCTTGTTCGGGGTATCTTCACCCCGACCAGTAGAGCAAAGAGTTGCTCCTCAACCTACTGAATCTACTGAAAATGAAAATGTCCACTTTGAAATTCCTTCGGGTATGCTAGAAAAACTGCTAGCTAATCCTTTTGTAGGAGGCGGAACAAAGCATCCTGATGAGCACCTAATCTATGTGGATGAAGTTTGTGGATTATTTAAGCTTGCAGGTATACCCGGTGATGTTATTAAGAAGAAGGTCTTCCCTTTATCTTTGAAGGGAGATGCATTGACATGGTATAGGCTATGTGATGATACGGGATCATGGAACTACAAACGATCGAAATTGGAATTTCATCAGAAATTTTATCCTATGCATCTTGTTCATCGTGATCGCAATTATATATATAATTTCTGGCCTCGCGAAGGAGAAAGCATCACTCAAGCTTGGGGGAGGATTAAATTAATGTTATATTCATGCCCCAATCCTGAGCTCCCAAGAGAAATAATTATTCAAAGTTTTTATGCTCGGCTTTCTGATAACAATCGCACCATGCTCGATACTTCTTGTGCTGGCTCTTTTATGATGAAGACTATTGAATTCAAATGGGATTTATTGGATAGAATTAAAAGCAACTCTCAAGATTGGGATCCCGGCGAAGGTAAGGAGTCAGGTATGACACCTAAGTTTGATTGTGTTAAATCTTTTATGGATACCGATGTTTTTCGTAAATTTAGCACTAAATATGAACTTGACTCTGAGATAGTAGCTTCTTTTTGTGAATCTTTTGCTGCTCATATTGATCTCCCTAAGGAGAAGTGGTTTAAATATCATCCTCCGATAGAAGTAAAAGTGGCTGCACCTATTAAGGTTGAAGAAAAGACTATCACTTATAATGATCCTATTGTTCCTACTTCTTATGTTGAGAAACCACCTTTCCCTGTTAGGATAAAGGATCATGCTAAAGCTTGAACTGTGGTCCGTAAAAGCAATATTAGAACTTATACACCTCCTGAGCAAATTAAAGTTGAACCTAATATTACTATTGTTAAAGATCTCTTGTCTGATAATATTGATGGGCATGTTATTCATTTCCGTGATGAAACTGCTAGAATTGCCAAACCTTGTGCTAAATATAAACATAGACCTGTGGTAGGCATGCCTGTTATTTCTGTTAAAATAGGAGATCATTGTTATCATGGCTTATGTGATATGGGTGCTAGTGCTAGTGCAATACCTTTTGACTTATACAAAGAAATTATGCATGATATTGCACCTGCTGAGATAGAAGATATTGATGTCACAATTAAACTTGCCAATAGAGATACTATTTCACCAATGGGAATTGTTAGAGATGTTGAAGTCTTGTGTGGGAAAACTATCCTGCTGATTTTCTTGTTCTTGGCTCCCCACAAGATAGCTTTTGTCCCATTATATTTGGTAGACCCTTCTTGAACACAGTTAATGCTAGGATAGACTGCGAAAAGGATGTCGTTACTATTGGCTTGGGTGATATGTCTCATGAGTTTAATTTCTCTAAATTTCGTAGACAACACCGTGAAGAGGAATTGCCTAGTAAGGATGAAATTATTGGTCTTGCTTCTATTGCCGTACCACCTAGTGATCCTTTAGAACAATATTTGCTAGACCATGAAAATGATATGTTTATGAATGAAAGAAGGGAAATAGATTAAGTATTCTTTAAACAGGAACCTATCCTGAAGCACAATTTGCATGTTGAAATCCTAGGGGATCCTCCTCCACCCAAGGGTGATCCCGTGTTTGAGCTTAAACCGTTACCTGATACTCTTAAATATGCTTATCTTGATGAGAAAAAGATATATCATGTTATTATTAGTGCTAACCTTTCAGAGCATGAAGAAGAGAGATTATTGAAAACTCTGAAGAAGCACCGCGCTGCTATTCTATATACTCTTGATGATCTTAAGGGCATTAGTCCCACCCTTTGTCAACACAAAATAAATTTGGAGAAAGATGTCAAACCAGTTCGTGATCATCAACGACGGCGGAATCCTAAGATGAAAGAAGTGGTAAGAAAGGAAATACTAAAGCTCCTTGAGGCAGGTATAATTTATCCCGTTGCTGATAGTCAGTGGGTAAGTCCTGTCCATTGTGTCCCTAAAAAGGGAGGTATTACCGTCGTTCCTAATGATAAAGATGAGTTGATCCCGCAAAGAATTATTACAGGTTATAGGATGGTAATTGATTTCCGCAAATTAAATAAGGCTACTAAAAAGGATCATTACCCCTTACCTTTTATCGATCAAATGCTAGAAAGATTATCCAAACATACACATTTTTGCTTTCTAGATGGTTATTCTGGTTTCTCTCAAATACCTGTGTCAGCCGATGATCAATCAAAGACTACTTTTACTTGCCCTTTTGGTACTTTTGCTTATAGACATATGCCTTTTGGTTTATGTAATGCACCTGCTACCTTTCAAAGATGCATGATGGCTATATTCTCTGACTTTTGTGAAAAGATTTGTGAGGTTTTCATGGACGATTTCTCCGTCTATGGATCCTCTTTTGATGATTGCTTGAGCAACCTTGATCGAGTTTTGCAGAGATGTGAAGAAACTAATCTTGTCTTGAATTGGGAAAAGTGCCACTTTATGGTTAATGAAGGTATTGTCTTGGGGCATAAAGTTTCTGAAAGAGGTATTGAAGTTGATAAAGCCAAGGTTGATGCTATTGAAAAGATGCCATGTCCCAAGGACATCAAAGGTATAAGAAGTTTCCTTGGTCACGCCGGTTTTTATAGGAGGTTCATTAAGGACTTCTCAAAAATTTCTCGGCCTCTGACTAATTTATTACAAAAAGATATACCATTTGTCTTTGATGATGATTGTGTAGAAGCATTTGAAATACTTAAGAAAGCATTGATCTCTGCACCTATTGTTCAGCCACCTGATTGGAATTTACCCTTTGAAATTATGTGTGATGCTAGTGATTATGCTGTAGGTGCTGTTCTAGGGCAAAGAGTTGATAAGAAATTAAATGTTATTCAATATGCTAGTAAAACTCTAGACAATGCTCAGAGAAATTATGCTACTACTGAAAAAGAATTCTTAGCAGTTGTATTTGCTTGTGATAAGTTCAGACCTTATATTGTTGATTCTAAAGTAACTATTCACACTGATCATGCTGCTATTAAATATCTTATGGAAAAGAAAGATGCTAAACCTAGACTTATTAGATGGGTTCTCTTGCTACAAGAATTTGATTTGCATATTATTGATAGAAAGGGAGCTGAGAACCCCGTTGCAGACAACTTGTCTAGGTTAGAAAATGTTCTTGATGACCCACTACCTATTGATGATAGCTTTCCTGATGAGCAATTAAATGTCATAAATACTTCTCGTACTGCTCCATGGTATGCTGATTATGCTAATTACATTGTTGCTAAATTTATACCACCTAGTTTCACATACCAGCAAAAGAAAAAGTTTTTCTATGATTTGAGACATTACTTTTGGGATGACCCACATCTTTATAAAGAAGGAGTAGATGGTGTTATTAGACGTTGTGTACCTGAGCATGAACAGGAACAGATCCTACGCAAGTGTCACTCCGAGGCTTATGGAGGACACCACGCTGGAGATAGAACTGCACATAAGGTATTGCAATCCGGTTTTTATTGGCCTACTCTCTTCAAGGATGCCCGTAAGTTTGTCTTATCTTGTGATGAATGTCAAAGAATTGGTAATATTAGTAGACGTCAAGAAATGCCTATGAATTATTCACTTGTTATTGAACCATTTGATGTTTGGGGCTTTGATTATATGGGACCTTTTCCTGCCTCTAATGGATATACACATATTTTAGTTGCTGTTGATTACGTTACTAAGTGGGTAGAAGCTATTCCAACTAGTAGTGCTGATCATAACACTTCTATTAAAATGCTTAAAGAAGTTATTTTTCCGAGGTTTGGAGTCCCTAGATATTTAATGACTGATGGTGGTTCACATTTTATTCATGGTGCTTTCCGTAAAATGCTTGCTAAATATGATGTTAATCATAGAATTGCATCTCCTTATCACCCACAGTCTAGTGGTCAAGTAGAATTGAGCAATAGAGAGCTCAAATTAATTTTGCAAAAGACTGTTAATAGATCTAGAAAGAATTGGTCCAAGAAACTTGATGATGCATTATGGGCCTATAGAACTGCATATAAAAATCCTATGGGTATGTCTCCGTATAAAATGGTTTATGGAAAAGCATGTCACTTACCTCTCGAACTAGAACATAAGGCTTATTGGGCTATTAAAGAGCTCAATTATGATTTCAAACTTGCCGGTGAGAAGAGGTTATTTGACATTAGCTCACTTGATGAATGGAGAACCCAAGCCTATGAGAATGCCAAGTTGTTTAAAGAAAAAGTTAAAAGATGGCATGACAAAAGAATACAAAAGCGTGAGTTTAATGTAGGTGATTATGTATTGCTATACAACTCTCGTTTAAGATTTTTTGCAGGAAAACTTCTCTCTAAATGGGAAGGCCCTTACGTTATCGAGGAGGTCTATCGTTCCGGTGCCATAAAAATCAACAACTTCGAAGGCACAAATCCGAAGGTGGTGAACGGTCAAAGAATTAAACATTATATCTCAGGTAATCCCATAAATGTTGAAACCAATGTTATTGAAACCGTAACCCCGGAGGAATACATAAGGGACACTTTCCGGAACGTTTCAGACTCCGAAAAGGAATAGGTATGTGGTACGGTAAGTAAACCGACTCCAAAACAGTTCTAATGGCAATTTTCTCCGTTTTGGAATATTTAGAAAAATAGAAAAATAAGAAGCAGTCCGGGAAGGACACGAGGGCCTCCACGAGGGTGGAGGGCGCCCTACCCCCTGGGCGTGCCCCCTACCTCGTGGGCACCTCGTGTGCTCTCCGGACTCCGTTTTCTTGCACGTTACGTATTTTGGTCGGTAAAAATTCATTATATAATCTCCCGAAGGTTTTGACTCCTGTATCACGCAATTATCCTCTGTTCTTGTTTCGAGCTGTTTTCTGTCAGGGTTGTCAAGGCCAGGCATCATGTCGTCCCCCTCCTCCAACAATGGTGACAACGATGCTTGGCTAATGAAGATAGAGCTGAAGAGGGAAGAACCCATGGAGATCAACAAGGATGAAGGGATCAAGAAGGCCAAGGAGGACCAAGTTCCGGCAACAGAAGACACCTTCAACTTGATCACAATCTTCTTACCCCAACTGAGATCGAAGCTTTCAAGATGATTGAGCTAGCTCGTATACAAAACAAGTATCTCACACGTGAAAATATTTTGTTGAAGGAGCATATCGTTGCACTCAAGGGCATTATTCGCAAGATGGAGGATCTTTTACGCTCGATGTGCGACTACCCATCATCACCACCATCCTTCTTCACCAACAAAGGAGATATAATCACATGGGTATGGGCACTCCCCTTGGCAACTGCCAAGCTTGGGGGAGGTGCCCCGGTATCGTATCACCATCACACTCCTATCTTTACCGTTTTTCTTAGTTCGATCCTTTTAGTAGTATCTTGATCTAGTAGAATAAAGTTTATGGTATGATCTAGTTTTGAGTTTTGCTTTATGATCCCTCTATGTAATCGAGTCCGTGAGCTATATATAATAAAGATTAGTGTTAAGTCAAGGGCCTGATTATCTTGCCATGATTTTGAGTGAATAAAAGAAAAGAGAAAAGAATAAAAAGAAATAAAGAGATCATATTGATCTTATTGAGAGTAATGACTTCACATAGAAAGAGTATGATGATTAAAAATTGTTGAGAGTTGGCAAACATAGCTTTGGTCATCATTGCAATTAATAGGAAGTAATAAAGAAAGAGAGGTTTCACATATAAATATACTATCTTGGACATCTTTTATGATTGGGAGCACTCATTAAAATATGACATGCTAAAGAGTTGATGTTGGACAAGGAAGACAACGTAATGGGTTATGTTTTCTTATATCTGAGATAAAGTATATTGTCATGGATCATCCAACATGTTGAGATTGACTTTCCCCCTCATGCTAGCCAAATTCTTTGCACCAAGTAGAGATACTACTTGTGCTTCCAAATACCCTTAAACCAGTTTTGCCATGAGAGTCCACCATATCTACCTATGGATTGAGTAAGATCCTTCAAGTAAGTTGTCATCGGTGCAAGCAATAAAAATTGCTCTCTAAATATGTATGATTGATTGGTGTGGAGGAAATAAGCTTTATACGATCTTGTGATTTGGAAGAAATAAAAGCGACGGACTGCATAATAAAGGTTCATATCACAAGTGGCAATATAAAGTGACGTTCTTTCGCATTAAGATTTTGTGCATCCAACCCTGAAAGCGCATGGCAACCTCTGCTTCCCTCTGCGAAGGGCCTATCTTTTATTATTATCTTCTACCTTATGCAAGAGTCATGGTGATCTTCACCTTTCCTTTTTACATTTTATCCTTTGGCAAGCACAGGATGTTGGAAAGATCCTGATAGATATATCCAATTGGATGTAGGTTAGCATGAACTATTATTGTTGACATTACCCCTGAGGTAAAAGGTTGGGAGGCGAAACTATAAGCCCCTATCTTTCTCTGTGTCCGGTTAAAACTCCGTAACCACAAGTATTGCGTGAGTGTTAGCAATTATGAAAGACTAAATGATAGTTGAGTATGTGGACTTGCTAGAAAGCTCTAACATGGACTCTTTCTGATGTTACGATAAATTGCAATTGCTTCAATGACTGAGATTATAGTTTGTTAGTTCTCAATAAAGTTTCTGATTCATACTTTGCATTGTGAATAGATTATTACTTGAGCATAAGAAATCATATGACAATATCCATATATGTTGCTGTTATGAGAATAATCATGATGCCCTCATGTCCGTATTTTATTTTATCGACACCTCTACCTCTAAACATGTGGACATATTTATCGTTATCGGCTTCGCTTGAGGACAAGCGAGGTCTAAGCTTGGGGGAGTTGATACGTCCATTTTGCATCATGCTTTTATATCGATATTTATTGCATTATGGGCTGTTATTACACATTATGTCACAATACTTATGCCTATTCTCTCTTATTTTACAAGGTTTACATAAGGAGGGAGAATGCCGGCAGCTGGAATTCTGGGCTGGAAAAGGAGCAAATATTAGAGACCTATTCTGCACAACTCCAAAAGTCCTGAAACTCCACGAAAGTTATTTTTGGAAATAATAAAAAATATTGAGCGGAAGAAATACGTCAGGGGGGCCTCCACCTGGCCACGAGGGTGGGGGGCGCCCTACCCCCTGGGCGCGCCCCCTGCCTCGTGGGCCCCCTGTTGGCCCTCCGGTGCCCATCTTCTGCTATATGAAGTCTTTCGTCCGAAGAAAAATCATAAGCAAGCTTTCGGGACGAGACTCCGCCGCCACGAGGCGGAACCTTGGCGGAACCAATCTAGGGCTCCGGCAGAGCTGTTCTGCCGGGGACACTTCCCTCCGGGAGGGGGAAATCATCGCCATCGTCATCACCAACGCTCCTCTCATCGGGAGAGGGCAATCTCCATCAACATCTTCACCAGCACCATCTCCTCTCAAACCCTAGTTCATCTCTTGTATCCAATTCTTGTCTCATAGTCTGGGATTGGTACCTGTAGGTTGCTAGTAGTGTTGATTACTCCTTGTAGTTGATGCTAGTTGGTTTATTTGGTGGAAGATCATATGTTCAGATCCTATATGCATATTAATACCCCTCTGATTATGAACATGAATATGCTTTGTGAGTAGTTACGTTTGTTCCTGAGGACATGGGAGAAGTCTTGCTATTAGTAGTCATGTGAATTTGGTATTCGTTCGATATTTTGATGAGATGTATGTTGTCTATCCTCTAGTGGTGTTATGTGAACGTCGACTACATAACACTTCACCATTATTTGGGCCTAGAGGAAGGCATTGGGAAGTAATAAGTAGATGATGGGTTGCTAGAGTGACAGAAGCTTAAACCCTAGTTTATGCGTTGCTTCGTAAGGGGCTGATTTGGATCCATATGTTTCATGCTATGGTTAGGTTTACCTTAATACTTTTGTTGTAGTTGCGGATGCTTGCAATAGAGGTTAATCATAAGTGGGATGCTTGTCCAAGTAAGGACAGCACCCAAGCACCGGTCCACCCACATATCAAATTATCAAAGTACCGAACGCGAATCATATGAACGTGATGAAAACTAGCTTGACGATAATTCCCATGTGTCCTCGGGAGCGCTTTTCTCTATATAAGAGTTTGTCCAGGCTTGTCCTTTGCTACAAAAAGGATTGGGCCACCTTGCTGCACTTTATTTACTTTTGTTACTTGTTGCTCGTTACCAATTATCTTATCACAAAACTATCTGTTACCTATAATTTCAGTGCTTGCAGAGAATACCTTGCTGAAAACCGCTTATCATTTCCTTCTGCTCCTCGTTGGGTTCGACACTCTTACTTATCGAAAGGACTACGATAGATCCCCTATACTTGTGGGTCATCAGAGCCTTGCAAGCAATGTGACTAATGATGATGCATTACGGAACGAGTAAAGAGACTTGCCGGTAACGAGATTGAACTAGGTATTGAGATACTGACGATCGAATCTCGAGCAAGTAACATACCGATGACAAAGGGAACAACATATGTTGTTATGCGGTTTGACCGATAAAGATCTTCGTAGAATATGTGGGAGCCAATATGAGCATCTAGTTTCCGCTATTGGTTATTGACCGGAGATGAGTCTCGGTCATGTCTACATAGTTCTCGAACCCGTAGGGTCCGCACGCTTAACGTTCCATGACGATCCGTATTATGAGTTTATGTGTTTTGATGTACCGAAGGTTGTTCGGAGTCCCGGATGTGATCACGGACATGACGAGGATCTCGAAATGGTCGAGACATGAAGATTGATATATTGGAAGGTTATGTTTGGACACCAGAAAGGTTTCGGATCAGTTCGGGCATTTTCTGGAGTACCGGGAGGTTACCGGAACCCCCCGGGGGATTAATGGGCCTACATGGGCTTTAGTGGAAGAGAGAGGAGGCGGCCAAGAGGTGGGGCGCCTCACCCCAAGCCCAATCCGAATTGGGAAGGGGGTCGGCCCCCCTTTCCTTCTTCTCCTCTTCCCCTTCCTTCCCCCTCCTATTAGGACTAGGAAAGAGAGGAACCTACTCCTAGTAGGAGTAGGATTCCCCCTCTTGGAGGCGCACCATGAGGCCGGCCAGCCCCCTCCTTCCCTCCTTTATATACGGGGGAGGCCGGCCAGCCCCCTCCTCCGTCCAGCCCACCGAGCGCGACGAATCAATCCGACGAACTCGATGAACCGTGTAGACGAACATGCTGAATTCTTCGCGTGTGGTCTACGAGACGCGTTCGTTCTTCTCTGAATGGATTCGTGGTGTGGAGATCGACCTTGGGGCGCAAGGGTGCTGATGGAGATGGTCTACGTCACCGGAATCAAGCGTCGGCGTCCATGGAGCACCATTCCTTTGGAGGGAGTTCTTGGGAGAATAAGGAACAGAGAGGGCATGGGTTGCTGCGGGAATGGAAGAGGAAGTTGGGGCGCACCTATATGTACTAGCGGGTCTGGAAACGATGGGGAGTTGAAGGGAATTAGAGAAGAGGTTTCTTCATGGCTGTACATTTCCTTCTGTAGTGGTGTACGTGAGTGGAGGAGGAGACAAAGCAGTTGAGACTGGCGCTTGGAAGATGGCAAGTGGAGAGAGATAAGGCAAGGGAGGAGTCAAGGAGAGGGAATCAAGTTGAAACGTGGGTTGCTGTTTCATGTGCGTGTGTTTTCTCTCTGTAGGTGTAGGTTTCTGTTTCTCTTCTGTAGATTGAAACGTACAGAGGGAGAGAAGAGGAGGCGCTCGCTTGGCTGGGCATTGGCCCAGTTTGGCTTTGGTCCAAGTCGGAGAGAAAGAAGAAAGGAAAAGTTGGCCTTTGGCCCATTCGGGTGTGAGAAAAATATAGATGGGCTTAACACAGGGAAGAGAGAGGAAAGACATACTGTCCACGAGAATTTGGTACAAAGTTTGAGAGAGGAAAACAAATTGATTTTCCTAAGAGGAAAATCTAGTAATGAAAAAGAAGCTCAAACGAACTTAGAAATCGAAGAAAACACAGACTCGCATATTTGAATATGCTTAAGACCAAAATAAAACCCAACTAAAGAAACAACAAAACTCAAATTTAATTTAAGTTGGTATTAGTTCAAATTAAATCCTCCAAATTATAAAAGTCCAATTTAAGCTTCGTTACCAAATAAAACAAACGATTTTTTTCTCGCCCTAATTTTTGGAAAACTTTTTCTTAAACATTCCGATAATCAGGATGTTACAAGTCTACCCCCCTTAAAAGGAATCTCATCCCCGAGATTCAGGCTGACTAAAGAGAATGGGTTTGGGTTAGCTTTGCCCTCGACATAGTTCTTCTCTGTAACTTATGGAATCACGATTGATTTTGATCCTGGTGGCAAGCAACTTCGGGGTCTTGGTTGGAGATAATTCGATTGTTGATACTATCTCCAGGTTGCTGAAAGCTTGGAAGCAGTCCTTCGGTCTTGGCAATGGTAATCTGATAGCTTCTTTTGGGTGGTTGAAATTCTTCTGTCTTTCCCTTCTTCTTTAGGTCAAGCTTTGGTGCGGTTGGACTCATTGATCCTTCCTTCAGGTTGAACTTTACGGTAGGTGCGGTGAAGTTCTTCAAATATTTTTCTTCTTTGCGAATGAAGGTCTTCAAAACTTCGTTCTCGCCACAAATCACCATCTACTACCCCCCTTAAAAGAGGTTTTCCATAAGGTTCACTTTCGTAATAGATCTCCAAGTGGTTGTTTTAGCTTCTTTCCACTCAAAGTGTTCTTCAGGGTTTATAGAGAAGAGGGAAAGAGCATAGGATGACTAAACAAATCCTACACAAGGCGGAGATAACCCAGAAGATAAACAAAAGATAACATCGAGATAACCACGAAGATAACCAAATAAAAATCAAAAGCAACTCATTTTGGAAAATAGGGTTTTAGTATGACTGCATAGCAAAATACGAGAAGAAATATATGCAGACAATACTCACGCCAAAAGTTTTTCTTTTGCGTCTACTAGCTACGAGTTCTACCACTACAAGGGTATTACCCAACCTAATCCTATATGGCAGGTCACATCATAACTTGGTGCAGGTCTTCAACGTTGACGATTGAAGCATGATCGGCGGTTGTTGAGTTCTTGAGGTCTCGAGGCGTCTTCTCTTAGTGAAATTGTTGCTACTCTGAGCTTCAGGGGTTGAAGTTATCTTGAAATTCTTGGCACATCGTGTGAAGCTTCTGACTTTTCAACACCAAGAGCAGGGAAAAGGGTTTCAGATACTACAAAGAAGATGGTAGAGAAGTAGAGTTTAAATTCAATTGAATAAGATGAGATGACAATAGCAATAGTGAAGGAGAAGAGTACGAGAATGATCATTTTCCAAATAGTTTTTCGTATAACAATAGTCCCTAAGGCTTACCATTTCTAACTAAGGCCACGCAACTAGGTCGACATCGGCTCTGATACCACTTCTGTGAGAACCCGGAATTTACATCCGAATCCTCCTGTGTATATTTGTCAACCCCAGGATCATGTTGACAACACAGCAAAATGGTATCATTGCACAATATGTAAAATCATTACAAATTTGAATATCTCTTGCCATAAGGCATACATAGGGAAATGTCTCATGACATTTATTACATTCAGAAAACAACGGAAAGTACAATGCGTAGCGACTCCATCTCAGCCACAGGCAGTCGATGTAGTCCACGTGACCTCACTCCTACGGATCGCCATAGTAGTCGTAATCATCACCTTTGTCTTCATGGAACTCTGTTGTCAACAAAATTATTGCAATGAGTACATTACGTACTCAACATGCCTCCCTCAGAGAGGACCCAATAGCTACATGTGGCTTCAACGGAAGGCTGTATGGCTCATTTTCATAAAAGCTAATTTTGTTTGAAATAACATAGTAATTGGATAAAAGCAGTTTTTGATGAAAACATGTTTTATCTCTAGAATAATTTTCATCAAAATGAGGATCCACGATCAACTCACACTCTTCAAAGGTTCCAAGAATAGGGAAAAGAGGGAATAAGCAAGACAGGTCCTGTATGTCAAGAAAGATTCATGTGCCGTCCATGACCGTGGACACGGCTATTCGAGTAGTTTTACACTCTGCAAAGGTTGTACACTTTACCCACACGACACAATCCCGTCTTGATGCCACCAGTGGCCGCTGGTATAGTACACCATTTGGTATACCGGCAGGGAAATTGTGACGAGGTCTTTGGACTAGATCCCCCAAAGATGTGACATGCCCACCGGGTCTGGCGCACGGAACTGAGAGTACGTCCTCAAACCGGTCCCCCCATCTGTGCCGAGGATACTCCTCGCAAGGCACCTAAGGCTGACTAGCTTACTTGACCAAGCCAGTGCCCATATAGCATGTGGTTGTACTGTTATCACAATCTTCAAATCCAAGACTTATTAGGCCTTATGCAGCGCTGACGACTGATTGCCCCCTTCAACTCGTGAAGGGCGGCCAATCGCTCCTTCAATCCTTGATTCAGCTGTCGCCCGCGCCAGTATTCAGATGGTAAGTTTCACCCGGAGTAGAAGAGGATAGAGAGGGTCAACAAGGGCCAACTGGCCTAGCTCAGCGTTAAGTTTCAACTGCCAATGACGCAGAGGTCATTCAACAAAGCACCTATAGGGTGATAAGCATGGCTAAGCATTTCTACTCTACCGGAATTATATACTTCTACTCAGGTGTCAAGTAAATAGGCGACAAGCGGATCAGGGTAATGTGTCAATCGACACGCTGGCTACGAGAATTAAAAAATAGCATGCATAAAGTAATTATAAAACACAATGCAGTTTTATAAAACATAGGATAAGTATGATCAAAGAAGGAGGCATGCCTTCGTTGTTGAGTCCTTCGATAACCTAGTTCCGTCCATGTCTAACATCGTCGTCACTCCCTACTCGTCGTAACGATAGAAAAATACAAATAATAAATACCAAAGTAATAGTAAATCCAAATAACATTGAAACCAAATTAAGAGTGGATGGATAAGATATTGATCAAGATGGAGATTCCGAAATGAGGTAGCATGATAGGGAGGTGAGAGAGGATTCATTGAAGTGACATGGTTGAGGTTGACACAGCTAAGGAATACTTGGCGATCAAGACTAATGTTCCAATACGAATATGCAATTAAACACTAGTAGTGCCCACTACATATCTCGACAAACTATATAGGAAACTACTATCTAACAAACACAATGGCATCAACACACATGAAAAGGAACCATCCTATGCATTTAACCACACAATTACAACATGACATGATGAAGGTAATAGTTAACCACAAATAGATATTTAGATAGAATCTAAATATTTATAATGGCCAATAGCACTCAAACATATACATCAACTATATAATAATTCGAAAGGCAATAGTTCCGTAAGGCAAACGAGCAAAGATTAGAAACCATACTAGTTAAGCAATCAAACATCACTCAACAACATGAATTGAATTGACCTAGGTCTAACCCTATAACATTATTAAAAGGAAACAAGATCAACCTCATTATATCAAACCAAATTCATTTGTAAAACAATCAACAAGAACTATACAACACATGGAACAAGTGGATGAACTACTATCCTAGACATGATATGATTAAGTGTAGTAATCAACCAATAATAAATATTTGGATGAATCCAGATATTTATAATGGTTAACAACAAGCAAAGTATAAACATCATCCATAAGTACTATTAAGAAGTATTCTTATATCAAAAAGCCAACACAATACTAAGGAAGAAAATAAACAATACAATAATATGGTACGTATGATACAAGGCATGTGAATAAAGAATCATAAAGAGATCTTAACTAAAACCACAAGCATCGAACATACAAGTGATCATGAGAAGATACTATAGTAGTACATGCTCTTTATGTAAGAAAGAACAGATATCCAATGACCACTAGCAACAAGATTACCCACACATGCCTAAACAACAGAGTAAACTATGTGCATTAAGCATATGAGGAAGGCACAATTCAACTAACATGAAAGGTAAACTATCTTAAACATGAGATGAACTATTGCAACAAGTATACAACACTCATAATAGTAATGTGAGACAAGTCAAACATATAAGAGCAACACAAGTGCAACTATAACACATGAAACATCACAAGACATGAAATATCACTTGCATGGACGACAACAATACAACAACTAGATACAGATGTATAATGATAAGTATGAATCATCATCACACGAGATGCCAAAGTATGATACTAATAGAATACAACTCACATTGCTAATAGAATACAACTCACAACAATGGGATAACTTAGTTGATAACAACTAACATGAATATCAAGAATGGCAAGAGCATATAAGCTTGCATACTAGTTATGACAAATAAGCACACCGAGTAAGCAATTAGCATGTAAGCAAGTGAACATCTATGCCATGGCATCAACAACATCAAGCAATGAGATATCATAGCAGGAATAACAAAGATGACTTGTATTACCTATCTAGTACCACTTACACTTGCAACGACATATGATACAGAACTACGCATGATATCATCAAACTACTATCATATATATCTACCAGTAAGGTATAACCAAAAGCATGAATATAAGATAAAAACTAGCAACTGTATAACACATGGTAGGCATATAATCAAAAATATGCATTCTACTTTGAGTAAGTACTAACATGGCATCTCAATCAACTAAGTATGAACAACTATCATTCTAGGTAATTAAACACCTAGGATAATTAACAACCAATGGTAAAGTAAATCATAAATTTGACAATATCAACATAACACCAATTTAAGAAATGCAACCTTTAACTATATTGGATGCCAAACGTCTATAAAATAAGAGGAACACTATGCAATAATGTGTCACTCTCATATCATACAAAATAATAATTCCACGCCAAGCAATTCACCACAAGCATGGCAATGTACTAAGTTAATATACCAATTTATGACTACTAGTATAAACGACTAGATACCACACATAATTAAAATAAACATCATATCCTACAACATGGCATGACATCACAACTATACAACACACATGCAAAAATATTTAAACATCTATCTTAGACAAGGCATGATTTAAAACCAACATGTGACATGGATGAAAATGAATATGTAAACCATATCTATGATAACGCGATGCTAAACAAAATTAAATAGTCAAGACATTAAGTATTTCACAATTAAAGAAATCAGGCAAAGACAATAATCCTACAAAGTTCTACGCATGGAGATATCACCAAAAATTTGTACTCATTCTCAAAATAGAACAATAAACAGCACCAAATACTACTAAAATAATAATAAAAGATTTCACTAATAATGATCTAAATCTAATTAAAATAATAACACCCGCCAAGCACGTACGAACAATGATAATCAAATACACCAATCAACTTCTACGTGTGGTAAACATTAACAAAAACTTCCACACTCACATAACACATGACTACAAAATTATATGATATTTAGTAACTCAAAATCAATCTATATTAAAAAACAAAATACTACACATGACTATAATTCATAAATATTAGTACGCATGCATAAAAGGGAAATACGTGCTACCACAAATTATCGAGCCGAAACGATGTACATCTATTTTATCTTAGCAATTTAAACAAGAGTAAACTAAATCTAGTAAACCATATGACACACACAAATTATCAGATAGCTAGCACACACTCCTAGTCCTACCCGTATCAAGAACACATGAAAATAACATATTAATAAATAGTCCGATCAACAACCAAAAATCTATAATAAAACTCGATTAACCAAACAAGTAATCTAACTCCACTACGGGATTGCTACAATCATATAAAACATTTCTTCTATTGTGGTTAAGATCAAACGATGAACAAAAGCAATGAAAATATGACCATGACCTACGGTTTATGCGACGGATAGCATCAACGCGCCCAACGATAAAAATAGGAGGAACCATGATGTCTAGGAGATAACTTGAGTAATATTTTAAAGGTGCACAAAAGGAATTGGATAGAAGCTCACCGAGCTCGACGAATCAATCCGACGAACTTGATGAACAGTGTAGACGAACATGCTGAATTCTTCACGTGTGGTCTACGAGACGCGTTCGTTCTTCTCTGAATGGATTCGTGGTGTGGAGATCGACCTTGGGGCGCAAGGGTGCTGATGGAGATGGTCTACGTCACCGGAATCAAGCGTCGGCGTCCATGGAGCACCATTCCTTTGGAGGGAGTTCTTGGGAGAATTAGGAACAGAGAGGGCATGGGTTGCTGCGGGAATGGAAGAGGAAGTTGGGGCGCACCTATATGTACTAGCGGGTCTGGAAACGATGGGGAGTTGAAGGGAATTAGAGAAGAGGTTTCTTCATGGCTGTACGTTTCCTTATGTAGTGGTGTACGTGAGTGGAGGAGGAGACGAAGCAGTTGAGACTGGCGCTTGGAAGATGGCAAGTGGAGAGAGATAAGGCAAGGGAGGAGTCAAGGAGAGGGAATTAAGGAGGAGGCAACCATGAGTCCATGCCTGTTGCCGTTTCGTGTGCGTGCGTTTTCTCTCTGTAGGTGTAGGTTTCTGTTTCTCTTCTGTAGATTGAAACGTACAGAGGGAGAGAAGAGGAGGCGCTCGCTTGGCTGGGTATTGGCCCAGTTTGGCTTTGGTCCAAGTGGGAGAGAAAGAAGAAAGGAAAAGTTGGCCTTTGGCCCATTCGGGTGTGAGAAAAATATAGGTGGGCTTAACACAGGGAAGAGAGAGGAAAGACATACTGTCCACGGGAATTTGGTACAAAGTTTGAGAGAGGAAAACAAATTGATTTTCCTAAGAGGAAAATCTAGTAATGAAAAAGAAGCTCAAACGAACTTAGAAATCGAAGAAAACACAGACTCGCATATTTGAATATGCTTAAGACCAAAATAAAACCCAACTAAAGAAACAACAAAACTCAAATTTAATTTAAGTTGGTATTAGTTCAAATTAAATCCTCCAAATTATAAAAGTCCAATTTAAGCTTCGTTACCAAATAAAACAAACGAATTTTTTCCCGCCCTAATTTTTGGAAAACTTTTTCTTAAACATTCCGTTAATCGGGATGTTATATAAGGAACCAGGGGCACAGAAATAAAAATCCCTAATAAGTTAGTCCCAAAAATAATATAAAATAGCACAATAATGCATATAAAACATCCAAAATAGATAATATAATAGCATGGAATGATACGTCTTCAACGTATCTATAATTTTTTATTGTTCCATGCAGTTTTATTATCAATCTTGGATGTTTTATAATCATTTTATAGTCATTTTATATCATTTTTTGGTACTAACCTATTGACATAGTGCCAAGTGCCAGTTGCTGTTTTTTCCATGTTTTTTACATCGCACGAAATCAATATCAGACGGAGTCCAAATGCAACGAAACCTCACGATGATTTTTTATGGACCAAAAGGAAGAAGTTGGGCCCTGGTCTCCTGGCGCGCCCTAGTGGGTTGTGCCCACCTCGGGTGCCCCCTGGACCGCCTCTTTGCTCTATAAATACCCCAAAAATCTCATAACCCTGGAAGCATCGACGAAATATTCATCCAGCCGCCGCAGGGTCCAGAACCACCAGATCCAATCTAGACACCATCTCGGATGGGGTTTGCCACCTCCATTGGTGCCTCTCCGATGATGCGTGAGTAGTCCTTTGTAGACTTTCGGGTCCGTAGTTAGTAGCTAGATGGCTTTCTCTCTCTCGCTGAATTCTCAATACAGTGGTCTCTTGGAGATCCATATATTGTAGCTCTTTTGCGGTGTGTTTGTTGGGATATGTTGAACTTTGAGTTTATGATCGATCATATCTTTTTATATCCATGAAAGTTATTTGAGTTTCTTTGATCTCTTATATGCATGATCTCTTATAGCCTTGTATTTCTTCTCCGATATTTGGGTTTTGTTTGGCCAACTTGATCTATTTATCTTGCAATGGGAAGAGGTGCCCGGTAGTGGGTTCGATCTTACGGTGCTTGATCCCAGTGACAGAAAGGGAACCGACACGTATGTATCTGAAAACCCACAAGTATAGGGGATCGCAACAGTTTTCGAGGGTAGAGTATTCAACCCAAATTTATTGATTCGACACAAGGGGAGCCAAAGAATATTCTCGAGTATTAGCAGTTGAGTTGCCAATTCAACCACACCTGGATAACTTAGTATCTGCAGCAAAGTATTTAGTAGCAAAGTAATATGGAAGTAACGGTAACGGTAGCAAAAGTAGTATTTTTGGGGTTTATAGTGATTGTAACAGTAGCAACGGAAAAGTAAATAAGCGGAGAACAATATGTGAAAAGCTCGTAGGCATTGGATCGGTGATGGAGAATTATGCCGAATGCGGTTCATCATGTAACAGTCATAACATAGAGTGACACAGAACTAGCTCCAATTCATCAATGTAATATAGGCATGTATTCCGAATATAGTCATACGTGCTTATGGAAAAGAACTTGCATGACATCTTTTGTCCTACCCTCCGGTGGCAGCGGGGTCCTAATGGAAACTAAGGGATATTAAGGCCTCCTTTTAATAGAGTACCGGACCAAAGAATTAACACATAGTGAATACATGAACTCCTCAAACTATGGTCATCACCGGGAGTGGTCCCGATTATTGTCACTTCGGGGTTGCCGGATCATAACACATAGTAGGTGACTATAGACTTGCAAGATAGGATCAATAACTCACATATTCATGAGAACATAATAGGTTCAGATCTGAAATCATGGCACTCGGGCCCTAGTGACAAGCATTAAGCATAGCAAAGTCATAGCAACATCAATCTCAGAACATAGTGGATACTAGGGATCAAACCCTAACAAAACTAACTCGATTACATGATAAATCTCATCCAACCCATCACCGTCCAGCAAGCCTACGATGGAATTACGCACGCATGGCGGTGAGCATCATGAAATTGGTGATGGAGGATGGTTGATGATGACGACGGATTCCCCTCTTCGGAGCCTCGAACGGACTCCAGATCAGCCCTCCCGAGAGGTTTTAGGGCTTGGCGGCGGCTCCGTATCGTAAAACACGATGAATCCTTCTCCTTGATTTTTTTCTCCCCGAACACGAATATATGGAGTTGGAGTTGAGGTCGGTGGAGCGCCAGGGGGCCCACGAGGCAGGGGGCGCGCCCAGGGGGCACGCATGCCCCCCACCCTCGTGGACAGGTGGAGGCCCCCTGACGTGGATTCTTCTTCCAGTATTTTTAATATTTTCCAAAAATAAGTTCCGTGGAGTTTCAGGTCATTCCGAGAACTTTTTTTCTGCACATAAATAACACCATGGCAATTCTGCTGAAAACAACGTCGGTCCGAGTTAGTTCCACTCAAATCATGCAAGTTAGAGTCCAAAACAAGGGCAAACGTGTTTGGAAAAGTAGATACGATGGAGACGTATCAACTCCCCCAAGCTTAAACCTTTGCTTGTCCTCAAGCAATTCAGTTGATAAACTGAAAGTGATAAAGAAAAACTTTTACAAACTCTGTTTGCTCTTGTTGTTGTAAATATGTAAAGCCAACATTCAAGTTTTAAGCAAAGATTATGACTAACCACATTCACAATAACTCTTAGGTCTCATGTTTACTCATGTCAATAACATAATCAACTAGCGAGCAATAATAATAAATCTCGGATGACAACACTTTCTCAAAACAATCATAATATGATATAATTAGATGGTATCTCGCTAGCCCTGTCTGAGACCGCAAAACATAAATGCAGAGCACCTTTAAAGATCAAGGACTGACTAGACATTGTAATTCATGGTAAAAGAGATCCAGTCATAGTCATACCCAATATAAATTAACAATAATGGATGCAAATGACAGCAGTGCTCTCCAGCTGGTGCTTTTTAATAAAAGGGTGATGACTCAACATAAAAATAAATAGATAGGCCCTTCGCAGAGGGAAGCAGGGATTTGTAGAGGTACCAGAGCTCGATTTTGAAACAGAGATAAATAATATTTTGAGCAGCATACTTTCATTGTCAACATAACAACCAAGAGATGGCGATATCTTCCATGCTACACACATTATAGGCGGTTGCCAAACAGAATGGTAAAGTTTATACTCCCCCTCCACCAACAAGCATCAATCCATGGCTTGCTTGAAACAACGAGTGCCTCCAACTAACAACAGTCCCAGGGGGAGTTTTGTTTGCAATTATTTTGATTTAATTTGCATAAAGGATGGGACTGGGCATCCGGGTGACCAGCCATTTTCTCGTGAGTGAGGAGCGGAGTCCACTCCTCTTGAGAATAACCCGCCTAGCATGGAAGATACGGACAGCCCTAGTTGATACATGAGCTATTCGAGCATACAAAACAGAATTTTATTTGAAGATTTAGAGTTCGGCACATACAAATTTACTTGGAACGGCAGGTAGATACCGCATATAGGAAGGTATAGTGGACTCATATGGAATAACTTTGGGGTTTAAGGAATTGGATGCACAAGCAGTATTCCCGCTTAGTACAAGTGAAGGCTAGCAAAAGACTGGGAAGCGACCAACTAGAGAGCGACAACAGTCATGAACATGCATTAAAATTAATAAACATTGAGTGCAAGCATGAGTAGGATATAATCCACCATGAACATAAATATCGTGAAGGCTATGTTGATTTGTTTCAATTACATGTGTGAACATGTGCCAAGTCGAGTCACTTAAATCATTCAAAGGAGGATACCACCCCACTATACCACATCACAACCATTTTAATAGCATGTTGGCACGCAAGGTAAACCATTATAACTCATAGCTAATCAAGCATGGCACGAGCAACTATAATCTCTAATTGTCATTGCAAACATGTTTATTATATTTACAAAAACAAGAGAGGTCGAGTTCATACCAGCTTCTCTCATCTCGATCAGTCCATCATATATCGTCATAATTGCCTTTCACTTGCACGACCAAACGATGTGAATAATAATAATAGTGCACGTGCATTGGACTAAGCTGGAATCTGCGAGCATTCAATAAACAGGAGAAGACAAGGCAATATGGACTCTTGGTTAAATCAACAATAATGCATATAAGAGCTACTTCAACAATTAATTATGGTCTTCTCCTATCGACCCCCAAAGAAAAGAAAAGAAATAAAACTATTTACACGGGAAAGCTCCCAACAAGCAAAAGAAGAACAGGAAATCTTTTTGGATTTTCTTTTGGTTATTACTACTACAGCAAGAAAATAAACTAGCTAAAAGCTATTACTATTTTTTTGGTTTTCTTAAGGTTTATTAAACACACAAGAAGAAAACTGAAAAAAAAACTAGCATGGATGTTACAGTGAAAAAGTATGAGCACCGACAACTAGCAATGAGTGTGTGAACATGAATGTAATGTCGGTGAGAAATACGTACTCCCCCAAGCTTAGGCTTTTGGACTAAGTTGGTTTATTGCCACGGCTGGCCTGGCGGATATCCATAGTTGTAGTTGGGGTCGTACTGAGATGTAGCGGCTATTGCCTCCTGAGCTGCAGCGTGGCGGCGAGCTGCCTCCGCCCTCCTCTCGTACTCATCTGCCTCCTCCCTGGTAATAACATGTCTTCCTTTTGCCTGATAATCAAAGAAGGCAGGAGCAAGAAGAGTAATATGGACAGCACGACGTCTGTCAAAGATTAAGCGATACTGGAGGGACAGCTCGTTCCTCTCAAGAAAATGATGATGAACAATGGCATTATAATCTAAATAAACATTAGGCAGCTCAACATCATACTCACATATAGGCACCTCAAGAAAATTAGCTAGACGGGTTGCACAAATTCCTCCAAAGAAATCTCCATTAATTTTATTATTATGCAACCTACATGCAACAATAGCTCCCAAATTATAAGATTTATCTCCTAACATGGCACTCCTAAGAATACTGAGGTCAGGGCACACATGTGACATGCTTCATCCTTACCATTTATGCACCTACCTATGAAGAGAGCAAAATAATGTATAGCAGGAAAATGAATACTCCCTATGGTATCTTGTGTTATGTCTCTAGATTCACCCACAGTTATACTGGCAAGAAAATCTCTAAATTCAGATTTACGAGGTTCAAGAGGACTACCCCATTGTGGAAGTTTGCAAGCAGTGGTAAAATTCTCTAAGTCCATGGTATAAGAATTTTCATAAAGATCAAACAGGACAGTTTGAGAATTGCGTGAAGATGAATATTCAAACCTCCTCACAAAGGAACTAGTGAGATAGTGGTACTGGCGGCACTTTTCTGCCTCGAAGCTCACAAGATCAGCGTTACGCAAATATGCATTAAATTCTTCCTTGATTCCCGCTCGATCCATAAAGTCTTCTGAAGGCCATTCACAAGGCCGCACTGGAGCGTTCCTTGGTGGTTCATCATCGGCATCACGCATTGCAAGCCTGGGTCCTTGCTTCCTCGAAGAACCACCTTGGTACAATTTCCTAAACATATTTCTTCCTCTGAAAAATTTCTGAATTTTTTTAGTAACTTCAAATAAAAGTGAACCAAGCTCAACAAAGGTGATAGCAACTACTCCTACAAGTGCCTAGAGCCTATATCATGCATTAGAACTACTTGGAACCATATAAATTTGTAGCGACCAGACCTCAAATGGTCTGTGCTGCTGTGCACCAGTGTCATCCCTGGATCAGTAATGCTGACACGCACAGTACAAATGGAGGATTTATAACAGAGTAGCAATCACACACTTATTACATCGAGTATCTCCAAAGAGAATAAGTATGATAAATATGGCTTAAGGCCATCTAAAAACGATAACAGCGGAAGACTTGGAAGATAAGTGAGTCCATCAACTCCAGCGGCATCACTGAGTATAAGACCACGACCTAAGGCACCTTACTCGTCGTCTGGAAAGTCTGCAACATGAAACGTTGCAGCCCGAAAACGGGTCAGCACATGGAATATGCTGGCAATGTAACACATAGAGAATAATGAAAATAATAATGCTATACTACATGCATATATGGCTGGTGGAAAGCTCTATGGTTAAGTTTTTGCGAAAAGCCAATTTTTTTCCTACTTCAAAGGAATAAATTTTATTTAACTATCATGGTGGTTGTGAAACATTGAGATGGTTGACAGCATCTCAATCCCAATTAAAAATCATCATTAACCCAGCAAAATTTAATTAAAAGTAACATGGTGATGAGATTCACATGATAATCCAGGTACTAGATACTCAAATTGTCCATAACCGGGGACACGGCTAACCATGATTAGTTTGTACACTCTGCAGAGGTTTGCGCACTTTTCCCCACAAGACTCGATCTCCTCCGTTGGATTCTCGCACTGCATGATGTTTGAGAAACGGATGACCGAGACACAGTCTTTCAGAAGTGTTTGCACCTTACGTATGGGTAGACAGTTACACTGTAGCGACCCGACCCGAATGGATCAAGTCTCTGTGCTTAAGTGTCATCCCTGGATCGGTATGCTGACACACACAGTACTCGAGGATTTATAACAGAGGTAAATCACATGTATAAAATAACGTAAATACTATTACCTCAATCCAAAATAGCGGAAGTAACAAGGTTGTGGATTCCCATCAACACCAACGGCAAAGTTGAGTGTAGAAATCGTAACCCTAACGTATCTCTTACTCGTCGTAAGATATCCTGCAACATGAAACGTTGCAGCCCGAAAACGGGTCAGTACATTGAATGTACTGGCAAATTCACACCATAGAGAAATGATGAACAAAGGCTATCACTACATGCATATATGGCTGGTGGAAAAACTCTATGGTTATAATGTTTTTGCGAAAAGCCAGTTTTTCCCTACTTCAAAGGAATAAATTTTATTTAACTATCATGGTGGTTGTGAAACATTGAGATGGTTGACAGCATCTCAATCCCAGTTAAGTATCATCATTAACCCAACAATATTAATTAAAGTAACATGATGAGATCAACGGGATAATCCAAGAACTAGATACTCAAGATGTCCATAACTGGGGACACGGCTAATCATGATCAGTTTGTACACTCTGCAGAGGTTTGTGCACTTTTCCCACAAGACTCGATCGCCTCCGCTTGATTCTCGCACTGCATGATGTTTGAGAAACGGATGACCGAGACACAGTCTTTCAGAAACAATCACTCTCTACTCTGGATGGACCGGTACACCTACTTTCCCCTACATCTGCTAGTCCACCTCTTCAAGAGATCCTGTAACCTACTCAGCTTTGCTAGAGCCCATAATAGCTTGTGGCTGCACACGGAAGTTTCTAGCATGAATAATCTTATGATCCCTTTGAGCCTGGGTGGCGGACCTTATACATACAGACAACACTGGGTTCTCCAGGTGTCTCAATCCACCCAGATGTGAGTTTTAGTTGCCACCTTAAGTAAACCATTATTAAACACTCACATCTGTCATGAATATCTCTCAAACCCAATCCACGTCTACGCATAGCATGGCGATATAATATCAACGTAGAAGTAACTCCCAAGGGTTTGATGAATAAAACAGGTAATAGGTACTACCTCAGCTACTTCCCAATACCCACAGTTTAATTAGATCCTAATCATGCAATGTGTTTGAGGAAAAGATCTAATGCAATAAAAACTGGGTATGAACGGGGTATGATCAAAGTGTTACTTGCCTGCACTATTGATGAAGATGATTCACACTCAATAAACTGGATAGATCTACTCGTCACACTCCGGTCAATCTATCGAGAGCAAGCAATAGCAACCATACATAAGCAATCACTCAAAAGATCGAGAAGAACGAAGAAGACACTTCGTAAAAACATCAACACCAAGCGAATAACTCTTGCAACATAAAACAATTTCTAACAGTACCAAAATTATGTGAATTTGGCCTTATCAGAAAGTTTAGGTCAAGAGCTTCGGTTTGCAAAAAGAATCAACTCAAACGGAGTTACGGAACTCAAGTTATGAACTAAAGAAGTTTGAATACAAATCTGTTTGAATTCAAATTTTAAAACTTTCAAAAACATGTTTAAGTTGTTTTACTGGATAGAGGGAATCATAACGAAGACGTGGGCGTTGGTTTCGTTGGATTTGGACAAACGGGTAAAAAGTTGTAGACGTTTGAAGAACAGGGACTAAACTGTAATTAAAATCAGCACAGATAAGTCCCTGGCGAAAACTAAAATAAAAGAAAAAGACTAAATAGCGAACGCTCGCTAACTAGTTCTAAAGAGAGAACGTTCGCAGTTTAGTAAAACCAAAAAAAACAAAACTAGGTTTTCTTAATAAAACCACAACAAATAAGAAAAAAAATAAACCGGGGCGGTTCACGGTTTTATACCGGCTCGGGCAAATAAACCCGCGGCGGCGGCGGTTCCGGCGAGATGGCGCGGGGCTCCGGCGAGGGCGGCACGGTGGCGTCAGGGCTCGGCTGCGACGGGCGGAGGCACGGGGAGGCGCGGCGCGATGCGGCGGTGACGGCGGTGGTGACGGCAGAGGCCGAGGGCGACGGAGGAGCGCGGGGCGAGGCGGCGGATCTCGCCGCCGCCGGCGGCTATGCGGGAGCGGCGGCGGCGGGGCAGAGAGAGAGAGAGAGAGGGGGCCCGGGGCGGCGCTATTTAAAAGGGGGGAGGGACGGCGCGGTGGCGTGCGGGAGGGGGCAGGAGAGGAGGAGTCCGGCGGGGAGACGGCTCCGGCGAGCCGTGGCGGCGGCGGACTCCCGCCTGGAGGTCGGGGACGCGCGGGCGTCGGGCTGGGCCGTGGCCTGGCTGGGTGTTGGGCCGGCCCAGTTCGGCGGAGGGTTTTTTTAAAAAAAACAGAGAAAGAAATAATAAAAACAAAAGAAAAATAAAATATTATATAGGCATATAATATATCAAAATTTTCAGAAAAAGATTTCCTACAAGATGAACATTATTCCAAAGGCAAATAAAATTCACACAAATTTTAATAAATCAAACAGTGTTGCTGCCTTATTAAAATCCAATAAAAATCATTTTAAAAATACCAAAATGATTTCAAATTTATTTCTCTCCAATTTTCTGATGTAGGGAATCATGTTACCCTATTTTCTGTATATTTTTATTTTGGAGAAAAATAATTTGAATAAAACTCAAATAAGTCCATTATTGGAAAAATAATTTCAATGGGACTTTGAATTAAATCCTTTCAAACTCCCAACTCCTATTTCATATGTTTTGAAGAAGTCATTTTATCTTCTCTCGTGAAAATCATTGAGTTGCATAAAGTTTCAGAATTGGAAAATATTTTCAAATGAAATTCAAATATTTTTCAACACCCCTTGTCATTTAAATAAATGGAAGATGTCATGTCATCTTCTCTCGAGGGTTTTGTGATGAAAAGAATTTGAATTCATGGAGATCATAAAAGAAAAATGAAAGTTTGGGAAAGTCCTTTTATTCCCTCTCATTTAACTTTCAAAAGATTTCGAATTCCACTCACTTTCAGTCAATCAGTCAAACAATCAATCCAATCTATCTGTTTATTATAACATTCCAAAATTTAGAATTTTGGGATGTTACAAACCTTCCACCCTTAAAATGAATCTCGTCCTCGAGATTCGGAGAGGCTAGAAAGAAATAGGTTAGGGTTTGGGGGTCTCCTCAAAATCCATCGATCATCTCAGGGGTCTGGGGTGCTACCACCCTTAGAAACATTGTCACGGTTCCACCAAAACTCGTATACTCCATCCTTGTTGTTGACAGTGTCAGTCTTCTCAGATCTTCAGGATAATTCCTTCTCTGGGCTCTTCCGGTAGTGTCATAACCTTTTTCCTCAATTCTTCTGTCCTTTCATCTTGGTAAGGTTCTTCCATGACTGGGTCTTCACAGCTGACGGGTCTGGCGCCAATACTAAACAACTATCGACATCTCATGGTGGTCAACAATTTATGGTTTCTCCTGCAGGAAATGGGTCTGGGTTGAACCTCACCGTATAACCTACGGTTGGCAACAACTGCCGTGTACAAGGGAAACATTCTTATACCATTCTAAGCTTCAAGCAAGGTTTGGTCGTCGTCTCTCTACTATAGGTAAGTCACTCAGATTTACCATCCCATATAGCAAAGCGAACAATAAGAGTAAGTCGGTATGGTGATCAATCCATCCCGCACCCAAATCATTACCTTGTATATGGTTTAGTTAATCTCGCATTCTAACACTCGGTCATCCTCGCAAGCATTGCAGAATTTCTCTTGTCGACGAACCAAGTTCGGATAAATCCATGGATTCTGCAAGCCAAACAAACATCTATCGTTCCTTCACAACTCTCAGGTTTTGCGTAACTCCTATAAGATCGTCTGTCGATAAAATCGTAACTTCTTCCAGGGCCCTTTGAACCTGGGTGGCGGTCCAAAAGAAAAACAGGCAATCCTGGAATACCCAGGTACCTCAATCCACCCATATGTGAGTTTTAGTTGCCACCTTAGGTAAACCATTAATTAACAATCTCACATCTGTCATGGAAATCTCTCAAACCGAATCCACGTCTACGAGCATAGCATGGCAATATAATAGCAACGTAGAAGTAACTCCCAAGGGTTTGATAAATAAAACAGGTAATAGGTACTACCTCAAGTACTTCCCAATACCCACAATTTAATTAGATCCTAATCATGCAATGTTTGAGGATTAGAACTAATGCAATAAAAACTGGGTATGGAAAGTATGATCAAAGTGTTACTTGCCTTGCTGATGATCCGCGAAACCTAGCGATTCGAAGTAACAAGCGGCACACTCCGGGTACTCTATCGCAAACAAACAAGCAAACAATAAGTACTCATCTAATGCACAGGTAAAACTCGAATGAAAGATCCAACCAGAAAGTTCAACTTAAGAACTCCGGTCTGCAAAAAGAATCAACTCGAACGAAGCAACGAAAGTCAAACGGCGAAAGAAACAAACTTCGTTTACTAATCTGGATCTAGGTCAAATTTTACAGTAGCAAAAAATTGTTTGAGTAGGTTAAACGGAAAGAGAATTTCGAGACGAAACTCTAGGCGCTTGAATCGCCTGATTCCGATAAACGAGCGAAAAGTTAAACAGAAACGAAGATTCGATCAAAAATCGAGATCTGAGATAATCGCGGAAAATCCGACGAAAAAGAAAAACGGACGAACGGTTAAAGAACGGACGTTCGTTAACAGAGAAAATCCGACGAACGCGTTCGTTAAAACGAACGAGTCGGTGAACGCTCACAAAATAACAAAACCGAAGAAATAAACCGATCTAGGGTTTTTTTTTAAACGAACGGTTTTTTAAAAAACGGCAAACGACGGCATCGGATCGGTACCTCGTCGGAACGGAACTCCGGCGGGGTCGGCGGGGTCGGCGGGCTCCGGCGAGGCTCGGCGAGGGGCGGCGGGGTTTGGGGGGGCTCGGGCAGCGAGGGGCGGCGAACGGCGGCGGCGAACGGCAAACGGGGCGGCGGCGCTAGGCGGCGGCTCGGGCGGCTCGGGGCGCGGGTACGGGGTGGGGGGGTGGCGGCGGCTTGGAGGAGGGGGCAAGGCAGCGGCTCCGGCGGAGTCCGAGCCGGACACGGCGGCGGCGGCGTACGCGCGGAGGAGACGCGCGGGATGGGCCGGCGGCTCGGCTGGGCCTCGGCCCGGTCGGGCGCGGCGCAAAAAGTTTTTTTTTAAACGTTCCGCCGAAAAATTTGTAGAAAAATAAATAAAAATCCAAAAAAGATAAAACAAATTTTCCCCATCTAGTTAGAATGTTTAGAACAGGGTGAACATTTTTTTGACACAAAATAAATTTTTAAAAACATGCAATATTTTTAATGCAATGAAAATTGCAAATAAACTCCGTATAAATTCCAATAAATGATTTTAACACTTTTCCTCCGATATTTCAATTGCTTTGGAGAAGTCATATTTTCTCCTCTCATTTATTTTTAATGAAATATTTTTCCGAAGAGAAAATAATTAAAACCAAAAATCCTCGTCTTATTATTTGATGGAAATCAAATATGAAAATTCGAGAAAATCCCCAACTCTCTCCGAGGGTCCTTGAGTTGCTTAGGATTTATCGAGGATTTGTCAAAATGCAATAAAATATGATATGCAATGATGATCTATGTATAACATACCAAATTGAAAATTTGGGATGTTACAAAATTTGACATGCAAGCTCAAGAACATGGTCACCTAGGCAGCACAAATTTGCAATGAATAAAGCACTAGAACAAAAACTAATTGGACCAATGGAGGAGTCACATACCAAGAACAATCCCCCCCAAGCAGTTTTGTGAGAGGTGCTTTGAGCAAGGAGATCGAAAATCGCAGCAAAATGAGCTAGAACTCGTGCTTGAGCTGGATGGTGATTTTTTTGGGAGGAAGAAGAAGTGTGTGGGTGCAGGAATAAGTGGAGGGGAGCCACCATGGGCCCACGAGGCAGGGGGCGCGCCCTGGACCCTCGTGGCCAAGTGCCAGCTCCCCCTGCTGTGTTCTTAGTGCCAGATATTCTCAAATATTCCAGAAAAAATCATATTTCAATTTCGGGGCATTTGGAGAACTTTTATTTTTGGGGTATTTTTATATTGCGCGGATAAATCAGAAAACAGACAGAAAAAAAACTATTTTTACTTTATTTCAACTAAATAACAGAAAGTAAAAGGAGGGTACAGAAGGTTGTGCCTTCTAATTTCATCCATCTCATGCTCATCAAAAGGAATCCACTAACAAGGTTGATCAAGTCTTGTTAACAAACTCATTCCGAATAACATGGAACCGGAGAAATTTAGAATAACACTATGTTACCTCAACGGGGATATGCACATCCCCAATAATAAGAGTATCATATTTCTTCTTGACAGTAGGAAGAGGAAATTCAAAATCTCCAAAAATAATCGATGGAATTTTTCCAATAGAATTGATACTGTGGACTTGAGGTTGTTTCCTCGGAAAGTGTACCGTATGCTCATTACCATTAACATGAAAAGTGACATTGCCTTTGTTGCAATCAATAACAGCCCCTGCAGTATTCAAAAAAGGTCTTCCAAGAATAATAGACATACTATCATCCTCGGGAATATCAAGAATAACAAAGTCCGTTAAAATAGTAACGTTTGCAACCACAACAGGCACATCCTCACAAATACCGACAGGTATAGCAGTTGATTTATCGGCCATTTGCAAAGATATTTCGGTAGGTGTCAACTTATTCAAGTCAATTCTACGATATAAAGAGAGAGGCATAACACTAACACCGGCTCCAAGATCACATAAAGCAGTTTTAACATAGTTTCTTTTAATGGAGCATGGTATAGTTGGTACTCCTGGATCTCCTAGTTTCTTTGGTATTGCACCCTTAAAAGTGTAATTAGCAAGCATGGTGGAAATTTCAGCTTCCGGTATCTTTCTTTTATTAGTAACAATTTCTTTCATATCCTTAGCATAAGGATTCATTTTGAGCATATCAGTTAATCGCATACGCAAAAAGATAGGTCTAATCATTTCAGCAAAGCGCTCAAAATCCTCATCATCCTTTTTCTTGGATGGTTTTGAAGGAAAAGGCATGGGTTTCTAAACCCATGGTTCTCTTTCTTTACCATGTTTCCTAGCAACAAAGTCTTTCTTATCATAACGTTGATTCTTTGATTGTGGGTTATCAAGATCAACAGCAGGTTCAATTTCTACATCATTGTCATTGCTAGGTTGAGAATCATCATGAACATCATCATTAACATTTTTATTAGGTTCATGTTCATTACCAGATTGTGTTTCAGCATCAGAAATAGAAATATCATTTGGATTCTCAGGTGGTTCAGCAATAGGTTCACTAGAAGCATGCAAAGTCCTATCATTTTTCTTTTTCTTCTTTTTAGAAGGACTAGGTGCATCTGTATTATTTCTCTGAGAAGCTCAATTCTCTTAGGATGGCCTTCAGGATACGAAGGTTCCTGAGTCATTCTACCAGTTCTAGTAGCCACTCTAACAGCAAAGTCATTATTCTTACTATTTAATTCATTGAGCAAATCATTTTGAGCTTTAAGTACTTGTTCTACTTGAGTGGTAACCATAGAAGCATGTTTTTACTAATGAGTTTAAGTTCACCTTTAACTCTAGACATATAATCACCCAAGTGTTCAAGCATATAAGCATTTTGTTTTAACTGTCTACCAAAATAAGCATTAAAATCTTCTTGCTTAACCATAAAATTATCAAACTCATCCAAACATTGGCTAGCACACTTAGTAGGAGGGATTTCAGCTTTATCATATCTATAGAGAGAATTTACCTTTACTACCTGTGTCGGGTTGTCAAGACCATGAGTTTCCTCAATAGGTGATGGATTAAGATCATATGTTTCTTTGACAGGCGGTAAATTAAGACCATGTATTTCTTCAATAGGAGGTGAATTCTTAACATCTTCAGCTTTAATACCTTTCTCTTTCATAGATTTCTTTGCCTCTTGCATATCTTCAGGACTGAGAAATAGAACACCCCTCTTCTTCAGAGTTGGTTTAGGAATAGGCTCAGGAATTCGCTCAAGAGCTGGCTCAGGAATTGTCCAATTATTTTCATTGGTCAACATATTATTCAATAGAATTTCAGCTTCATCCGGTGTTCTTTCCCCGAAAACAGAACCAGCACAACTATCCAGGTAATCTCTGGAAGCATCGGTTAGTCAATTATAAAAGATATCAAGTATTTCATTTTTCTTAAGAGGATGATCAGGCAAAGCGTTAAGTAATTAGAGAAGCCTCCCCCAAGCTTGTGGGAGACTCTCTTCTTCAATTTGCACAAAATTATATATTTCCCTTAAAGCAGCTTGTTTCTTATGAGCAGGGAAATATTTAGCAGAGAAGTAATAAATCATATCCTGGGGACTACGCATACAACCAGGATCAAGAAAATTAAACCATATCTTAGCATCACCCTTTAATGAGAACGGAAATATTTTAAGGATATAAAAGTAGCGAGTTTTCTCATCATTAGTGAACAGGGTGGCTATATCATTTAATTTAATAAGATGTGCCACAACAGTTTCAGATTCATAGCCATAAAAAGGATCAGATTCAACCAAAGTAATTATCTCAGGATCAACAGAGAATTCATAATCCTTATCAGTAACACAGATATGTGAAGTAGCAAAAGCAGGGTCAGGTTTCATTCTAGCATTAAGAGATTGCTACTTCCATTTAGCTAATAACTTCTTAAGATCATATCTACCATTGCAAGCTAAAATAGCTCTAGCAGCTTCTTCATCCATAACATAACCCTCAGGAACAAGAGGTAATTCATATTTATTGGGAGAGCCTTCATCATCACTTTCATCAATATTATCAGTTTCAATAATTTCATTCTCTCTAGCCCTAGCAAGTTGTTCATCAAGAAATTCACCAAGTGGCACAGTAGTATCAAGCATAGAAGTAGTTTCTGTTGGAAATATGCCCTAGAGGCAATAATAAATGGTTATTATTATATTTCTTTGTTCATGGTAATTGTCTATTATTCATGCTATAATTGTATTGTCCGGAAATCGTAATACATGTGTGAATACATAGACCACAACGTGTCCCTAGTAAGCCTCTAGTTGACTAGCTCGTTGATCAACAGATAGTCATGGTTTCCTGACTATGGACATTGGATGTCATTGATAACGGGATCACATCATTAGGAGAATGATGTGATGGACAAGACCCAATCCTAAGCATAGCATAAAAGATCGTGTAGTTTCGTTTGCTAGAGCTTTTCCAATGTCAAGTATCTTTTCCTTAGACCATGAGATCGTGCAACTCCCGGATACCGTAGGAGTGCTTTGGGTGTGCCAAACGTCACAACGTAACTGGGTGACTATAAAGGTGCACTACGGGTATCTCCGAAAGTGTCTGTTGGGTTGGCACGGATCGAGACTGGGATTTGTCACTCCGTGTGACGGAGAGGTATCTCTGGGCCCACTCGGTAATGCATCATCATAATGAGCTCAATGTGACTAAGGCGTTAGTCACGGGATCATGCATTGCGGTACGAGTAAAGAGACTTGCCGGTAACGAGATTGAACAAGGTATTGGGATACCGACGATCGAATCTCGGGCAAGTAACATACCGATTGACAAAGGGAATTGCATACGGGATTGATTGAATCCTCGACACCGTGGTTCATCCGATGAGATCATCGTGGAACATGTGGGAGCCAACATGGGTATCCAGATCCCGCTGTTGGTTATTGACCGGAGAGGCGTCTCGGTCATGTCTGCATGTCTCCCGAACCCGTAGGGTCTACACACTTAAGGTTCGGTGACGCTAGGGTTGTAGAGATATATGTATGCGGAAACCCGAAAGTTGTTCGGAGTCCCGGATGAGATCCCGGACGTCACGAGAGGTTCCGGAATGGTCCGGAGGTGAAGAATTATATATAGGAAGTCAAGTTTCGGCCACCGGGAAAGTTTCGGGGGTTACCGGTATTGTATCGGGACCACCGGAAGGGTCCCGGGGGTCCACCAGGTGGGGCCACCTATCCTGGAGGGCCCCGTGGGCTGAAAGTGGAAGGGAACCAGCCCTTAGAGGGCTGGGGCGCCCCCTTGGGCCTCCCCCCATGCGCCTAGGGTTGGGAACCCTAAGGGGGGGAGCTTCCCCCTTGCCTTGGGGGGCAAGGCAACCCCTTCCCCCCTTTGGCCGCCGCCCCCCCTTGGAGATCCCATCTCCCAGGGCCGGTGCCCCCCCAGGGGGCCTATATAAAGGGGGGAGGGAGGGCAGCAACCTATAGCCTTGGGCGCCTCCCTCCTCCCCTGCAACACCTCTCTCTCTCGCAGAAGCTCGGCGAAGCCCTGCCGGAGACCCGCTCCATCCACCACCACGCCGTCGTGCTGCTGGATCTCCATCAACCTCTCCTTCCCCCTTGCTGGATCAAGAAGGAGGAGACGTCGCTGCACCGTACGTGTGTTGAACGCGGAGGTGCCGTCCGTTCGGCACTCGGTCATCGGTGATTTGGATCACGGCGAGTACGACTCCGTCATCCACGTTCATTGGAACGCTTCCGCTCGCGATCTACAAGGGTATGTAGAAGCACTCCCTTCCCCTCGTTGCTAGTATACTCCATAGATGCATCTTGGTGAGCGTAGGAAAATTTTAAATTATGCTACGATTCCCAACAGTGGCATCATGAGCCAGGCCTATGCGTAGTTACTATGCACGAGTAGAACACAAAGCAGTTGTGGGCGTTGAGTTTGCCAATTCTTCTTGCCGCTACTAGTCTTTTCTTGTTTCGGCGGCATTGTAGGATGAAGCGGCCCGGACCGACCTTACACGTACGCTTACGTGAGACAGGTTCCACCGACTGACATGCACTAGTTGCATAAGGTGGCTAGCGGGTGTCTGTCTCTCCTACTTTAGTCGGAACGGATTCGATGAAAAGGGTCCTTATGAAGGGTAAATAGAAATTGGCAAATCACGTTGTGGTCATACGTAGGTAAGAAACGTTCTTGCTAGAAACCTACAAACCACGTAAAAACTTGCAACAACAATTAGAGGACGTCTAACTTGTTTTTGCAGCAAGTGCTATGTGATGTGATATGGCCAGAAGATGTGATGAATGATATATGTGATGTATGAGATTGATCATATTCTTGTAATAGGAATCACGACTTGCATGTCGATGAGTATGACAACCGGCAGGAGCCATAGGAGTTGTCTTTATTATTTTGCATGACCTGCGTGTCATTGAATAACGCCATGTAAATTACTTTACTTTGTTGCTAAACGCGTTAGCCATAGAAGTAGAAGTAATCGTTGGCGTGACGACTTCATGAAGACACAATGATGGAGATCATGATGATGGAGATCATGGTGTCATGCCGGTGACGAAGATGATCATGGTGCCTCGAAGATGGAGATCAAAGGAGCATAATGATATTGGCCATATCATGTCACTATTTGATTGCATGTGATGTTTATCATGTTTTTGCATCTTATTTGCTTAGAACGACGGTAGTAAGTAAGATGATCCCTTATAATAATTTCAAGAAAGTGTTCACCCTAACTGTGCACCGTTGCGAAGGTTCGTTGTTTCGAAGCACCACGTGATGATCGGGTGTGATAGATTCTAACGTTCGAATACAACGGGTGTTGATGAGCCTAGCATGTACAGACATGGCCTCGGAACACACGCAATACACTTAGGTTGACTTGACGAGCCTAGCATGTACAGACATGGCCTCGGAACACACGCAATACACTTAGGTTGACTTGACGAGCCTAGCATGTACAGACATGGCCTCGGAACACGGAGGACCGAAAGGTCGAGCATGAGTCGTATAGAAGATACGATCAACATGGAGATGTTCACCGATCTTGACTAGTCCGTCTCACGTGATGATCGGACACGGCCTAGTTAAACTCGGATCATGTTTCACTTAGATGACGAGAGGGATGTCTATCTGAGTGGGAGTTCATTAAATAATTTGATTAGATGAACTTAATTATCATGAACTTAGTCTAAAATCTTTACACTATGTCTTGTAGATCAAATGGCCAACGTTGTCCTCAATTTCAACGCGTTCCTAGAGAAAACCAAGCTGAAAGATGATGGCAGCAACTATACGGACTGGGTCCGGAACCTGAGGATCATCCTCATAGTAGCCAAGAAAGATTATGTCTTAGAAGCACCGCTAGGTGATGCACCAATCCCAGAGAACCAAGACGTTATGAACGCTTGGCAGCAGCGTGCTGATGATTACTCCCTCGTTCAGTGCGGCATGCTTTACAGCTTAGAACCGGGTCTCCAAAAGCGTTTTGAGAAACATGGAGCATATGAGATGTTCGAGGAGCTGAAATTGGTTTTCCAAGCTCATGCCCGGGTCGAGAGATATGATGTCTCCGACAAGTTCTTCAGCTGTAAAATGGAGGAGAACAGTTCTGTTAGTGAGCACATACTCAGAATGTCTGGGTTGCACAACCGCTTGTCTCAGCTGGGAGTTAATCTCCCGGATGACGCGGTCATTGACAGAATCCTCCAGTCGCTTCCACCAAGCTACAAGAGCTTTGTGATGAACTACAATATGCAGGGGATGGAAAAGACCATTCCTGAGGTATATTCAATGCTGAAATCAGCGGAAGGGGAGATCAGAAAAGAACATCAAGTGTTGATGGTGAATAAAACCACTAAGTTCAAGAAGGGCAAGGGTAAGAAGAACTTCAAGAAGGACGGCAAGGGAGTTGCCGCGCCCGGTAAACCAGTTACTGGGAAGAAGTCAAAGAATGGACCCAAGCCCGAGACTGAGTGCTTTTATTGCAAGGGAAGTGGTCACTGGAAGCGGAACTGCCCCAAATACTTAGCGGACAAGAAGAAGGCCGGCAACACCAAAGGTATATGTGATATACATGTAATTGATGTGTACCTTACCAGTACTCGTAGTAGCTCCTGGGTATTTGATACCGGTGCGGTTGCTCATATTTGTAACTCAAAACAGGAACTACGGAATAAACGGAGACTGGCGAAGGACGAGGTGACGATGCGCGTCGGGAATGGTTCCAAGGTCGATGTGATCGCCGTCGGCACGCTACCTCTGCATCTACCCACGGGATTAGTTTTAAACCTCAGTAATTGTTATTTAGTGCCAGCTTTGAGCATGAACATTGTATCTGGATCTCGTTTAATTCGAGATGGCTACTCATTTAAATCCGAGAATAATGGTTGTTCTATTTATTTGAGAGATATGTTTTATGGTCATGCCCCGCTGGTCAATGGTTTATTTTTGATGAATCTCGAACGTGATGTTACACATGTTCATAGTGTGAATACCAAAAGATGTAAAGTTGATAACAATAGTCCCACATACTTGTGGCACTGCCGCCTTGGTCACATTGGTGTCAAGCGCATGAAGAAGCTCCATGCAGATGGACTTTTGGAGTCTCTTGATTACGAATCATTTGACACGTGCGAACCATGCCTCATGGGTAAGATGACCAAGACTCCGTTCTCCGAAACAATGGAGCGAGCAACCAACTTATTGGAAATCATACATACCGATGTGTGCGGTCCAATGAGTGTTGAGGCTCGTGGAGGATATCGTTATGTTCTCACTCTCACTGATGATTTAAGTAGATATGGGTATGTCTACCTAATGAAACACAAGTCTGAAACCTTTGAAAAGTTCAAGGAATTTCATAGTGAAGTTGAGAATCAACGTGACAGGAAAATAAAATTCTTATGATCAGATCGTGGGAGAGAATATTTAAGTCACGAGTTTGGTGCACACTTAAGGAAATGTGGAATATTTTCACAACTCACGCCGCCTGGAACACCTCAGAGAAATGGTGTGTCCGAACGTCGTAATCGCACTCTATTGGATATGGTGCGATCTATGATGTCTCTTACCGATTTACCGCTCTCATTTTAGGGCTATGCTTTAGAGACTGCCGCATTCACTTTAAATAGGGCTCCGTCGAAATCCGTTGAGACGACACCGTATGAATTATGGTTTGGGAAGAAACCTAAGCTGTCGTTTCTAAAAGTTTGGGGATGCGATGCTTATGTCAAGAAACTTCAACCTGAAAAGCTCGAACCCAAGTCGTAAAAATGCGTCTTCATAGGATACCCTAAGGAAACTATTGGGTATACCTTCTACCTCAGATCCGAGGGAAAGATCTTCGTTGCCAAGAACGGGTCCTTTCTAGAGAAGGAGTTTCTCTCGAAAGAATTGAGTGGGAGGAAAGTGGAACTTGATGAGGTGATAGTCACCCCTTCCGAACCGGAAAGTAGCGCAGCGCGGGAAAATGTTCCTATGGTGCCTACACCGACTGGGGAGGAAGTTAATGATGATGATCATGAAGCTTCAGATCAAGTTACTGAACTTCGTAGGTCCACAAGGACACGTTCCGCACCAGAGTGGTACGGCAACCCTGTCCTGGAAATCATGTTGTTAGACAACGGTGAACCTTCGAACTATGAAGAAGCGATGGCGGGCCCGGATTCCGACAAATGGCTAGAAGCCATGAAATCCGAGATAGAATCCATGTATGAAACCAAAGTATGGACTTTGACTGACTTGCCCGATGAGCGGCGAGCCATAGAAAACAAATGGATCTTTAAGAAGAAGACGGACGCAGATGGTAATGTGACCATCTACAAAGCTCGACTTGTTGCTAAGGGTTATCGACAAGTTCAAGGGGTTGACTACGATGAGACTTTCTCACCCGTAGCGAAGCTGAAGTCCGTCCGAATCATGTTAGCAATTGCCGCATACTATGATTATGAGATATGGCAGATGGACGTCAAAACGGCATTCCTTAACGGCTTCCTTAAGGAAGAGTTGTATATGATGCAGCCGGAAGGTTTTGTCGATCCTAAGAATGCTAACAAAGTATGCAAGCTCCAGCGCTCAATCTATGGGCTGGTGCAAGCATCTCGGAGTTGGAACATTCGCTTTGATGAGATGATCAAAGCGTTTGGGTTTACACAGACTTATGGAGAAGCCTGTGTTTACAAGAAAGTGAGTGAGAGCTCTGTAGCATTTCTCATATTATATGTGGATGACATACTATTGATGGGAAATGATATAGAATTCTTGGAAAGTATAAAGGCCTATTTGAATAAGTGTTTTTCAATGAAGGACCTTGGAGAAGCTGCTTATATATTAGGCATCAAAATCTATAGAGATAGATCAAGACGCCTCATTGGTCTTTCACAAAGTACATACCTTGACATGATATTGAAGAAGTTCAATATGGATCAGTCCAAGAAGGGGTTCTTGCCTGTATTGCAAGGTGTGCAATTGAGCACGGCTCAATGCCCGACAACGGCAGAAGATATAGAAAAGATGAGTGTCATCCCCTATGCCTCGGCCATAGGGTCTATTATGTATGCCATGCTGTGTACCAGACCTGATGTAAACCTTGCCGTAAGTTTGGTAGGAAGGTACCAAAGTAATCCCGGCATGGAACACTGGACAGCGGTCAAGAATATCCTGAAGTACCTGAAGAGGACTAAGGATATGTTTCTCGTTTATGGAGGTGACGAAGAGCTCGTCGTAAAGGGTTACGTCGACGCTAGCTTCGACACAGATCTGGATGACTCAAAGTCACAAACCGGATACGTGTATATTTTGAATGGAGGAGCAGTAAGCTGGTGCAGTTGCAAGCAAAGCGTCGTGGCGGGATCTACATGTGAAGCGGAGTACATGGCAGCCTCGGAGGCAGCACAGGAAGCAGTCTGGATGAAGGAGTTCATTACCGACCTAGGGGTGATTCCCAATGCGTCGGGCCCGATGACTCTCTTCTGTGACAACACTGGAGCTATTGCCCTTGCGAAGGAGCCAAGGTTTCACAGGAAGACCAGGCATATCAAGCGTCGCTTCAACTCCATTCGTGAAAGTGTTCAAAATGGGGACATAGATATTTGTAAAGTACATACGGACGTGAATGTAGCAGATCCGTTGACTAAACCTCTCCCTAGGGCAAAACATGATCAACACCAGGACGCAATGGGTGTTCGATTCATCACAATGTAACTAGATTATTGACTCTAGTGCAAGTGGGAGACTGTTGGAAATATGCCCTAGAGGCAATAATAAATGGTTATTATTATATTTCTTTGTTCATGGTAATTGTCTATTATTCATGCTATAATTGTATTGTCCGGAAATCGTAATACATGTGTGAATACATAGACCACAACGTGTCCCTAGTAAGCCTCTAGTTGACTAGCTCGTTGATCAACAGATAGTCATGGTTTCCTGACTATGGACATTGGATGTCATTGATAACGGGATCACATCATTAGGAGAATGATGTGATGGACAAGACCCAATCCTAAGCATAGCATAAAAGATCGTGTAGTTTCGTTTGCTAGAGCTTTTCCAATGTCAAGTATCTTTTCCTTAGACCATGAGATCGTGCAACTCCCGGATACCGTAGGAGTGCTTTGGGTGTGCCAAACGTCACAACGTAACTGGGTGACTATAAAGGTTCACTGCGGGTATCTCCGAAAGTGTCTGTTGGGTTGGCACGGATCGAGACTGGGATTTGTCACTCCGTGTGACGGAGAGGTATCTCTGGGCCCACTCGGTAATGCATCATCATAATGAGCTCAATGTGACTAAGGCGTTAGTCACGGGATCATGCATTGCGGTACGAATAAAGAGACTTGCCGGTAACGAGATTGAACAAGGTATTGGGATACCGACGATCGAATCTCGGGCAAGTAACATACCGATTGACAAAGGGAATTGCATACGGGATTGATTGAATCCTCGACACCGTGGTTCATCCGATGAGATCATCGTGGAACATGTGGGAGCCAACATGGGTATCCAGATCCCGCTGTTGGTTATTGACCGGAGAGGCGTCTCGGTCATGTCTGCATGTCTCCCGAACCCGTAGGGTCTACACACTTAAGGTTCGGTGACGCTAGGGTTGTAGAGATATATGTATGCGGAAACCTGAAAGTTGTTCGGAGTCCCGGATGAGATCCCGGACGTCACGAGAGGTTCCGGAATGGTCCGGAGGTGAAGAATTATAATTATATATAGGAAGTCAAGTTTCGGCCACCGGGAAAGTTTCGGGGGTTACCGGTATTGTACCGGGACCACCGGAAGGGTCCCGGGGGTCCACCGGGTGGGGCCACCTATCCCGGAGGGCCCCGTGGGCTGAAAGTGGAAGGGAACCAGCCCTTAGTGGGCTGGGGCGCCCCCCTTGGGCCTCCCCCCATGCGCCTAGGGTTGGGAACCCTAAGGGGGGGGAGCTTCCCCCTTGCCTTGGGGGGCAAGGCAACCCCTTCCCCCCTTTGGCCGCCGCCCCCCCTTTGGCCGCCGCCCCCCCCCCTTGGAGATCCCATCTCCCAGGGCCGGCGCCCCCCCAGGGGGCCTATATAAAGGGGGGGAGGGAGGGCAGCAACCTATAGCCTTGGGCGCCTCCCTCCTCCCCTGCAACACCTCTCTCTCTCTCGCAGAAGCTCGGCGAAGCCCTGCCGGAGACCCGCTACATCCACCACCACGCCGTCGTGCTGCTGGATCTCCATCAACCTCTCCTTCCCCCTTGCTGGATCAAGAAGGAGGAGACGTCGCTGCACCGTACGTGTGTTGAACGCGGAGGTGCCGTCCGTTCGGCACTCGGTCATCGGTGATTTGGATCACGGCGAGTACGACTCCGTCATCCACGTTCATTGGAACGCTTCCGCTCGCGATCTACAAGGGTATGTAGAAGCACTCCCTTCACCTCGTTGCTAGTATACTCCATAGATGCATCTTGGTGAGCGTAGGAAAATTTTAAATTATGCTACGATTCCCAACAGTTTCATCATAAGTATCATGCATAGCAGAAGTGGCATCATCAATAACATGCGACATATCAGAATTAATAGCAGAAGCAGGTTTAGGTGTCGCAAGCTTACTCAAAACGGAAGGTGAATCAAGTGCAGAGCTAGATGGCAGTTCCTTACCTCCCCTCGTAGTTGAGGGATAAATTGTTGTTTTTGCGTCTTTCAAGTTCTTCATAGTGACCAGCAGATATAAATCCCAAGTGACTCAAAGAATAGAGCTATGCTCCCCGGCAACGGCGCCAGAAAATAGTCTTGATAACCCACAAGTATAGGGGATCGCAACAGTTTTCGAGGGTAGAGTATTCAACCCAAATTTATTGATTCGACACAGGGGGAGCCAAAGAATATTCTCGAGTATTAGCAGTTGAGTTGTCAATTCAACCACACCTGGATAACTTAGTATCTGCAGCAAAGTATTTAGTAGCAAAGTAATATGGAAGTAATGGCAACGGTAGCAAAAGTAGTATTTTTGGGTTTTATAGTGATTGTAACAGTAGCAACGGAAAAGTAAATAAGCGATGAAAAGCTCGTAGGCATTGGATCGGTGATGGAGAATTATGCCGGATGCGGTTCATCATGTAACAATCATAACATAGGGTGACACGGAACTAGCTCCAATTCATCAATGTAATGTAGGCATGTATTCCGAATATAGTCATACGTGCTTATGGAAAAGAACTTGCATGACATCTTTTGTCCTACCCTTCCGTGGCAGCGGGGTCCTAATGGAAACTAAGGGATATTAAGGCCTCCTTTTAATAGAGTACCGGACCAAAGCATTAACACATAGTGAATACATGAACTCCTCAAACTATGGTCATCACCGGGAGTGGTCCCGATTATTGTCACTTCGGGGTTGCCGGATCATAACACATAGTAGGTGACTATAGACTTGCAAGATAGGATCAAGAACTCACATATATTAATGAAAACATAATAGGTTCAGATCTGAAATCATGGCACTCGGGCCCTAGTGACAAGCATTAAGCATAGCAAAGTCATAGCAACATCAATCTCAGAACATAGTGGATACTAGGGATCAAACCCTAACAAAACTAACTCAATTACATGATAAATCTCATCCAACCCATCACCGTCCAGCAAGCCTACGATGGAATTACTCACGCACGGCGGTGAGCATCATGAAATTGGTGATGGAGGATGGTTGATCATGACGACGGATTCCCCTCTCCGGAGCCCCGAACGGACTCCAGATCAGCCCTCCCGACAGGTTTTAGGGCTTGGCGGCGGCTCCATATCGTAAAACGCGATGAATCCTTCTCCTCGATTTTTTTCTCCCCGAACACGAATATATGGAGTTGGAGTTGAGGTCGGTGGAGCGTCAGGGGGCCCACGAGGTAGGGGGCACGCCCAGGGGGGCAGGCGCGCCCCCCACCCTTGTGGACAGGTGGAGGCCCCCTGACGTGGATTCTTCTTCTAGTATTTTTAATATTTTCCAAAAATAAGTTCCGTGGAGTTTCAGGTCATTCTGAGAACTTTTGTTTCTGCACATAAATAACACCATGGAAATTCTGCTGAAAACAACGTCAGTCCGGGTTAGTTCCATTCAAATCATGCAAGTTAGAGTCCAAAACAAGGGCAAAAGTGTTTGGAAAAGTAGATACGACGGAGATGTATCAGTATCGTTGCTACTAAGGATAAAAAGATGGGATCTATATCTAACGCAATAGATAAATGGATCTTGTCTACATCATGTCATCGTTCTTATTGCATTACTCTATTTTTCCATTAACTTAATACACTAGATGCATGCTGGATAGCGGTCGATGTGTGGAGTAATAGTAGTAGATGCAGGCAGGAGTCGGTCTACTAATCTTGGACGTGATGCCTATATAATGATCATTGCCTGGATATCGTCATAATTATTTGAGGTTCTATCAATTGCCCAACAGTAATTTGTTTACCCACTGTTTGCTATCTTTCTCGAGAGAAGCCACTAGTGAAACCTACGGCCCACAGGTCTTCTTTCTCATATATTTGCTTGCGATCTACTTTTCCTTTGCATTTTTATTTAGATCTATTAAACCAAAAATACAAAAATACTCTGCTGCACTTTATTTATTTGCGATCTATTATTTCAATCTACTACAAATTTCTGGCATCGTTACCCGAAAGGGATTGACAACCCCTTTAACACGTCGGGTTGCGAGGTGTTGTTATTTATGTGCGGGTGCTGTTTACGTTGTGTTGCTTGGTTCTTCTACTGGTTCGATAACCTTGGTTTCTTCACTTAGGGAAATACCTACCGTCGCTGTGCTGCATCATCCCTTCCTCTTTGGGGAAATACGGACGTAGTCCTAGCAGACAGGAGCTTTTCTGGCGTTATAGTCACAGAGCCATCATGGAACAATAAAAAATTATAGATACGTTGGAGACGTATCACTAGACGCAGGTGACTATGTCACAGGGATGCTAGAACACTTCAAGGAGAAAGAAGAACAAAATCGGTAGCAAGGATAACAGTATAGTGAGCATGTGTATGACTCAATAGGATACCGATGCATCTCGGGTTTTGTGAAGTATCGCGAAGCAAAGGAAACATCACATGATAATCAAAGGTTCACTTGAATGTCATTCGTGTAATCATACGGATCGATATGGACATCCACGGTTTCGCTATCGCTCATTAAACGAAGGGGTTTTGTTCATGTCTACGTTTTACCGAACCTACCGGGTCACAGGCTTAATATAATCATGATATTCTGAGTGTTAGTAGTATGAGAGTATGGAGGATTCATTTGTGGAATTGTTTCATTAATATTTGAAATAGTTTCGAGAGGAATCAAAACCATTTCGGGGCCATCGAAAGGGTTTCAGAGTTTATTGGGCAATATTGGGTATTACCGATAAACAATATATAGGTGGAAAATGTTCGGATGGTGTTAAATTAATAATAAAAGTCTCTAATAATTTTTAGGAGGCCTTTGTATTTAATTTAATATCAATGGGCCTTAAAGGCCAACTGGTGGAAGCTGAATTGGGCCACCATGGGCCAATAGGAGAGGCACCCCATTTTTCCAAGTGGGGAGGCCGAATTGGAGTGGGGAGGAGACTCCTCCTTCCCCTTTGGCCGATGCACCAAGGACGGGTCTCCTTCCTTGTGTGGCAGCCCCTCCTTCCCCCTCAACCTATATATACTGCAGGATTTTGCACTATTGGGATATACAAGTTTTGGAGCGTCCTCTAGTGCTCTAGTTCTAGTTCTAGTTGGTCCTAGTTGATCAATTAGAGCTTGACCTAGATCCTCTAATCCTCATAATTAGAATCCCAATGTGGTTCTAATCTCCTCCCACTAATACTTTGATGATGATTAACTCTGGATGGCGAAGCGCTGCCGGATCGTGAAGACCGTACGCTTGCAACCAAGTAGAGAAACCGTGCTTTCGGTCTTCCATTCGAGGGATTCATGGGAGATTCGCGGGATCATTCATCTATGGTTCGAGGGACTCCAAGTATGATTTAGACCGACTCATCTACTTCCGTTACTACTCGGAGTCGGTAACGACCGTGATCCAAACCGTTTATGCATCTTCATATTGTTCTTGGGTGATCATAGGGCGATTTTTTGTGTTTTTTACTATGTTTCACAACACGAACATCTTCATTGCCCTCTATTGTTTGTGACAGTTCACTATTCTTGACTATGATGAAGCCCAAAGAACCGGTAGCAGATCGTCGACAGCTAGAGCCGATCGGTTGTCAAAACTTTGTATAAAGCTACATCATGCCATCAATGAACTGAACCAAAGAAACACTCGAGGGAATTATAGCAAGAACATAAAATCCTCACATCCACATGTGATCTAGATCGAAGCATGCATCTACTCATAGAACCGCTCATGATGCCACTATTGGGTAACATAGTAGAAAACAATTTTTTTGCCCTACGATCAACCAGGAACACTATGAAGATGCAATAACGATTTGTATCAGATCGTTACCGACTCCGAGTTGCGGTGGAAGAATATGATTCGGTGTAAATTATACTTGAAGTCCCTCAAACCGTTCACGAATGATCCCTTGAACGGAAGACCGAAAGCACGGTCTCTCTACAGTTTGCAAGCGTGCGGTCTTCACGATCCAGCAGCGCTTCGCGGTCCAGAGCTAATAATCACTAGAGAATTAGAGGGAGGAGATTAGAACCACACTGGTCTTCTAATTATGAGTATTAGAGAGGATACAAATCTAGCTCTAATTGGACCAACTAGAAGTAGAACTAGAGAACTAGAGGAGGCTCCAAAAACTTGTGTATCAAAAGTGCCAAAACCCCCAACTATATATAGGTTGGAGGAGGGGGTGGAGGCGCCACACAAGGAGGGAAGCCCCCCTTGACCTAACATGAGGAGGGGGATTCCCCCTCCAATTCAGCGCCCCCTTCCTTCCCCAAGTGGGAAGGGGGCGCCACCTTCTGTTGGGCACAAGTGGCCCAATATCCTTTCCACCACTTGGCCTTTTAAGACCCATTGATATTTAAATAAATATAAAAGCCTTCTAATCATATTTATAGCCTTTTAATATTAATTTAACATCACCGGAAACTATTTCACCTATATATTATTTGTACTTTCACATTTGTGCCTCTAACTCGAACCCACTACTCAGATTTGCCCCTGATTTTGAAGCATGCTCAAATTTGCCCATCCGCTGTTAGGTGCACTTATAAAAATGCCCATCAGTGCCGTTACCGTCCAGTCAAAGGGCTTTGACCATTTTCGGGATGTTTTCTGCACATTTTTGCCCCTCACTAGATGAGCCACTTACATGCGAGACCCACTCTTTAAAAAAGGGAAAACTATCTCACCCCTCTATCTCACTTACAAGTGGACCCAACAAAAACATTTAAATACTCTCTCTCTACCCCTCTCTTTATCACTTACATCTAGGACCCACCCTAGAAACAAATAAATAAAACATAAAATCTCTTTTCCTCCCTGCCTCTCTCACCCCTCCAGCGGCGGTGCATGTGGCCAATGGCTGCTCGCCGGGGTGAGGTGCCCCGAGGCATCAGCCCCCTCCTACCTCTCATCTCTCTCCCCCTCTCTCTTTCTGCCAAATTCCACCGGGTGAGGTGTGTCCCGAGCATAAGGAGTCGAGCTCATCGTCTGTCTCGGCCACCGCCTTCGTCAACGATTGCCACCGGCATAGCCCACCATATGAGCTGCAGCCTCGCCAATCGATTCCCCTAGACATGCCTCTTATTTACTCCAAAGGTTCCATCTCTCTCTTCCTCTGAACCAAGAATGAGCACGGCGCCTAGGGCGCACTTGCCGCAGTCGACATTGCCGTTTGCACGGCCGAAGACCTTCCAGATGCCCAAGACCATGTCTGGGAGATTCTACTCGATCAAATTCATCGCCCCGGAGAATGAATCAAGCCCGAATGGCCTCAGTTGTTGTTGTCGGGTTCATCCTCATCGGTTTCGGTGGAGCTCCGCCATGACACGATCTCCTCTGACGTAGCACCCCGACCATCCTCCCCGGATACCTAGACTTAGCCGATACCTACCGAAGACACTGGCATTGTCCTCCTCAACCTCCGCGACCCCGAGCGTTCCTGCCTCGAATCGGTTCTCTGTCGACCGCCTCCGACGACGGAGATGTCGCTGCAGTGTATTCACAATGGACTCGACCACGCGAGCGTGTTCCAGATGATCATCCCCTACTTCTCCCTCTCTCTGGTCTCTCTCCTGCTTGGTATGCTACTCCTTGAGCATCGCCGTAGCTATCGCCTCCACGTCCACAGCGTCGCCATCTGCAGGCACTTCTAGAAGATCATGGATGTCACCTAGAGGGGGTGAATAGGTGCTTTAAAATAATTACGGTGAATAAATGTGGAATAAAGCTAACATTTAGTTTGTCAAGCACAAAACCTAAAACGTAGGCTCACCTATGTGCACCAACAACTTATGCTAAGAAAGATAAACAACTAGGTGATAGCAAGATATATATCATGAAACACTATGTCTATCACAAAGTAAAGTGCATAAGTAAAGGGCTCGGGTAAGAGATAACCAAGGCATGTGAAGACGATGATGTATCCCGAAGTTCACACCCTTGCGGATGCTAATCTCCGTTTGGAGCGATGTGGAGGCACAATGCTCCCCAAAATGCCACTAGGGCCACCGTAATCTCCTCATGCCCTCGCACAATGCAAGATGCTGTGATTCCACTAAGCGCCCTTGAGGGTGGTCACAGAACCCGTACAATTGGAAACCCTTGGGGCGGTCACCGAACCCCTACACTTTGGCAACCCTTTGGGGCGGTCACCGGAACCCGTACAAATCGCTCGAGGCAATCTCCACAACCTAATTGGAGACCCCGAAGCTTGTCCCGGAGCTTTCCACCACAATGACTGAGCTCTGCGACACCAATCGTCTAGGGCACCAAAGCACCCAAGAGGAACAAGCTCTAGGGTTCCCAAATGCCCAAGAGTAGTAAGTTTCTCACCTTCACTTCCATCACCATGGAGAACTCAAACTATGCACCAAATGCAATGGCAAGGGCACAAGGAGTGCCCAAGTCCTTCTCTCCCAAATCCCACCACAACAACTAATGCTATGGAGCAAAATGAGAGGAAGAACGAAGAAGATAACACAAAGAACTCCAAGATCTAGATCTAAGGGGCTCCCCTCACATAGAGGAGAAAGTGATTGGTGGAAACGTAGATCTAGATCTCCTATCTCTTTTCCCTCAAGATCTAGCAAGAATCATTGGAGGGATTGAGAGATAGCAAGCTCGAAGAAGGTCAACAATGGGGGGGGGCAAACATGAGCTCAAAGGATAGGGACCATTGGGGAAGAAGGCCCCCTTAAATATCCCCCCCCCCCGAATCCAACCGTTATGTGCTCAGCCCGCACACAAGTGGTACTACCGTCACATGGAGCGGTACTACCGCTCGGGCGATAGATCCAGGAAAATAGAGCAAAGGCGAGGAACCTCAGGGAGGTATAGCTGCCATAGCGGTACTACCTCTCAACCTAGTGGTACCACCACGGGAGATGCAGAAGACAGAGCAGAGGCGGTAGGGCAGGGCAGAGCAGGAGACAGTACCCCCAGCAGCGGTACTACCACCCAACCAGGATGGTACTACTGCTTATAGGAGGTATTGCCGCACCTCACTGCTACCCTACTACCCCTGAACCCGACACGAAAAACAGAACCCCCAAAATAACCAAAAGTGCATGCGGTAGTGGAACAGCAGAAATACCGCTTACAGGCGGTACTACCGTCCGGCTGGGACGGTGCTGCCGCTTACAAGCGGTACTACCGTTGCCCAGAGCGGTACTACCACAGGGGTGCATCAAGCAAGCGTCCCAAACAAAATAGATGCCACAAGAGAACCAGAACTACCATAACTTCTGCATACGAGCTTCGATTGAGCAAACTCAAGCTGGCTGGATAGATGACGACGAGTATTATCCAAACAACGACTATGAATGAAGAACCGGCAAAAACTCCAACACCGAAATATCATAGAAGATGCATATGAACTATGTTTTCGATGAACTCGAGCTTGTCATGAAGATGACCATATGCTCTAAAACTCACACAGAGAAAAACCAAACAAGAAGCAAGAAAGATGATGCAAGGATACAACGGTTCGAGCTCTCTACGAACGATACAATCAAGATACTAACTTAAGAGCCCCCCTTGATAGTACGACAATCGATCCTATAACCCGATCTCCCAACTACCACCATGAGGCCGGTAAAATAGAAAACCTATCAAGGGCAAACCTTTGCCTTGCACATAGTCCACTTGAGCTAGATGATGACGATCTTGACTTCCTCAAGTTGGACCACCTTTCTTGATTGCGTTGGCTCGATGAAGACTAGTTGGTTGCTCCCCCATACTCTACTATGGGTGAGCCACTCTTCGGCACATCTTCACAAGTCCATTGCGACCACAATGGATGGCAAGCTTCAAGCACTTGATCTCTTCATGATGCACCACTTGGACTTGCACACCACAAGCTTGATGATGACACCACTTGATGTCATCCTCCATGGGTTGTATGAGATCTTCCTCTTGATGCAAACCCATGGGAACATACCTAACCCCACATAGAACTCTCGAGTAGACCATGGGTTAGTACACAAAGCATAATGGACAATGCTTACCATACCATGGGATCACTTGATTCCTCTCGGTACATCTTGTACGTCGTGTGTGTGTTGATCAACTTGATTCACACTTTGACTTAGTGTTGATCAACCTTGTATCATGTCTTCTCTATGACCAAACTTTGGATAATTCCTTGAAAAGCACCTTGGTCATCTCATAAATTCCTTGAAACCAACACATGGACTTCAAGAAATGCCTATGGACAAATCCTTCAAATATAACTCAAGGCAACTATTAGTCCATATAGAATGTCATCAATTACCAAAACCACACATGGGGGCACCATGCTCTTTCAATCTCCCCCATTTTGGTAATTGGTGACAATCACTTTCAAGAGAGTTTACATAAGGAATTATGCATCACCATGCAAAGCAACAACAAATATGCATGAGCATGAGATGCAAATGCTTAGGAGAAAGAACTCTCCAAACTTCTACACCAAACTCTCTAAACTTCTCCCCCATTGGCGTCGATTGCCAAAATGGGCGAGAAACTTAGAAAGCCAATATAATATGTGTTCCTCCAAAAATTGTGTATTTCTTAAAATATGAGTGGAAGGACATACACATATCCAAAGATAAATAATTCGAGGGAGACAAACTATATTGATGATCCAAAGATTGCTAAAGGATGATATGCCACAAAGACATTCCAAAGAAAGAAACAAGCAATCAAAAGATACCAATAGAACCAACCAATCCAATGATCCCACGAGCCACATGAATAAAAGATATTATGATATAAGCATAGGAGTGTTCTAAAGAGCATAGAGAAGCTCCCCATGATTTGTGCATTATTTAGTTTTGTATTTGGATACAACGTACACAAAATAGGATCATCACTCCCACAAAATCAATAGAAACTCACAATAAATGCAAGTGAGCATATATGAAACTAAGCCTAGCACTTGCATTTGCAACAAACATATGTTTGAGCAATATGTAAAAGAGGCAACTTAGGAATAGGCTCAACCAAAACGATGTGTGTGAGTCATGGCAAAGCACTTGAAAAGACTAATATAAGGATGTGCATTAAGCATCAACATAGTCTTGAATAAATGAGACACAAGGTGCAATACATGTCCTTCCCCCCCACACACACATAACTAGCAAATGAGTTCACAAGCTCACTAAAATGCGAATTAACAACAAAGCTTGTGACAACCCATAGTGAAGATAGACAATGATAGCTTTGTCAAGACAAGGGATACCAATCGAAATGGCAAAAGCCTCATCAAGACAAGCATGAGGAAAACCACTCTTCATCACAAATGAGTGCATCAAGATGCAATGAGGAAAACCACTCTTCACCACAAACCATGATATTCCAGCTTCCCCCACACCAGCGAAGGCCACCTCCATGACTTCGCCATCTTCTTCCATCTGCAGGCGCGTCCCCTCGCGTGCGACGGCCATCAGTCGAGCCGCGCTGGACATGTCCATTGTAGGGAGAGAGAGGAGTTGAAGAGAGACAGAGAGAGTTTTTTATTTTAATTATTTTCATTGGGATACACCTGCAAGTGAGATAGAGGGATGAGAGAGAGGTTTTCCATTTATTTTTATACTGGGTCCCACATGTAAGTGGCTCATCCAGCAAGGGGAAAAATGTTCAAAAAACGTCCCGAAAATGGTCAAAGCCCTTTGACTAAATGGTAATGACACGACGGGCATTTCTATAAGTGCACCTAACGGCGGAGGGGCAAATTTGAGCATGCTTCAAAATTAGGGGCAAATCCGAGTAGTGAGTTCGACTTAGGGGCACAAATGTAAAAGTCCCTATATTATTTATCGGTATTACCCGATAAACCCCGAAACCCTTCTGATGACCTTGAAACGCTTCCGGTTCCTCTCAAAACTATTTCGAATATTAATGAAACTATTTTATAAATATTTCTCATTATTCCTGTCCTACTAACACTCAACAGATCGTGATTACCTTAAGCTTGTGACCTTATAGGTTGCGATAAAACATAGACATGAACAAAACCCTTTTTGTTCAATGATCGATAGCGAAACCGTGGACATCCATATCGATCCCTGTGAGTACGTGAATGAAATTCAAATGAGCCTTTGGTTATCATGTGCTATTCCTTTGCTTCGTGATACTTCACAAAACCCGAGTGAGATATATTTGTATCCTCTTGAGTCATACACATGCTCATTACACTGGTCTCCTTCGTTGCCGCTTTTGTTCTTCTTTCTCGTTGACATGTTCCGGCATCCCCGTGACTTAGTCACCTACTCGGGTTAGTTACCTATCTCAGTAAAGTATATGTTTGGTTTGAGGAACGTCTTGAGATTCAGGCAATTGCGGATGACATAACTAGTACATATGTTCCTCCCCATGTCAACATATTTTATTGTTTAGGGGGAATTACACTTACTTGTTGTCTAGTACAAGTCACTACCGTTTCTGCTATGACTTTTTACTACCGGCCAACCGTTACAGAGGCTTTTTCCTCGGTTCAATACATAATGACCGAGGCCAACTTTGGTTGGTTAATCCGACAAGTTCATCGATGGTTAGCAAGTATGATGGTTTTAATGATGATCTTGCATGTATTTCGTGTGTATCTCACATGGGGATTTAAAAAACCATGTGAATTAACTTGGGTCATAGCTGTGGTTTTGGCTATTTTGGCTGCATCATGTGTCTAGCCAGACGACGATGGATGTTGTTACACCGAGAGGGCCCTAAGAATATCTCTCCATTGTCGGAGGAGCAAATTCGACTCTCGAGCTATCTATCCCTTATCAAATTTTCTGATGAACCTGTAAGTTGTGGTTATGATCACCGTGTTACAGATGATGTTGGAGCAACCCAAAAGTTCACCGGACGATAAGAAGTGACTACGATACTCTCATAGTTTAAATAACTAAAATACATGTTAACTCTCCGTGTTATAACAATTGTCTGACAATATTATCTCAAAGTATAACAAACAAGTTAGGGTCGATTCAATATGATCATTCTTCTAACGTCATATTCTCAAAGTTGTTTTAAGACTATCGTTACACTCAACGATATCCTAAGATCCAGAAAACATGATCACCAACTACACCTGAGCTAGTCTTATAGGCGAGACTAGGAATTTTATTTTACCGTTTATCGTTCCACACGTGCATATGAGTTTTCCACCGAATCACACATTCCAGGATCATATCAGTTATAGCATAGAATATAAACTCTTAATTATGAATATGGAAATATAATAATACACTATTATTTTCTCTATGGCATATTTCCAACACAATAAACACATGAACATGACCTGGTTCATTGCAATCTACGCAAACCTCAGCACCCATGGTGGTCAGTGAAGCATTTTTCTGGGCCAAAGAGCAATCCTGCTGAAGTGGACCCAGTTGGTAGCGCTAGTTGGTCTCAACGGTGCTGCCACGAGGCTAGGTTTTCTCGCGCCCACTGCATGACATTGCATGTGCCTCCCCAAGCTTCCTTGGATGCCGCTTCCAATCGCTCCTGGCCAGCTTGCCCATCGCTCGAGTTTTTGTTTTTGGAGGAATTTTGGACGCCGTCGTCGTCCGACTCACATTGCCACACATAGTTGGGGTGGCTGTCACCATGATCTCACCCCGCGTTGTGACCCATGTGGCTCGGGCTAACCCATGCGCCCCACCCCAAAACCATCCATCCGAAGGTCACTGTTGAAGTGTGCACCCTGGCCCGCCATGGTAGGGAATGTAGTAGGAGGTCGAGGAGGAGAGGCAGCAACTTGAGCAAAGGATATGTCGTCCCGGCTGTTGGGGAACGTAGCAGAAATTCAAAAAAATTCTACGCATCACCAAGATCAATCTATGGAGTAATCTAGCAACGAGGATAAGGGGAGTGCATCTACATACCCTTGTAGATCGTGATGCGGAAGCGTTGCAAGAACGCGGATGAAGGAGTCGTACTCGTAGCAATTCAAATCGCGGTTGATTCCGATCTAAGCACCGAAGAACGGTGCCTCCGCGTTCAACACACGTGCAGCCCGGTGACGTCTCCCACGCCTTGATCCAGCAAGGAGAGAGGGAGAGGTTGGGGAAGACTCCGTCCAGTAGCAGCACGATGGCGTGGTGGTGATGGAGGAGCGTGGCAATCCTGCAGGGCTTCGCCAAGCACTGCAGGAGAGGAGGAGGACAAGGAAGAGGGGAGGGCTGCGCCAGAACTTGGGGTGCTGCTACCCTCCCACCCCCCACATATATATAGGGGCAAGGGAGAGGGGGGCCGGCCCCCTCAGATCCAATCTGAGGAGGGGGCGGCGGCCAGGGGGGTTGCCTTGCCCCCCAAGGCAAGGGGGCGCCTCCCCTTAGGGTTCCCCCAAACCCCCAGGCGCATGGGCCCTGGGAGGGAAGGCGCCCAGCCCACTAAGGGGCTGGTCGCTCTCCACATACAGCCCATAGGGCCCTTCGGGGCTGGTGGCCCCTCCCGGTGGACCCCCGGAACCCTCCGGTGGTCCCGGTACATTACCGGTGACGCCCGAAACTCTTCCGGTGGCCAAAACGGGACTTCCCATATATAAATCTTTACCTCCGGACCATTCCGGAACTCCTCGTGACATCCGGGATCTCATCCGGGACTCCAAACAACATTCGGTAACCACGTATATCTATTCCCTATAACCCTAGCGTCATCGAACCTTAAGTGTGTAGACCCTACGGGTTCGGGAATCATGCAGACATGACCGAGACGTTCTCCGGCCAATAACCAACAGCGGGATCTGGATACCCATGTTGGCTCCCACATGTTCCACGATGATCTCATCGGATGAACCACGATGTCGGGGATTCAATCAATCCCGTATACAGTTCCCTTTGTCTATCGGTATGTTACTTGCCCGAGATTCGATCGTCGGTATCCCGATACCTTGTTCAATCTCGTTACCAGCAAGTCTCTTTACTCGTTTCGTAACACATCATCCCGTGATCAACTCCTTGGTCACATTGTGCACATTATGATGTCCTACCGAGTGGGCCCAGAGATACCTCTCTGTTTACACGGAGTGACAAATCCCAGTCTCGATTCGTGCCAACCCAACAGACACTTTCAGAGATACCTGTAGTGCACCTTTATAGCCACCCAGTTACGTTGTGACGTTTGGTACACCCAAAGCATTCCTACGGTATCCGGGAGTTGCACAATCTCATGGTCTAAGGAAATGATACTTGACATTAGAAAAGCTCTTAGCAAACGAACTACACAATCTTGTGCTAGGCTTAGGATTGGGTCTTGCCCATCACATCATTCTCCTAATGATGTGATCCCGTTATCAACGACATCCAATGTCCATGGTCAGGAAACCGTAACCATCTATTGATCAACGAGCTAGTCAACTAGAGGCTTTCTAGGGACATGGCGTTGTCTATGTATCCACACATGTATCTGAGTTCCTATCAATACAATTTTAGCATGGATAATAAACGATTATCATGAACAAGGAAATATAATAATAACCAATTTATTATTGCCTCTAGGGCATATTTCCAACAGTCTCCCACTTGCACTAGAGTCAATAATCTAGTTCACATCACCATGTGATTAACACTCACAGGTCACATCACCATGTGACCAACATCCAAAGAGTTTACTAGAGTCAACAATCTAGTTCACATCACTATGTGATTAACACTCAATGAGTTCTGGTTTGATCATGTTATGCTTGTGAGAGAGGTTATTAGTCAACGGGTCTGAACCTTTCAGATCCGTGTGTGCTTTACGAATATCTATGTCATCTTGTGGATGCTACTACGCGCTACTTGGAGCCATTTCAAATAACTGCTCTACTATACGAATCCGGTTTACTACTCAGAGTCATCCGGATTAGTGTCAAAGTTCGCATCGACGTAACCCTTTACGACGAACTCCTTTTCACCTCCATAATCGAGAAAATTCCTTAGTCCACTAGATACTAAGGATAAGTTCGACCGCTGTCATGTGATCCATTCTCGGATCACTATTGTACCCCTTGACCAACTCATGGCAAGGCACATTTCAAGTGCGGTACACAGCATAGCATACTGTAGAGCCTACATCTAAAGCATAGGGGACGACCTTCGTCCTTTCTCTCTCTTCTGTTGTGGTCAGGTCTTGAGTCTTACTCAATACTCACACCTTGTAACACAGCCAAGAACTCCTTCTTTGCTGATCTATTTTGAACTCTTTCAAAATCATGTCAAGGTGTGCGTTCTTTGAAAGTATCATCATGCGTCTTGATCTAACTCTATAGATCTTGATGCCCAATATGTAAGCAGCTTTATCCGGGTCTTTCTTTGAAAAACTCCTTTCAAACAACCCTTTATGCTTTCCAGAAATTCTACATCATTTCGGATCAACAATATGTCATTCACATATACTTATCAGAAATGTTGTAGCGCTCCCACTCACTTTATTGTAAATACAAGTTTCTAACAAACTTTGTATAAACCCAAAAACTTTGATCACTCCATCAAAGCGTATATTCTGACTCCGAGATGCTTGCTCTAATCCATGGAAGGATCGCTGGAGCTAGCATACCTTTCAGCATCCTTAGGATCGACAAAACCTTTCTGATTGTATCACATACAACCTTTCCTTACAAAAACTGGTAAGGAAACTTGTTTTGACATCCATCTGCCAGATTTCATAAATGCAGCTAATGCTAACATGATTCCGACGGACTTAAGCATCGCTACGGATGAGAAAATCTCATCGTAGTCAACTCCTTGAACTTGTGAAAATACTCTTTGCCACAAGTCGAGCTTCATAGACGGTAACCTTACCGTCCACGTCCGTCTTCTTCTTAAAGTCCATCTTCACCCAACAGCCTTACGACCATCAAGTATTTCTTCCAAAGTCTATACCTTGTTTTATACATGGATCCTTTCTCGGATTTTATGGCCTCGAGCCATTCGTCGGAATCCGGGCCCACCATCGCTTCTCCATAGCTCGTAGGTTCATTGTTGTCTAGCAACATGACTTCCAAGACAGGATTACATACCACTCTGAAGTAGTACGCATCCTTATCGACCTACGAGGTTTGGTAGTGACTTGATCCGAAGTTTCATGATCACTATCATAAGCTTCCACTTCAATTGGTGTAGATGCCACAGGAACAACTTCCTGTGCCCTGCTACACACTAGTTGAAGTGACGGTTCAATAACCTTATCAAGTCTCCACCATCCTCCCACTCAATTCTTTCGAGAGAAACTTTTCCTCGAGAAAGGACTCGTTTCTAGAAGCAATTACTTTTGCTTCCAGATCTGAAATAGGAGGTATACCCAACTGTTTTGGGTATTCTATGAAGATGCATTTATCCGCTTTGGGTTTGAGCTTATCAGCCTGAAACTTTTTCACATAAGCATCGCAGCCCCAAACTTTTAAGAAACGACAACTTAGGTTTCTCTAAACGGTGTCGTCTCAACAGAATTGCGTGGTGCCCTATTTAAAGTGAATGTGGTTGTCTCTAATGCCTAACCCATAAACGATAGTGGTAAAGAGACATCATGGTATGCACCATATCCAATAGGGTGCAGTTATGATGTTCGGACACACCATCACACTATGGTGCTCCAAGCGGTATTAATTGTGAAACACTTTCCACAATGTCTTAATTGTGTGCCAAACTCGTAACTCAGATATCTCTATGATCATATCATGGACATTTTATCCTCTTGTCACGACAATCTTCAACTTCACTCTGAAATTACTTGAACCTTTCAATAATTCAGACTTGTGTTTCATCAAGTAAATATTCTCAGCATCTACTCAAATCATCTGTGAAGTAAGAACATATCGATATCCACTGCGTGCCTCAACACTCATTGGACTGCACACATCAAATGTATTACTTCCAACAAGTTGCTCTCTTGTTCCATCTTACTGAAAACGAGGCTTTTCAGTCATCTTGCCCATGTGGTATGATTTGCATGTCTCAAGTGATTCAAAATCAAGTGAGTCTAAACGATCCATCTGCATGGAGTTTCTTCATACCAATAGACATGATTCGCATGTCTCAATCTTTTCAAAAACGAGTGAGTCAAAGATCCATCTACATGGAGCTTCTTCATGCGTTCTATACCAATATGACTCAAATGGCAGTGCCACAAGTATGTGGTACTATCATTACTATTTTATATCTTTTGGCACGAACATGTGTATCACTGCGATCGAGATTCATTTTAGGTGCAAGACCATTGAAGGTATTATTCAAATAAACAGAGTAACCATTATTCTCCTTAAATGAATAACCGTATTGCGATAAACATAATCCAATCATGTTTATGCTCAACGCAAACACCAAATAAAAATTATTTAGGTTTAACACCAATCTCGATGGTAGAGGGAGCATGCAATGCTTGATCACATCAACCTTGGAAACACTTCCAACACATATCGTCATCTCACCTTTAGCTAGTCTCCGTTTATTCCGCAGCTTTTATTTCGAGCTACTAACACTTAGCAACCGAACCGGTATCTAATACCCTGGTGCTGCTAGGAGTACTAGTAAAGTACACATTCATATAATGTATATCCAATATACTTCTGTCGACCTTGCATGCCTTCTCATCTACCAAGTATCTAGGGTAGTTCTGCTTCAGTGACCGTTCCCCTCATTACAGAAGCACTTAGTCTCGGGTTTGGGTTCAACCTTGGGATTCTTCACTAGAGCAGCAAATGATTTGCTGTTTCATGAAGTATCCCTTCTTCCCTTGCCCTTCTTGAAACTAGTGGTTTTACTAACCATCAACAATTGATGCTCCTTCTTGATTTCTACTTTCGCGGTGTCAAACATCGCGAGTTGCTCAAAGATCATCATGTTTATCCCTGATATGTTATAGTTCATCACGAAGCTCTGATAGCTTGGTGGCAGTGACTATGGAGAACCATCACTATCTTATCTGGAAGATTAACTCCCACTCGATTCAAGTGATTGTGGTACTCAGACAATCTGAGCACATGCTCAACGATTGAGCTTTTCTCCCTTATTTTGCAGGCTTAAGAAACTTGTCAGAGGTCTCATACCTCTTGACGTGGGCACTAGTCTGAAATCCCAATTTCAGTCTTCGGAACATCTCATATGTTCTGTGACGTTTCAAAAACGTCTTTGGTGCCACAATTCTAAACCGTTAGCATTACGCACTGAACTATCACGTAGTCATCAAAACGTGTATGTCAGATGTTTCGCAACATCTACAGACGACGCTGAGGTTCAGCACACCGAGCGGTGCATTAAGGACATAAGCCTTCTGTGCAGCAATGAGGACAATCCTCAGTTTATGGACCCAGTCCGCATAATTGCTACTATCAACTTTCAACTAAATTTTCTCTAGGAACATATCTTAAATAGTAGAACTAAAGCGTAAGCTATGACATAATTTGCAAAGACCTTTTGACTATGTTCATGATAATTAAGTTCATCTGATTAATGAACTCCCACTCAGATAGACATCCCTCTAGTCATCTGAGTGATACATGATCCGAGTCAAACTAGGCCGTGTCCGATCATCACGTGAGACGGACTAGTCATCATCGGTGAACATCTCCATGTTGATCACATCTACTATACGACTCATGTTCGACCTTTCGATCTCTTGTGTTCCGAGGCCATGTCTGTACATGCTAGGCTCGTCAAGTCAACCTAAGTGTTTCGCATGTGTTCCGAGGCCATGTCTGTACATGCTAGGCCCGTCAACACCCATTGTATTCGAACGTTAGAATCTATCACACCCGATCATCACGTGGTGCTTCAAAACAACGAACCTTCGCAACGGTGCACAGTTAGGGGGAACACGTCTCTTGAAATTTTAGTGAGGGATCATCTTATTTATGCTACCGTCATTCTAAGCAAATAAGATGTAAACATGACAAACATCACATGCAAATCATAAAGTGACGTGATATGGCCAATATCATCTTGCGCCTTAGATCTCCATCTCCGAGGCGCGGCATGATCACCTTTGTCACCGGCATGACACCATGATCTCCATCATTGTGTCTTCATGAAGTTGTCTCGCCAACTATTACTTCTACTACTATGGCTAACGGTTAGCAATAAAGTAAAGTAATTACATGGCGTTTTTCATTGACACGCAGGCCATACAATAAATTAAGACAACTCCTATGGCTCCTACCGGTTGTCATACTCATCGACATGCAAGTCGTGATTCCTATTACAAGAACATGATCAATCTCATACATCACATATATCATTCATCACATCCTTTTGGCCATATCACATCACATAGCATACCCTGCAAAAACAAGTTAGACGTCCTCTAATTGTTGTTGCATGTTTTACGTGGCTGCTATGGGTTTCTAGCAAGAACGTTTCTTACCTACGCAAAAACCACAATGTGATATGCCAATTTCTATTTACCCTTCATAAGGACCCTTTTCATCGAATCCGATCCGACTAAAGTGGGAGAGACAGACACCCACTAGCCACCTTATGCAACTAGTGCATGTCAGTCGGTGGAACCTGTCTCACGTAAGAGTACGTGTAAGGTCGGTCCGGGCCGCTTCATCCCACGATGCCGCCGAATCAAGATAAGACTAGTAACGGCAAGTAAATTGACAAAATCGACGCCCACAACTACTTTGTGTTCTACTCGTGCATAGAAACTACGCATAGACCTAGCTCTGATACCACTGTTGGGGAACGTAGCAGAAATTCAAAAAAATTCTACGCATCACCAAGATCAATCTATGGAGTAATCTAGCAACGAGGAGAAGGGGAGTGCATCTACATACCCTTGTAGATCGTGATGCGAAAGCGTTGCAAGAACGCGGATGAAGGAGTCGTACTCGTAGCGATTCATATCGCGGTTGATTCCGATCTAAGCACCGAAGAACGGTGCCTCCGCGTTCAACACACGTGCAGCCCGGTAACGTCTCCCACGCCTTGATCCAGCAAGGAGAGAGGGAGAGGTTGGGGAAGACTCCGTCCAGCAGCAGCACGACGGCGTGGTGGTGATGGAGGAGCGTGGCAATCCTGCAGGGCTTCGCCAAGCACTGCGGGAGAGGAGGAGGACATGGAAGAGGGGAGGGCTGCGCCAGAACTTGGGGTGCTGCTGCCCTCCCACCCCCCACATATATATAGGGGCAAGGGAGAGGGGGGCCGGCCCCCTCAGATCCAATCTGAGGAGGGCGGCGGCCAGGGGGTTGCCTTGCCCCCCAAGGCAAGGGGGGCGCCTCCCCTTAGGGTTCCCCCAAACCCCCAGGCGCATGGGCCCTGGGAGGGAAGGCGCCCAGCCCACTAAGGGGCTGGTCCCTCTCCACATACAGCCCATAGGGCCCTTCGGGGCTGGTGGCCCCTCCCGGTGGACCCCCGAAACCCTCCGGTGGTCCCGGTACATTACCGGTGACGCCCGAAACTCTTCCGGTGGCCAAAACGGGACTTCCCATATATAAATCTTTACCTCCGGACCATTCCGGAACTCCTCGTGACGTCCGGGATCTCATCCGGGACTCCGAACAACATTCGGTAACCACATTTATCTATTCCCTATAACCCTAGCGTCATCGAACCTTAAGTGTGTAGACCCTACGGGTTCGGGAATCATGCAGACATGACCGAGACGTTCTCCGGCCAATAACCAACAGCGGGATCTGGATACCCATGTTGGCTCCCACATGTTCCACGATGATCTCATCGGATGAACCACGATGTCGGGGATTCAATCAATCCCGTATACAGTTCCCTTTGTCTATCGGTATGTTACTTGCCCGAGATTCGATCGTCGGTATCCCGATACCTTGTTCAATCTCGTTACCGGCAAGTCTCTTTACTCGTTCCGTAACACATCATCCCGTGATCAACTCCTTGGTCACATTGTGCACATTATGATGATGTCCTACCGAGTGGGCCCAGAGATACCTCTCCGTTTACACAGAGTGACAAATCCCAGTCTCGATTCGTGCCAACCCAACAGACACTTTCGGAGATACCTGTAGTGCACCTTTATAGCCACCCAGTTACGTTGTGACGTTTGGTACACCCAAAGCATTCCTACGGTATCCGGGAGTTGCACAATCTCATGGTCTAAGGAAATGATACTTGACATTAGAAAAGCTCTTAGCAAACGAACTACACGATCTTGTGCTAGGCTTAGGATTGGGTCTTGTCCATCACATCATTCTCCTAATGATGTGATCCCGTTATCAACGACATCCAATGTCCATGGTCAGGAAACCGTAACCATCTATTGATCAACGAGCTAGTCAACTAGAGGCTTACTAGGGACATGGTGTTGTCTATGTATCCACACATGTATCTGAGTTTCCTATCAATACAATTTTAGCATGGATAATAAACGATTATCATGAACAAGGAAATATAATAATAACCAATTTATTATTGCCTCTAGGGCATATTTCCAACACCGGCAACTATGCCCTACCACCAATTGAATGCAACCCTAAGAGGATAAACCCCAGACACCATCTAGAAGTGGTGGAAGAGGAGATCAATATCTAGGAAGGGGGGAGGGGTTGGGCTGGTTAGACCTAGAGAGGCTTATACCTAGTTCCGTCTACCCCAAGCTCACTTTGGAGGCGAGGCTCCCGAGTTGCTCGCTTGCAAATTGTTTTGATTGGACTCTAGTCTCGCAATGGCGTGCACACCCAGAGTTGGGCCTAGGATGCAAGGGTCATCTGATCTCTGAGGTATGGCCCACTTTCTGCGAAGTGGTATGCGAACACACCCCACCACCACCGAGTTAAGCGGGTCGTCTCCATTGTCCAACGACGAGGGTCGGAGAGGACACGTTGAAGGAGTGGAGGGAGACGGAGGGCGGTGGTGATGGTCGACACGAGGCTAAGGGGAGGAGACAGACGTGAGAAAAGCCATCCAAAAGGGAATATACTTGTTTGGTTTTAAGGGTGTGCACAACATGGCGCCTCCGTGCCAGGTCTAGACGAGGCAAACACCAGCTGGAAAAGGAGAGGTGAGCAGCTTGCAGTGGAAACTTATAGTGACGAGTTGGTAACTAGTTGTTGTTGATTCGGATTCATTCTGATCAAAGTAGGAGCACATATAGTAGGTGAAATTATGTATAGGTTTAACTAGTAGTGAAGTCGGTCCAGTTCATTCATTTTTCCTAGCAAAACAGTCCATTTATTTAATGGTTCAAAACTCTAAAATTTCACATTTATTGTACAAAACAGCAAGATCATGCCCGCACAAAAAAGACCATAATATCGTAATTTGTTTGCGACCTGCCGCTTTTTTTTCAACGGTGATAATGAGACTCCAATATCACGCCCTAGGTGCTAACGAGTTTCTCAAGTGTTTTGATTCACTCTTGTCAGTTACATCTACAAACTAAAGCAGGTAGCTAAACCGATGCAACGGGAGTATTCAGTTCAATTCCACTATCATTGCAACCATTGTTGTCGAACACGCGATCTCCCGTTTCCTTGCTCACCCGAACTCCCCTCCCCACCCCACCCCCTCCCCGTGCGTGGTGTCTTTACCATTCTTCGCGCCATCCACACATCTTTGTCAGGCAAATGTTTTCTCATTTTAATTGTCAGTATACTTTCTACTATTTGCAAAATTTATAGTTCAAAATCGTGCAATGAAGACTGAAAAAGGATCAAAAGCGGATTAAGTATGAAGTATTCTGGACCCAGGGAGAGAACACATAAACCTGCCCGAGTCTCTTGTAGTTAAAAAGAACATAAGATTCCCATTTCACATCTCTTTCGTCTAATCTTTCCTATATATATGTCCCGCTCTTTTCTTCTTCTCTTTGATTTTTCTCTCATCTCTAATTTTTCTCCCATCCATTCTCTCTAAAATAGAATCATTGTCTCATGTTTTATTAATTTATAAAAAAACACATTTTGTTTTTGGTAAGTAATCAAATTCTTACTAAATAAATGTTTAAAAATAAATGACAGACGATTGCATATAAAAACTTGCTAAGATTTTAATGCATCATCATCAATATAATAATAGAAACGCAGTCACGAGCTAATCTACTATGGACAATTGTCTAGTAAAAAAAAACCAAGAGGGGTAACCCCGCCGGAATACCAAATCCTTCAGTCCCCCCTACACTCCAATGGCGACAGCGTTGTCGGCGACCGTCTCCACGGCGACGGTGCGAGTTTCCAATATCCCGCCCTCCGCCGTCGCTAAGGAGCTCCTAGCATTCTTCAACTCCGCCGTCGCCGCCGCCGGCGAAGCGTACGCCTGCGAGATCGCCGCCGCCCGACGCGGCTGGCTAAGCCGAGGCAATGGCAGCGTTCAGTTCGATTCCACCGCCACGGCAACCCTCGCCGCCGAACTCGCCTCCTCCGGGCGCCTACCCCGCTTCCTCGGCTCCCTCCTCTCCGTCTCGCCTGCCCCCTCCGACCTTCTTCCCCGCGCGCCGGACCTTTCTCTCCGCGTGGCCGACGCCCGCCTCCTTGTAGGCAACCGCGTCGCCGAGCGCGAATTTGAGGCGGCTGACTCTTGGGACAGCGTGCGCGTGGAGGTCATCCCGGGGAAGCGGCGCATAGACCTGCACCTGAATCACGATTCCCAAATGTACAGGCTCGAGGTGTTCTTCGAGGACATCAGGAACTGCTACCAGTGCAGCTTCGATGGGGCCGGCGCCATCTTGCTTCAGGTGAGCTGCTCACCATGTTGTTGTGATGCTTCTGTTTTTCCTTTGTACATTATATATTAGCCAGGCGTTGTGGTTACAGGGCGAGGTAGAAATTTCCAAATGCTAGACGCATTTGCCTGTTACAGATGAGATTCGTGCAAGTGAAGTGTGATCTGATAGTTTTATTTGAAGAAAAGGATGTTGTGCAGACGAACAATAGGTTTGATATGCATGGTGTAAGAAAAGGATGGTGTGCAGACAAACAATAGGTTTGATATGCATGGTGTGCAACCTTGATTTAACTCAGTGGTATGGTATGCGACTGGAATTTGTGAAATGTGAGTAGAGTGGTGACTGAATTTGCAGTTGTTTGTTCTCAAACTTTAGTTTTTTATTTGTTATGGTATACTTAGGGTGTGTTTGTTTGGGCTGCAACTTCTTCGGCTGCAGCTGCAACGGCTCCGGCTGGAAGGAGCAGCTGTAGCTGCTAGCTGCGGCTGGAAGGTTGGAGCTGAAGTGCAGTCGTTTGGTAGTTATGCTGTAGCAGCTGCGGCTGTTGCTGAAACGTGTTGAAATAACCAGAACGCCTTCTGTCGCTTTTTAGGTAGGGTTTAAGTGCTGATTATACTATTTTAACAGTAAATGACTCGATTAAGAGCTCTTTTTGTTGCAGATGGTCAGTTTTCATAGATTTTGACCTGAAATCACACAAGTTTGATGGTATAGGCAGTGTAGTTAAATGAATATGATGTATTAGACGTATGATAATAAATTCCCCACTGACATATTAGACAGTTGCAAAGGTGGCCGCTTGAACACATAAAGGATGACCACACCAACAAATATTACCACACTCTAGCAGGGAGCCTTGGCAGCCAGCGGGCACACACGCAAGCATGCACTGGCAACACATGTAGCACACGCAGGACACACGCACAGATCACGCACGCAGACCATAGACGCCAGGCGCACATGCACGCACGCCGGCCAGCCGCACACGCCGGACACATACACTCGCTAGGCAAGCCCACAAGAGCATGCACACACACCGGAGATGGCTGGAATGAGCTCGGCGGCCAGAGGGGCTAGGCCGGGAATGCCTGAGGAGCAGCATGACGTTGACCTGGGAAGGACCAGGTGGAGCTGCATTGGAACGACGTGTGTCGTCGCTCGTTGGCAAGCAAAGGCATGCCTGGGGGCTCGCTAGCAGCTGCGCGTGCCCAGTGTTGACCCGGGAAGGACCACCACCGATGCAGCCATCTTGGCTCGATTTGGCACGGAGGAGGGAGAGGAAACTCGGGCGACGACTGTCGTCGGCGAGGAAACTCGAGGCGGTGGCCGTCGTTGCCGAGGCAACTCGTGACGGCGGCGCTGTTGCCGAGGGATCTCAGGGCGGCGGGAGGGAGTAGCGGGATCCGCGGCGGCAGCCAGCGAGGTCGGTGGCAAGAGGGATTCGCGGGCTCCGTGGCAGTGGCGGGAGGGACACTGCTGTGAGAGAGATGAGAGGGACAGAGGAGTGGGAACTGATCAAACCGGTAAGGGCATTTCTGCCGTAGTATGTGATTTTGTGGGAGGGCAAATCGGTCATTGGTCACTTTTGAGCTGGCTGCGAGGAGCAGAAGCCCGATTTTTCACCTGCGGCTTCTGCTCGATTTTTTTCGGAGCGCTCCACGGGAGGGCTGGGTGGAGCTGGTGCAAAAACAGCCCGTTTGTTTGGGCCCCGGCTTTTTTGGGCCAGAAGCTGTAGGAGCTGGTAAAAAGAGCCAAAACAAACACACCCGAGTCTAAAACATATAGAGTTGTTTCACTACGTGATATCCTAACTATCCAAACGGTTGCTTGTTTTTAGACATAACTATATTTAGTTAATGGGCTTTCAGAACCCTGGCTCGTACGAAATTATGTCCTGTTGGATTAATGAATTGGATGTGCCTTCTTTTTCTTTCCAATGCATGTGGTGGACAAATTTCTGGAGCATTTAGTGCCAAAATAGATAATATGCGCTACCAGTTTTTTAACTGTTTATATGTCGGGAAATGTTACAGCAAGATATTATATGGATCTACTGGTATCCAGTATGTCAAATGTGGGAACATCTTGTGGTTGAACTTTGAAGAAGGAAGTTCTAGTTCTACTTCCACCCTCAATACTTGCGTGCGCTGAAAAATTGGCAAATTCTCGAGTCAGTAAACTAGAGTGAACCATCACAGTTGTCTGGTTTGCAATTATGCGTTAGAGCCCATAAAGTAAGATGGATAGCGATGCTACTTTTATTTCCACTACGTTGGTGGTTACTAATTAGAGTGAAATGGATATGAAGCTTACCTGATGAATACACATCACCGTTACTTTTCTAAATTTACTGATTGTCATACTTCTTAGACTATAACTTGGGCAGGCGCAACTCACTTTTAATTCTTTCTATAATTCTGCAGTTGGTAAAATATATATTATCTTGACTAATGTTAATTTAATATTTGTTTCAGCTCATGTATGCACCAAGAATATGCACAACAATTTCTGGGCCTGCAGTTTATTCAAGGTTCTCAGATGACCGCTTTCATGCATGCAAGGAGAATGCGAAGTTTACCTGGGTCAGAGCACTAGATTTTACACCTAACCACTCTTTTGGGAAGTGTTCAACTCTTGCCCTCGTACTTGATGAAGGTGCACCAGTGTCATTTATTCTCAACAGCTTACCTTTCTCAGGAGAGTTAGGGGAATTGGTCATTTCTTCAATGGAATTTTTTGGTCCGTTGTCCAAAGTCGTTCCCCTTGTTGACTGCCCAAGTGGTTGTTCAGTGTCGTATGAAGTTCTTTTTCGTCTCAATTCTCTTGTTCACATGGGAAAGATAGTTGCCAAACATGTTAATGCTGATCTGTTTAAAGCTCTTGAAGAAATACCAGTTCATATTTCAAGGAGGATTTTTGAGAAAATGAGCAAGTTAGAGTTTACATGCTATGGACCTTTGCAATTCATCCAGCAGGAGGCTCATAACAGGAATAGGAGCCATAATGCTTTGCTTTCCAGTAAGACTGAAGGTGACGGAAAGTTAATGATGTGTTACAGGATTCACATCACTCCATCCAAAATATACTGCTTGGGACCTGAGGAAGAAGTTTCAAATTATGTGGTTAAGCATCACAAACAGTATGCTTCTGACTTTGCTAGAGTTACTTTTGTCGACGAAGACTGGAGTAAGCTTTTTCCAGATGCTATCTCAGCTAGAACTGGACGAGGGTTCTTTTCTCAACCCTTGAAAACTGGCCTATATTATCGTATTTTTTCCATCCTGAAAGAAGGATTTTCCATTGGTCCAAAGAAGTATGAATTCCTGGCCTTCTCAGCAAGTCAACTTCGTGGAAGTTCTGTTTGGATGTTTGCCTCTAATGATTCCCTGAAGGCCGAGGATATAAGAAGGTGGATGGGCAACTTTGAAGAAATCCGTTCAGTATCTAAGTGTGCGGCTAGAATGGGACAGCTGTTCAGCTCCTCAAGACAAACACTTGAAATCCTACCACGGGATGTAGAAGAGATTCCAGATATTGAAGTCACAACTGATGGCACTAAATACATATTTTCTGATGGTATCGGGAAGATCTCTGAGAGATTTGCTAAAGAAATGGCTTGCCGAATTGGATTAGACTATACTAACCCTCCTTCAGCTTTTCAAATAAGGTATGGTGGCTACAAAGGAGTTGTTGCTGTCGACCCTGATTCCTTTCGTAATCTTTCTCTGCGACCTAGTATGAAGAAATTCGAATCAAAGAGCAGAATGTTTAACATTACAAGTACCAGCAAATCCCAACCATGCTATATGAATCGTGAAATTATCTCTCTCCTTTCAACTTTGGGGATAAGAGATGAGATATTTGAGTTGATGCAACAAGACGACATGCGTGAATTAGATGAAATGCTGACCAACAGAGAAGCTGCTCTCTCTGTTCTGGGGAAAATTGGTAGTGCAGAAACGAAGACAGCATCGAAAATTTTACTGCAAGGTTATGAACCAAGTTTAGAGCCTTACCTGTTGATGATTCTTAAGGCCCATCAGGATAATAGGCTGACTGACATAAGAACTAGATGTAAGATTCATGTTCCGAAAGGCCGTGTTCTTATTGGTTGTTTGGACGAAACAGGTGAATTAGAATATGGTCAAGTGTACATCAGAATTTCAAAGAACAGCAAAGAGCAGAAGGATAATTGTCAACCGTATTTTTCTAAAGATAATGGGAAAGAGAAAACAGCAGTTGTTGTTGGAAAAGTTGCAGTATCAAAAAATCCTTGTCTCCATCCTGGTGACATCAGAGTACTTGAAGCTGTCTATGACCATGGATTGTATGCTAAGAACCTGGTTGATTGTGTTGTCTTCCCTCAAAGAGGAGAAAGGTAATGCCGTATGTTATACGGAAACTGAAAGACAATCATCTAGAGTTTATATTGCTCTGTCAATGCCTTCAGAGGAGCTCAAATCTCTACTGAAGTGTTTGTCAGCGTGTTCCTTTCCATGTTAGATAGATATCCAGTCATGTTACACACATACATCTCTACCTATTGATGGATGTTGCCACTGCTTGCTTTCTCCTTCAATTAATCTTTGATGTAATAGGCCTCGTCCATATAGACTTTAATCTTTGATGTTAATCAGGCCTCATCCAAATGAATGCTCCGGGGGCGATTTGGACGGTGACCTCTATTTTATCACTTGGGACGAGAAACTGATTCCAGAGAAGGTTGATTCACCTATGGACTATACTGCAGCAAGGCCACGCATAATGGATCATGTTGTTACACTTGAGGTATGTTCCTTACTGTTTATTCATTTTAATTTCTCTTCCTAGGTTGTTGCTGCTAATTTTAACGAAGATTGTTTTATTTGACCAATATCAATTTTTATACTTGCAACTGCAAATATAATCAAAATATCAGTTTTTTACAGTCTGTAACATTTCAATAATACTAGAAGAAAATGCGCGCTTCGGCGCACCATTTTCCATTGTTATGCCATGTTTCCTGTTATAAATCATCAAAGAAAGAATTCTTTAATCAAACTTCTGATGTAAACAAATCACGTGCTAACATCATTCATTTTGAACAACTTCTTTCTATTGCTTGCCTATTAGTTCATGGGCTCCCAGAGAACCTGACAAGATACAGTATATTAGCTAGATTTTGAAGTTGACAAAATGGGAAGGAAAAACTGCAGTGTAGGATCTAGTAGACTGGACTACAAAGCTGACCTCCTGGAAGCATCGATTAGAATAAAGATGATCTTGAATAAGATAGCCAGTAAAGAAACCTAAACATGCAAACAAGTTTGGGACCTGAACCAATTGAGCTTCAGTGAGATGAGTGAAACCAATGGCATTGGCAACCTCCCAATAAATTCTAGTGTCAGACAGATCATCATTCGCAGTATAAGTAGGAAGTTATCCAAAGTTACCTTTAGTATCAACATGAGCGTATAATAATATAAAAAACCATAAGTGTCACAAGACCATCAAATAAACTGATTCCTCGGGAGCATTCATCAAAGCATAATCACGCAATTCATGAAATATTATTCTTCCAGAACCAAAAGGACAGTGACTGTCTTGCACAGTGCACATACTTTCAGACACGCTATGGAAGTATATAGATAAAAAAAAGGGTCATTCCAAAAAGTAGAGATTTTATTATGTCCAATCATATAAACTTTCTGAGATAAATCTTTCCCATGTCAGATAAGGCACATCCACGAAAGAAGAGTATATTTTTCGTATCAACCTGCAAAAACAAATTAATGTGCATCTTACAGTAGACTGCTTGTGTATGCGCAACTCACCATTGTAATGGAAGGTGCTGATTACAAATTTAAAGTATAAACACCCAACCAAACTGCCGCCCTGCGGAGCACAGCGACGTAGAAGCTTTCACGTCGATGTGTCAGTTTCCAGTCACACAATGGCAGCAGCAAAGTGTATCCTGCACCCCACGGCCACCGCCTTGCAGCGACCGTATTCCTTATCAGCGTAACTGACACCTTTGAAGTTTGATTGAGTAATTGGAGAGCACTGCATTACAGGTTGTTGAAGCACTCAAAAGGAATAAGGTGCCTGTCACCTGGTCAGAAAACATAATATGCATAACAGGTGAAGTAAGTAGAGTTCTGATTGAGGGAAAGAGGCCGACGCCTATAATACTTATGTGATTAGTAGATAATCATACCAAACCAATATCACATCTTTCAAAGATTCATCAGAGTAGAAAGAACCTCCAGGGGAAGGAATGTCAGAGACAAACACACAACCAAAGAGATCTAACTGCAAGAGATAAGTACCATGTGCGGCATTTTAACTGAGGTTTGGAGATCTCTCACATAGTCACATCTTTGAAAATGGCTGCCTGCATTTGTTTTATTCAAAATAATAAATGAAAGGAACAACTTGGTTGATTTGTTTCAATCAAATTAGTTAAGGGTCTCTATGGTTATTTCTAATCACTAGTAAATGCGTACGTGCAATGCACGTTAAAATTAGGCAGTATATTAATTGCATAGAGATAATAGGTAAGATATCATTTTCGTGTTAATTGTGTGATTAGTGCTGACGATGACATATTGAGCACTTACCATTGGAGCAATCTGGGTCGTTGGATTGACCTTATTTGATGTCTGAGATTAATTGGATCTGCCCCCTAGGGTCTTTTTATATTGGTAGAGATAAAGCTCATCACATCCCCTTGTTAAAAGATTAAAATATATGAAAACATCAGTATGTAATCATCACAAGGACTGTAAACCGACAGAAGAGAATACAAATATGACCGTACATTTATTCAGACCTACAAAAGAGAACTGATATGCAATCTCCACCAGAAATATGTCTCATCTACCCATATTACAGCAATTTGATCAAGTAATTCTTAGCAATTGACATTTATGTTTGCGAAACAATAAAAACAGGGTGAATTATGAATACAACATCAACACTGTATATAAGGCTTTGATTTGTAGGGTGCACTCGTTAAGAGCAATAAATAGAGGAGATGATGTTTACCAATCAGTGGCAAGTTGCAATGCATGTCAGCCAATTTTTTTGATGTGAAACCTATATTCCTAACTCCAGTGCTTTTCTTTCCAAACAGACAAACCTGAAACAATTAGCATGATAGTTCCAATACTAGGCAAGTACTTATTGTTCATCTATTTGCATACTGATAAGAGATAAGAAGGCTTCACATCTTTTATTTCTCTCCTTCTTTCCATGTTTCTCTCTTTCTTGTCCCGGTGGTCTAATTTTTGACTGCTCTATAACTCTGTTAGGTCTGACGAAAAGTTATTTTGTTAAACCACAACATGACCACTTGACAAATCCAGGACGTTATCAATAAACAATAACACCACACTGAGCCGCGCACTTTCCAAATTTGGTGAAAAGTGCATCCTATCTTCCAATTCTTTGTAACCTGACAAACATTCTAGTGGTCGCTGCTGAAAATTTTGTGATAATATTAGCCTATTTTGAAATTGTGTAACTGAACACATCAAGTACCTGACTGTGTGAATGCACTCAAAATGGAACACAAGCATTCTATATTGCACTCATGTCAAGTTTAATTAAGTTTATAGCTCATTTACTAATTTAGTTAGAGTGGAGAAATAAGTCAAGTGACCTGAAAATTCCAACACTAAGTCTGAACGACCACTCCTTTCCTGCCTCTCTGTTTTCTCTATCCCTGTGTGCTAAGTGCCTCAGGCCGATTTTGCCGCACCATGTGAGCCCGAGCTAGAGTCCATCTTCCACACACCCAATAAATCGAACGACCAAAGGCCCATCAACCGCCACATGAAGACGCACCAACAACCCTCGATGGATTGTTTGGAACCTATATGTAACTCCATTAAGAGCTATAGCAAACCATCAGATAAAGGACAGGAACCTCGCCTTCAGGGATGAACAACTGATGTCGACACGAATGAGGTAACCACACTACCAAGTGGTTCCTGTGGTTGTTGATGCGGTGGCCGGTTGGAGCAGCACCGCCCCTCGAAGCCCCCACACGCAATCAATCCAGCGAAGCCACAAAGCTGCCCACTGCCTTTTCTCCTCCCCACTCTGTCCATGAAGAGGCGAAAAAGAGGCGTGTCCCCCCCCAAAAGCAGTGATCCAGGGCACCTAGTCAAAGGCGGTTTAGATTCTGTCAACACCAGCTGACCAGTGGGACCAGAAACGATAGAAAAACCAGATCGCTGAGGGCGTCATATTTCCTGGGAGCTTAGTAACTTTAGAGAATTATTATCTTGATGCACCTCACATCTTTCTAAAACATTTCTTTGGCAAGAACTGGTTACATGCCTATATGGTAAGTGCACAACAGCCAGAGATAACTGGCCACGGAGCGTCGAACTCAGCCAGGATGGCATAACAGCCAACACAAAATTTTGAATGCTTTGAACTATGCTAGCCATACACAATTAATAATGTTCTGTAGAAATGTGGGTACTTATTTCAGAAAGGAAGACATTTTTACCGTCCTCTAATGAAAACAGTTGTGCATGATTGAGTTTTAAAGTGGTCTTGGCTTTAAAATGTTCTTCAATGCATATCTCTGACCTTGGTAGGTTCACAACTATTTACCAGTTGGCTCCAATAAGCAGTTCAGAGTTCTCTTCTCGACAAGCAAATGTATTTTCCTCGCCTGACACGTTTATACCTGAAAGCTTACAGAAACATCTAATGAACTGCAGGAAATTCAGAAGTACTTTGTAGATTACATGATAAATGACTCGCTCGGTGCAATCTCAACTGCTCACTTGGTTCACGCGGATCGTCATCCAATGAAAGCCCGGAGCCCTGAGTGCCTCCAGCTAGCTGGTTTGCATTCGATGGCGGTCGACTTCGCCAAGTCAGGAGCTCCAGCTGAAATGCCCCGGTCACTGAGACCAAAGGAGTACCCCGACTTCATGGAACGGTGGGACAAACCAACGTACATCTCCGACGGGGCTCTCGGCAAGCTCTACCGAGCGGCTGCGAGCCGTATGCAGAGCGCTCCTGCCACCTCGTCCTCGGCTCAACTGAGCCCCGCGTATGATCCCGACCTGGAGGTCCCTGGCTTCGAGGAATTCTTGGCATCAGCGGAGGAGTGCTACGACCTGTACGAGGAGAAGCTGAGCACCCTGATGGGCTACTACGGCGCGGAGCATGAGGACGAGATCCTGACCGGCAACATCCGGAACAGACTCCTGTACCTGAAGAAGGACAACAAGAGGTACTTCGAGATGAAGGACCGCATCATCGACTCTGTCGAGGGCCTGCACAAGGAGGTGCGGGGTTGGTTCACTAGCCGCCCGAAGGCGGAGACGGCGAGGAGGGCCTCGGCGTGGTACCGCGTGACCTATCACCCGGACCACCGCCGACCGGGAAAGAAGCAGTTCTGGAGCTTCCCGTGGATCGTCTGCGACGAGCTGCTGAAGATCAAGGAGTCCAATAAGCAGCGCAGCAGCAGGAGGACGACGCTGCGACCTGACTCGTCTGGCCAAGTGATTAATTAAGTGGGAGTTGGCAAGAAGATGTGTATGTATGTAGTGTAAAACTCTGGGGATGGCTGCGGTGCAGAGTGCAGACCATTGTGAGCTGAGCTGAGCGGCAGAGCTGTGCCTGCCCCGCTCGTATGGACGGACAGCTTTGCTTGATGTGTGTGATGGAAATGAACCGTGCCTGGTCGTGTTGGTTGAACTCACAAGGCGATAGGTAGCATCGTAAATCATGCTCAACAAAGCTTCTGCTTTGTGTGCAATTCTCTTCTGGTGGGTGCCTATACTATCTGGTCGCCATAATATGGTGACGTTCAAAATAAATAAATAGAACCAGTCACCTGTTTGGACATAAACATAGATACTCCCTCTGTAAACTAATGGGCATCCTTTTTGGATTCGTCATGGAGATCAAACATACACAGCCTTTTCAGTACAATTGCAAGTGCCTTACAAATAAAACGTTGAACGGATCACTCCAACTCTCAAATGAAGCAACAGCAGACTGTCTCTCGTCCAGAAACCACGTTCATAACACTACAATCCACTTCCCAAAATAAATAACAGCCACACTAGACTTGGGGGATTTATTCCTCTGTTGATGCCGCGCCTTAGGGGTTGATCCCAAGCTGAACGCGCCAATCTTCAAGCTGTTTTTTTACTTGTTCTGAACCCGTAGAACCGTAAGATATGAACTTGTTGACGGCGTTTTCCACACCCAAATAGGCGTACACATCGGCCTCGAAGACAGGGTGAACCGCTTTCAAGTCGTCCATTTCAAGCTCTGTCAGCTGACAGTTCTTCGACACACATAGAGCCACACACCTTCCAACTATCTCGTGAGAAGTTCTGAATGGAACGCCCTGCACAAGAGAAATATAGAAACCACTCAACCAGAGTAACCATCCTAGTCAAGTAATAACACAGCAGAAATAAAACAAAATAAGTGTTAATGTAATTATCCTAGTCGGTTTACTCATGCAGTTATTATTTTTGATGCTGTGGATTAATTTAATTCCTATTGTAAACCTATGGCTAATTCAGACTAAGTAGAGTAGTGTTTACCTTCTTCACAAGATAATCTGCCAGTGTTGTTGCATCCAGATAACCAGCAGGCAGCGAACTTTGTATTCTTTTTGAGTTAAAAGAGATATTTTGAGCAAACTCACTGCATACTTCAAGCATTCCTAGTATGGCCTTCACACTGTCAAACAAGGGTTCCTTGTCTTCCTGCTCGAAAAGGAACTGTTCAGAACATGCACAGGAAATCAGGCCTGGATAATTAAACTATAAGAATGGGACGCACCTGTAGGTCACGGTTGTATGCCTGTGGAAGGCCTTTGCAGAGGACCAGGACAGTCATGAGATCACCAACAACCCTAGCAGATTTTCCACGAACAAGCTCCATCGGATCTGGATTTTTCTTCTGTGGCATAATGCTGCTTCCAGTTGACACCGAGTCACTTGGTGTCAAGAATCCAAACTCCTCTGATGCCCACAAGACCCACTCTTCGCCAATGCGGGAAAGATGAATAGCAGCAATAGAGTTGGCAGCAAGAAACTCCAAAACAAAGTCACGATCTGACACTGCATCGATACTGTAGAAAAAGATTAATCAAATACCGAAACAAATGTTAAAAGGTGTGATTAACCCAAAAGGAGGAAATTCACAGAGAAAAAGCATACAGTTAGTTCAATTATTAGCATCGCTTAGTCTATAAGAATTAAGCATATAATTTCAATTGCACAGGAATATTCCAGCACTAAAACTTGAAATGGTAGTCGTTGTCTGAATAGCTAATCATGTAAACCAAGTATGAACAAGCAAATTAAAAAAAAAGGGTATTTGTACCTCTGTATTATACTCCCTCCGTCCCAAAATAAGTGTCTCAAGCTTAGTACAACTTTGTACTAAAGTTAGTACAAAGTTGAGACACTTATTTTGGGATGGAGGGAGTATTTCACTTCTTTACTAGATAGCCACAAAATGATAATGCAGTCAGGCTTAACATCTTTAGGGCTCATTCAGTTTTGAGGATTTTCAAATCAGAGGAATAGGAAAAGTAAAGGAATAGGATGCCCTGCCCACTCCGATCCTTAGGGATTTTCTATGAGGAATGAGGTCAATCTGAGGAATTTTCTATGTGGTCTCACCTAATGCTAAGAATCCTAAGGAATGGGGTTAATATGATTATATGGACACAATCCTAAGGAATCCAGTACATCTATGTCTATTAAACGAATGCTAAACACAGGAAAAAACGTAGGAATCCTCCAAACCAAATTAGCCCTTAATCAGCTTACTTTGCTAAGATTAATGTGCTCCCCAAAAAACCAATTTAATAGGCTACATGTGCGCTTGCATGTAAGGTAGAGACTCATTTTACAAGATTTACAATATTTAAGGGTGCTAAGGTATGCAATTTAATAAACTAACTTTATCTTGGTTACAATTCAACAAGATATAGCAGAGAAAGCATACTATCGACTTTACATGTTCACAGTTCCACACTATTAATGAAATCAAGGATGTTGGTTACCTGTTCTTCATCGGAGCGGTAAACTTCAAATCTTTAGCAGTTTTGAACCTATCAATGGGGAGTCCAGTTCCAGCCAAAGCACAAGCACCAAGAGGGCAGAAATTCACTCTTTCCCTGCAGTCGATCAGCCGGCCAGCATCACGCTCCAACTGTGCACAGCGCAAGTGAAAATAAAATCAGATTCATTTCCAGTTATATGGTTCACTCTAGGGCGGAACCTAGTTCAGTCCAAGGTGGGCCATGACCCACCTAAACTGAAATTTCACCAAAAAATACGACTTTCCTGCTTATATACACTAATTACTCAAAGGCTAAGTTGGCTAATGCTTATTACGAATTCAGGCACATGCTGGATTAGCCCCCTCTGTTTCAATTGAAGGCTCCAAGCTATGCTACAGTTCGATCTAAAAGAAATGAGGTGGTATTTATCAGGAGATTAGTAAAGTATCTGAAACACTATTACACCCTTGCACAAGAAACATAGTTAGTGATTGGTTATAAGCTGTAAGATTGTGACCTCAATATTTGATTGCATGTCATGTTGATTTGAGCTGCCAGCTAATGGTGCAGCAATTCAACAACAGAAGGAGTCTACGGAAAATATGAAGCAGTGAAGCACCCAGATATGGTGCTATTTCTATGCATTCCCGGATTACATAACTTTTTGCACAAAGAGAAACAGGACTTTGAATCATATGAAATACCTCATCCGATAATCCATCTACTTCCATTGGGTACTGGGATATGTCTATGTAACATCCAAATGGGCTAAGTTCAATGTTAACTACAGCAACAACGAAAAAACATCCCTTCTGCAGTGTATTCTCATTTTTCTAGTGGGAAAAAATTGAGCTAATGTGGCAAACAGTCTAAAAAAAATTCACATTAGAAATGGTTAAATAGAGTGGATAAATATGATTACTACAGTGTAGAGAGGAGGTTTAGGGGTTCGTTTACAGGACAGTTAGAAAATTAGTCATCAACGCACTAAAAAGCAATGGTGCAGTAATAAGAGGATGGGGGTACCTGTTCAACATAGGATAAGAGAAGATGTGGCAACAAGACAGGTTGTGCCCTTTGAAGATGGGTATAACCGGGGACAATTAAGTCAACATATTTTGAAGCTAACAAAACCAGAGACACCTGAAACAATAAGAATTATGCTTGTGTTATAAAAATAATATCTTAGATAAACACCATGGAAGAGTTATCATAAAAGGGGAATCGTGTTATATCAGCAAAGCGGGATAACTTACAATGTTACCAATTATTAAAATATGTGAACATATGATATAAATTAGATAAAATACAAAAACCCATCGATATTCTTAGTTATACATAATTCATTTCTGCACAGCAACAAACTGCCTCTATTGCTTGGAAACCTTAAGCAGTATGGACAAGGTACAAATACCAAATGCATGGAACCAAGTAGATCTTCGTTTCTCCCCCCTTGAGAGAGTGGAGAAGTTCTCTTTGGAAGTTGTTGCCCATAGTTGAGCATTACCAGAAAAAATCAGTAGGAATAGCTTTACAGTTCAGTTAGCGTCCCTAGTTGTCAAGGTGGTGTACCGGGCGCAAATAATAAAAATAGCAATGGATCTAACATAGACCATGACACTTAATAATGAAAACGTAATGTCTTGTGATGTCTACAAAAAGCATAAATCGGATGAATGCGACAGCAGAAAACAAGTTGTATACAAGAAGGTCAGACAAGTTATAAGCAGCACACCATGAGCATCACAAAGAGAACTCAAGAACAAACCTGAAACTGTTTGATGCGAATCAAAATCTTGTCAATAGCATCGCGGCACCACAACCTAAGATCCGTCACAATTTGGTCGTTGCGGCTCCTAGCAGTGTGTAACTTCTTGGCCGGCTCACCAACTTTCTCAATCAGAGCTGCCTCGATGTTCATGTGCACGTCCTCCCTATCCTTTCTCCACTCAAACTTGCCATCTTGAATCTGCTTCTCAATTTGATCAAGGCCCTCCAAGATAATATCCCTATCACCGGTGGTTATCAAACCCTGCATTGCAAATGATTCAGAACATCCACGATAAGGTTGGCCATTAGTTCAGTTAACATCTACAACAAGCTAGAGGGAGGTGCTTCCATTAAATATTTGGACGTGCTAAGCAAACCCAAACCCCTAATGACTGCAAGATTAAACCCTCAATCCTTCAATGTTACGCTTCAAATCAAGCAAGAAATTTCGAACAGCTGCGGATCACACCAAATGCAGCACAACGAAGGTAGCAATTTCGTCAAACACACTGCGAGCATAACATCAAGCTGTCGCTGCAGCCTCGTCGAAAGCATGGAACTAACCAGACCAACACCTAGGCGGCCACGACACCGACCAGAACAGGTGATTCGATGGAGCGCGCGCACAAGGTACCTGGGCGGCGAGCATGGACGCGTGGGCCTTGCTGCCCATGATGTCGTACTTGTAGAGCTGCCAGTCGTAGGAGATGGACTCGGTGAAGCGCTCCACGGCGTCGGTGACGCCCTCCTCGAAGCGGCCGCCCCACAGCTTGGTCTCCTTCTTCTCCTCGGCCTCCGAGGACGCCATCGAGGAGGCCGCCGCCGCGACGGCCGGGAAAGAGGGGCGACGGCGGGGGGCGACGGCGCTGACGGCGGGGAAGGCGAGGCGGGCGCGGGGGAGCGAGGTGGGCGCCGGAGAGAGGAGGGAATGGGAGGTGGCGGCCATGAGCGTGGCACTGGCGCCGATGTTCGCTGCACGCGCGGCTGTGGCGCGGCGGCGCGGCGAGGGAGTAGGTGGGGAGGGTTTAGAGCGTCCACGCTGTATAGTGTATACTTTTCCTGCCTCTAGCCTTTTAAGGGAGGCCCCGTTTGAAATGAAGTCGAAGAAATTTGGAGGGACAAGATTTCTATAGAGACTTTTCCTATCATGCCGTTTGAAGCAAAGGAAATGCTAATCTTATATTCTTTTGAAATTATTTGTAGAATGATTATTTCATGTTTGATTTTGTAGGAAACCAAATATGAGGTAATATCTCATGTTTTCTTCTCCTTCTCTCTAGAATTCATGTGTTTTTCCTCCTTGACATTCAAACGATGGTTTTGGAGTTTCTTTTAGAAACATCCTATAAAATTTCAGAATAAATGGCATTTTAACATGGTGTATTTTCTTATTGCTACGTGTCGATTTTCTTTCAAACGGGGCCTTAGCTTTGAGGCTACCCCATATAAATAGAACATTAATTTATATCAACATGTAAACATATGCGGGTGAGAAATTTTAGAAGAAACATATATCAAGTTAGAGACAATATCGTGTCCAGGAGTTACAGGCTAACATTGCACGAAAATTGGTCAGGTTAGAGACAACGTTTCACCTGTTGCTTCTATACATTGGCGACACTCTTAAGCAAATCAGTTGGGTTTGGCAATTTTCTCCTTTTTAAGGGTTTAGGGTATCAACGCTAGAAAACCGACCCCACTTTAGGGTCTTTACCATTTGTCAAAGACCTCCTACCACGTCTACGAGACTACCAACACATTCATGAAGAGTAGGGTCTTGCAATATACGTAGAACCGTACTCTGTGTACGTACCTATTATGTCTTGCGCTGCTACTAACTCTCCCTATCCTAGATCTCCCGTCGCCCTTCTTCTCTGTAACCTCTCGACAGGATCGACGGGGAGGTTGGTGTGGTCGTGCAAGCAGGCTCCTCCAAGGTGGCCCTTTCCGGTGGTGTGGCGGACAAGGGTTTGTGGCCTGTGTTACAAAGGTGACACGACTTAGCACCATGCAACGCGGCAAGGCTCTGTAGTGGTAGGGTCTTGGCGGCGCATCCGCGGACTTCACTGGCGGCGATGCGTATGACGTGGAGGTTGCTCCATGGTGGCTTTGTGCGCATCAGTTTGGGTCACCAGTCAAATCTACTGCAACTTGAAGGTGTCCCAGACCATTGGCATCTTCACAGCGCATCTAGGGACGGTGGCTGCTAGGTGTTTTTGTGGCGCGTTCGACAACCATCGGCAAAGGTGACATTGCAATAGTGTTCTACGTGCACCATTGATGCAGAGGTTGGGATTCATCCTCCTTTAAAGATACTATCATATATTAATTTTCCTTGCATGTTTCATGAAAAATCTTGACATGTATTTTGGTTTGTAGTTGCATGTGAGCTTCAACTTATGCCCAACATTATATTTTCTTCATCAAAATTTTGGTTCCTTTCTTTTAAATCGTGTTTCACTATTTTTCACACTAACAAGCAATGTTTAATAGTACATATAGATTTGGGTTTTTAATACAGTAAAACTGCAGATGCTCACATACTCGCAAATATACTTATCTATGAATGTACGCATAGACACTCTACCTATATGAGCATCTTTAAAATATTGAGCCAACACAACATTTTGAGATTGAGGAAGCCATCATAGGCAAACATCGTCGGAGAGACTGAAATAAATTCCAGAAAAATTCGAGTAATGATTCTAAGTTTAAGACTTGAATCCTGATGGAATCCCTATGGGTTGGTTCCTCTAGGAGAGATATAGCCATCTGAGTTACGCTCAGTTCAGATATAAATTTGGTTTTACTTTTTACACTATAGGCCATCATTTTCACAACCCGTATAAATACGAGATGTGTCTAGGTCTCAATCGGCTGGCAGTTAACTAATTCTCATCCGATTATATAAATTTGTTATATAAATCTCACAAATGTTCAGCAATGCTGTAAAAAAGTTCATCTAGTTAATTAAAAAGTTAAAAAGGCGGTGATTGTTTTCAAAGCTTGGAGAAATATAAAAATTTCATGATTCCCAACGTCAAGATAGAATGGTCTTTAGTGTTGACTGGATTTAACTAACGGGTTTATTTACTTATTGCACATCTAAGTGACTCAATTAAGCAAAAGGAAAAAAAACTCACAAATCTTTATGTAAGATAAATGACATAGAACTCAGGTGTGCAATAGTATTTATAGCACATCTAGATGTGCTTTAGCTAATCTGTTAAACTAATTCGTAGTCTGAATTGGCACATTCGGGTAACTATACGCCCCATGCATTTCAAGCAATCCACATGCAGCTAAGAGCATCTCTAGTAGACCCCTTAAAACTGTAAACTGTAAAACTGAGATAAGTGTTAAAAAAAGGCATTATAAGGGTCCATTTTAGTTGCGGCAGAACATATACTATAAAAATAAACTGTAAAACTGCGATAAGAGCTCTTTCCTCCAGCCCAGCCGGCCGCGCCCAGCCCTATCGGCTGCGCCCTGCTCCGTGCCGGCCGCGTCGGGAGGATCCCGGCGCTAGGCTGAGGTCACGAGAGGGCACTGCAAGGTCGAGCTCGTCCAATTCGAACCGGCGGCGATAGATTTCGGCGTCCAGTGGCCTTTCCAGGTGTGCGGTGACGAATTCCGGCGATTTTTGAGTGGATTCCGACAAATTCCGCAGCGGCGTGTTTGCTCGAACGAGGTTTGACCGGTATACGGGGCATCCTTGATTCGGCCTTCCAACCTTCAAACATAAATGTCTCGGGTGTGGAATTTCGGTGCCTTTTGGAACCACTTCTACGTTTTTTGTTTTGGACAATTTTTTCGACCAAAACCTTAAAACATAAAAATTATACGAAAACATTAACGCCCACCCATGTGACAACATTGCAACTCGCCCACACCACCGTTCAGTTAAGTTTGCACGAATCTTGACACATCGAGACAGTTTTCGCGTGCCACGTAGGACAAGCCTGTGTGGGCGTTGGAGAGGTCGTCCACACGCCCCACAACACGCGGTTGCCAACTGCGCTGTGTCGGCGAACTAGTTTCTGCCCACACAACCACCACCTAGTCCACGCGCGTGTGGGCGAATTGCTTTTGGTCCACACGACAGTCGTACGTTGTTGGATGGCAACTGCAGCTGCACGTACATGACAACTAGATAAACACACATGGCAACTATGATTTGTTTGCTAGGCGGCAACTGCAGTTGCGCGTACGTGGCAATCAGGTAAACGTACATGGCAACTGTGATTAACCACACGTGGCAACTAGGTAAACATACCTGGCAACTATTGTTTGACCATATGTGGCAAGTAGTTAACCACGCATGACAACTATGGTTTGATTACACGCGGCAACTACCATAATTTAGACCTGACAACTATAGTTAACCAAAACAGAGAGAGTTGTCATACACTTACAACCATATTTGCCATCCCGGATAACTACATCTGCCATCCCGGATGGTAACTAAATCTTCATCCTGCGGATACCTATTTGTAGTTGCGCCAGGACGTGTGGGCATATTTGGTTCGTGCCACACGCGCAGGGTAGGGATGAGTAGTATTTGTTGGGCGTGTGGCACGAAGTAGTTGCGCCCACACGTGTGGGCAATTCTACTGTTCATCCACACACAACCCGTGTGGGCTGCCGTGCTCATGCCACATACGGTGTGTGAGCGAATGACTATTATGCCACATGTACGATGGATATCGCCGTCTAAATTATAAGGGTTTGATAAAAAAAATTAAGTGGTCTGCTAGAGAGATAGCGGGTGAAATCCCTCGAGGGAAAAGGAGCAGGTGAAAAAACTTACAGTGTCAGCGAGCATGGCAGCGTGGGCGCGGCTGCAAGCGATGTCGTGCGCCCACAGCTCATTGGCCTCCGACACCACAAGAGGCTCGGAGAATCGCGCGCTGGTCCCGGCCTTGGCGGCATTGCCGTTAAGCCATAGCCTCGGTGCCTCCCTGGCCGCGGCCTTCACCACCGTCGTCTCCCTATCCGCCACCATCCGTTTCACCGGTGTTCGAGGCGACGGCTCGTTGATGAACTCCAGCGACGACTTCATCGACGACTCCGCGGAGTCGTCGGTCGAGCTCTCAACCATCTCGATGAGCGCAGCCTCGTGCGCGGACAGCCGCTCGCCGGTCGCCACCTCGACGATCTGCAGCCCGTCGACCTGCTGCTTCGGCTGCTGCCTCTGCGGCGGGAACGGTGCCCACGCCGTGTCCGTCGACGGCTGCTTGCCCGGGCCCGTCGGCGCAGTTCTCCGGTCGGACGTCGCCGGCGAATTAACGTTGCCGGTCTCGGTAAACGCAGGCGAAGGCGGTTGCGTCGACGTCACGCCGGATGCCACGGCGGGCGTGTTCTCCGGCGCAGGCGGGGAGCGCGGCGGGTGCGTCACCATCGACGGCGCCGGCGTGAGGGGTTGGCGGCGGGCGCTGGCCTTCCGCTCCTTCTTCTTGCTGCGGAAGCAGGAGCGGATGGACGGGAGCCGCGCCTTCCTGTGCTTCTTCTTCTTGTTCTCCGCGGCGCTGCCCATGGAATAGACGAAGAATGACGGCTCCTGGCCTTGCTGCTCGGTGCCGATGTCCGCCGACACCCTGGACGGAGCCGTCCGGTTCCGGCTGTGACTGCGGTTGCGGCTGCGGCTGCGTCCACGACCCCGGCCGGGGCACCGGAATAGGGACCTCAGCGGGTTGAAGCAGCACGGCGTGGAGGGCTTGCCCCCGCCGCCGCCAGCGCATTTGCAGCACCGGGTGCGGCGGCGGGACGACGACCGGCCTCGAGGCGTCGTCGACATGTCTGGTAATTAGGATGTTATTAGGAACCGGCCGGAGATCGCACCTCTCTCCTCTCGGAGTTGTGCTTGTTCGTTGCGTTGTATAGGTTGGAGCCGGGACTTTGTTACCTGCGCACGGCCATGCATGGAGGCATGGATTACGTGCAGTGCACTACCTGCCTAGCTGTGCAGCCATGATCGTGTCTGTTACATGATGCGTGGTGAGCTCGTTTGAGGCCCTGGCGCTTAATCGTCTCCACGATTTGTGATTAGTTCCGCTGATTACTCTGGGGAAGTCAAACTCACACAATTTAGACCAGAGAAAACCTTGTTCGTTTTCTGTAAGCTTAGCTAGCTAGCTGTAAAACGTGCCTTATAATTTGGGCCGACGCCACACGTTAAGGCAAGTCTAAATGATTCCCTAAAATTTAAGGGAGTAAATGGCAAAGTAAAATTTTACTCCACTAACTAGGCGCATCTAGCCGATCCCCTAAAAGTTAGTAAATCTCAATTTTGTGTCCTAACCGCACCACTTTAAACACTACACAATACATATCTTAAAAACATTCGAATTAAAACATGCATAGTAACTGTCATAACATAAAGTTTCATCATCCCTTTTTCAAAGTAAAACATACGAAGTTCACCCAAAAGACATGACGTCAAACACAATGTTTGATCCCGCACTATAATATCAAAGCAAACAATCAACAATCATTACCGATCACCAACAATCATTATCGGATACCGACACGACGTGAGGTTTTTATTTTCACCTTGTTGGCGTTTCATCGAGCACACGGCGGCCGCGATTCTTCTTGCTGGCTGCGGCCACCGCTCGTGCTGGAGCAGTTGCCGTAGGTGCAGCACAAGGCGCCGCTTTGGCCTTCTTCACCTTCTTCTTCGCGTCCGCCTCCGCGAGCGCCGCCGCCGCCGTCGTCGGCTTTCGAGCCCGTTTGCCTCTCGTAGGTGCGGCAGGAGGGCGGCTGTCGGTGTCAAAACCGGCGGATCTCGGGTAGGGGGTCCTGAACTGTGCGTCTGAGGATCGAAGGTAACAGGGGACAGGGACACGATGTTTACCCAGGTTCGGGCCCTCTTGATGGAGGTAATACCCTACTTCCTGCTTGATTATCTTGGATGAATATAGGGTTTACAAGAGTTGATCTACCTCGAGATCGTAATGGCTAAACCCTAGATGTCTAGCATGTATAATTATGATTGCCTCTACGGACTAAACCCTCCGGTTTATATAGACACCGGAGGGACCTAGGGTTGTACAGAGTCGGTTTACAGAGAAAGGAATCTTCACATCCGAACGCCAAGCTTGCCATCCACGCAAAGGAGAGTCCCATCCGGACACGGAGAAAATCCTCCACCTTGTATCTTCACGGGCCATTAGTCCGGCCCACGTCACATAGCCCGGACGCCCGAGGACCCCCTAATCCAGGACCCCCTCAGTAGCCCCTGAACCAGGCTTCAATGACGATGTGCCCGGCGCGTAGATTGTCTTCGGCATTGCAAGGGCACCACACACACAGCCGCAGAGTATAATATTTAACAAGTCCCATCTACTGACAACTTTTGTAGCGAGACGTTACGTCCCTGCCCGGTTATTATTTTGAACCATTTTTTTAGCTTCCCGCTCCACGTTTCGAGATGCGGTTTTCATTGGCACGTCTTGTCGAAGCAGAGATCGTGTCCCCTTATCGCGGGATTCTCATCAATACGGGTGTGGGTAATCCAACTGCGCCGTCCGCACGACCCTTGGGGAATAGGCGAGTTTTAAGGCGAGTGGGGAGGCGCTTGATATTCGCTGCCTTTATAAGAGGATAAGGATCCACTCTTTCACCCACGCCTTCTTCCTCTCTGCCCATCCGTTCTCGAGCTCCAGCGCCCAAACTTCCATCCTTTCCGCCCCCAAAAAGCACTCCGACCATGTCCGGATCCGAAGCGCAGGGCAAGTGGATGGCCTCCTCCATCACGGAGCTCCGGGAAGCGGGGTACTTGGCCCAGGAAATCGCCCACCGGCTTCCAGCCAAGGGGCAGATCGTCCCCACCCCGGAGCCCAACGAGAGGGTGGTATTCATCCCCCACGTCATCCGCGGGTTACGATTTCCCCTCCACCCCTTCGTCCGCGGACTCATGTTCTACTACGGGCTAGATTTCCACGATCTAGCCCCAAATTCTTTCCTCGACATCTCGGCATTCATTGTCGTGTGCGAGGCCTTCCTACGCATCCCACCCCACTTCGGATTATGGTTAAAGATCTTCAATGTGAAGCCGAAAGTGGTGGATGGTCAACATGCTGAGTGCGGAGGCGCCATGGTGAGCAAACTGTCCAATGTCACATGGCCCACAGGCACCTTTGTGGATACCGTCAAAGGGTGGCAACAACAATGGTTCTACGTCACAGAGCCCCGCGACACCACCTGGGCCGCGGCTCCCGAATTCAAGTCCAGGCCCCCAATGCGGCTTACCTCCTGGCTAAACAAGGGCCTGGACTGGGCGTCGTCGGACGAGGTGTCAGCGCTGCAGACGCACATCAAGAGCATGGTGGACAAGAACATCAAGCTTGTCAATGTGATCCAGGTGATGCTTTTTCGCCGGATCCTTCCTTGCCAAAACCGGACTTGCCATTTGTGGGAGTTCGATCCGGCCAAGCACCAGACCTTGCAACAGTTCTTCGGCGCCACGCACGAAGGTATCTGGAAGGTGCTTTTCAAGGCCAATCAGTCGTGGCCGAAGACGACCGAGGACCGCGGCTATGACCTGACTCATCCCGCCAGTTCGGTAAGTTCTTCATATTTCAAGGTGTATCCTCTACCTATGCATTCAAGGAAGATGTCTAAGCTTCTCCATTTGTCTTTTCAGGGCTGGATAAAGAAGGCGGAGCGGATCCAGTGTCCGGCCCTGCTGCTCGAAAACCCAGCTATCCCACTTCTGACAAAGATGCTGGTTCCGGCGCCCTACAAGGCGCCGGAGAAGAAGGCCAAGAAGAAGGGCCAGGAGGCAAGAAACGGCCTCCGTCGTAAAGGCACTTCGAACGCAACGTCCGAAGACGCTGAAAACCACTCCTCCCCCGCCGAGAACGACGAGGAGGAGGAGGAAAGCAATTCTCCCCCCGAGGGGGGAAGGAAGAAGAGGGCGGCCTTCACGGATCTGGAGGCGGAGGCGTCCAAGAAAGGGAAGGTCTCCCTTGCAGACAATTCCGAGTCGGACACCGGTAGCAGCCTTGGGTGGCGTCCCAGGAAGAAGCCCCTGGCCGGATCGTAAGTACTCAAAGGCACTTATGCACATATATATCCAGCTCCTTTACTTCGTGGTTTTAACATGTTGAATCATGCGCTACAGTCCGGCTCACGCCCACCTCCAGCGATCCTCATCTTCGGGGAATTCGCTGGATCCAAATGTGATGGACAACGAGTCGCCTCCGCCGGCCTCCTCCCCCAAGACTACGGACGACGCCGAAGTGTTGTCCCAAAGGACCCTCCCAGGCCAGGGAGAGGTACAGGAGGCCGTTGAGGTGGTGCCAAAGGGTGATACCTCGGCCGCCGGACACATGGGGAGCAGACCCCCCTGGAAACTGGTGATGGGGGCCATACCCAATTCGGCCCCCAGCCGAATACTATTCCGAAGGCCCATACGGCTCCGGAATCAGGTAAGCAGCCTCCTTCGAAAGAAGGAGGTGCACCTATTCCGCCGATGACCTCTATCCATCCAGAGGCACCGGATACTCTACTGGAAGCGCTTCAAGGTGCTTCCATTGTGGAAGAACACCGTATCCTTAAGGGTACGGTGGTTGAGAGGGTTCAGTCTGCTAAGAGCGGACTGACTGAAGCCTGCGTCAGCCTTCTAACAGGCTTTGAGGTATGTGACGTAATTATGCAAAAAGAATGCCGTAGTATAGACAGTAGCCCCTGAGACTCTGTCCGGTGTTCAAAAAGAAAGGCCGGACAGAGGATCGAATAATTATCGCAGGAGACTAATCATATGTGTTTATGTGAATAAGCAGGCGTCGATGCTGGCTGCGACCTCCCATTCTGCCGAAGTCTCCAAACTGAAGCAGAGGGTGGAGCAAGCCGATGAAGAGCTCGACCGTGTCAAAAAACAACTAGAGGACAAGTAAGGTATGCAATGGCCTCTTCAGATCTAAAATGGTATGAATTGTTTGTGTTGATCGTGCTATTATGATGTTTCATAGGAGCTGCGGCCGAGGTGGAGTCCCTCAAGAACGCGCTGACCGAGGCCCAGAAGAAAGCAGAGAAGGAACAAGCCGCCCACAAAAAATACGAGTCAAGGGTCGGGGAGGTTCAGCAGGAGCTCAAGGACGCCGCAGAGAAATGCGAGTCCTTGGAGCGCAAGATTGCGGACCAAGAGTCCGAACTTGCTAAGGCCCGCCAAAGCGCACAAGAGGCCCGAGTTGAAGCCCGAGGCGCCCTCCGGGAAATCCAAGAGGCCAAGCAAATTGCGGCAGGTAAGACCTTTATTATGCAGAGCAAATTTGTGAAGGAAAGGTACCTCTTACTGACCCGGATTTGGAGTTCTCCAGGGGCGTTTGCGGATCTGCCTCGCAGTGTTGCTGATGCTGCGGAGTTCTTCCGAGCCGAAGAGGGGAGCTCAACGGAGAAGCTGTTCTGGTCGCAATACCTTGCGCCAGAGCATCCGGTGCCCCTCAGCGATCAGCTGAAACAGCTGACCGAACTGCATAGGGTGGCCGGATTGGCCATGAAGGATTTGATAATCTGTCTATGGCCTGCCGAAGCCATGCCCAGCAGCCACTTCGGGCTCGTGAAGCGGTTGGTCGATGCCTGCCCTCGGCTGATGCCGTAAAGCGGTCGGTCTGCATCGAAGGTGCGCGGATGGCCTTCGCCCGTGTCAAGGTACAGTGATGAGGACATCAATACCATATTTACACCCACAGCCCCTGCTACTATACATACTGGACCAATTACTAGAGCTCGTGCATGCCAATTAAATTACCAGGTACTTTTGTTTCTTAGTAATGATTCTAATGTTCAGGAGAATATGATGCTGCCTAAATTGGATATATTTGTTTTGCTTACAAATGAAGGGCCTAGCTTGGAGAAGGATGAACATTGGAGCAAGAACAAGCATGGAGTTGATGGCATGCGCAAGGCAAACAAGAACGGAGTTTCCGGTGATGATTTCAGGAGTTTGAAGCCACCATAATGAGTGCATGAAGCCTTGGACGAAATATACAAGATGCCACTTCATAAATTTTGTCCAGAGGCTATTCTAGGTGCTGCGTCACCTTATTATTCGGCCAGGCCCATGTAATTTCGAAATACTTGAATATAGGCTGTTTTTAGAGTCCGTATGTGTGGGGAAACAAGAGTTGGGGTTGGTTTCGGACCCCTCCTCCAAGGGCCACGAAATTCCCCCCTCTTCCTCCATATATACAGCCCTTAGGGCATCGTTTAGACTTTGGGTTTTGTTTAGATCAAAAGTTTGCCATAGCTGCAACTTCGCGTACTTCGTTTGTCTTCAACGACCAGACAAAGGCGTCACAGAACCCCACCTTCATTAATAAAGCTTTCCTCTTATATTCGCAATATCCAGATTGCAATCTCAGTTTCTTGCTTGTTCTTCGTTTGCATGCAGGAAACATACCCTCGTGGTCAGGTTGATCGTGCTCCGGCGTGGTCAATAACCTCTCGGAGTTGGTTTAGCGATTGCTAAGGCGCGACGTCCTCGCACGTTCGTAGTCGGATCGTGAAAGTCTACTCCTCTGAAACGATAATCACCATCTCATCGAAAGACGGGACACCTTTGCCTCTATCAAGTGGTATCAGATTTCCAGGTTGCTCGGTGAGATTTTACAGTTTTTCATAGTTTAGATCGAGTCTGTTCTTCATACCTACAGTCCACGAAAAAGCCAAAAAAATTTAGGTTAGTTCATCATATCCGAACTAGTCTGAGCCTTTGCATAATCTTTTCATTGCTTTGTTGAATTTGCGGTTGCATCGTCGTGTCAAGTTGCTGGTCTTAGCGTCTAGTTTACCTTAGAGTTTCGAGTTCTGTTCACAAGTTGTCACGCCGCCGCCGCACCATCGTCATCGCTCCTACCATCTACCACCACCGCTTATCCGCCACCACTCTGAATCCATATCCATATACCACCACCAATCCGTATCCATATACCACCACCGATCCGTATCCATATACCACCACCGCTACCATATACCACCATCGCTGCCATATCCGACCACCATATATCCACCACCAATCCGAATTCTTTTCATATTAGGTTTGTTTTCGAGATCCATCTATTTTTTGTTTCGTGTTTTATTGCCTGAGTAGGTCTCGAAAAAAAAGTCTGGAGACCCTCGGGCGATTTTTAGGCCAAAATTTCGGCGACCAAAAATATTTTTTCCCTATCCTATTTTTAGGTCCCAGGGAGTGTTTTGAGATACTCGCCATCATAGTGATTTTTTGTCACACTTTTTCGTTGTCGCAGCCCTGATTTTCGAAAAAAAATCCAAAAAAAATTCGTGCCTATCCTGTTAGTTTGACTTGGGAAGAGTTTTGAGACACTCGCCATTATAGTTATTTTTCACGAAAAAAAGAGGCGCAAAAAAAAGAGCAAAAAAATAATAATTTCAGAGTGTCCTTTTTCCTTGCTTACGTGCAGCGCCGTGATTTTGTTAGTGTTCTAGGCTCGCGTCTCTAGCACGGTCTAGCCTAGGACCAGCACAATACCGTCGTTGAGCGTTTATTCAACTTTGCATCTCTGAATTGATTAGTGCTGACCCTTTTTGCTACCATATTATAAGCCTTCCCAGCTCCACATACATCTACGTCATGCGTTTGACTCTCCCTGGTAATCGCTTTATCCAAGCTTTGAGAGTTTTGACTACAACGGTTGCCTATCACCTCCTGCTGCTGGGTAAGAACTGGTAAGAATTTGAGATTTGCTTGACGGATTTGTGACACACTGCCACTTTCTAGTAGTCTGTAGGATCATATTCTTGTGTGTTTCTATTGCTGCTAACCATGGCAGGATCACAAGCTGACGAGGCTGACTGGGAGAACATGACGAACAAGGAGCTTCATGATAAGTTTCAGCAAATGATGAGTGGACAGGTGGAAGATGTGCTAAACAGATTTGAAGAGGCCATGGAGAAGATAGATGGCATTGAGAAGGCATTCGAAACAAAGCTCGATAACAAGTTTAATGAATTGCTCGCGTGTCTTCCACCGCCTGCTGCACCTGTCGCACCTCTACAACAACAACAACAACATCGCCTTCTAAATCAAGTGGGACGAGTGAAAGGATCGATATAGTTGACTAGAGGGGGGTGAATAGGCAACTAACAATTTTTAGCTTTTCTTTACCAAATTAAACTTTGGATCAAAATAGGTTGTCTAGATATGCAACTAAGTGAGCAACCTATATGATGCAACGACAACAAGCACGCAAGCAAGTAAGAGATATAACACAAGTAAACTAGCTAAAGTAAAGGAACGAGATAATCAAGAGTGGAGCCGGTGAAGACGAGGATGTGTTACCGAAGTTCCTTCCTTTTGAGGGGAAGTACATCTCCGTTGGAGCGGTGTGGAGGCACAATGCTCCCCAAGAAGCCACAAGGGCCACCGTATTCTCCTCACGCCCTCACACAATGCGAGATGCCGTGATTCCACTATTGGTGCCCTTGAAGGCGGCGACCGGACCTTTACAAACAAGGTTGGGGCAATCTCCACAACTTAATTGGAGGCTCCCAACGACACCACAAAGCTTCACCACAATGGACTATGGCTCCGCGGTGACCTCAACCGTCTAGGGTGCTCAAACACCCAAGAGTAACAAGATCCGCTAGGGATAAGTGGGGGGAATCAAATTTCTCTTGGTGGAAGTGTAGATCGTGGCCTTCTCAACCAATCCCGAGCAAATCAACAAGTTTGATTGGCTAGGGAGAGAGATCGGGCGAAAATGGAGCTTGGAGCAACAATGGAGCTTTTGGGGGAAGAGGTAGGTCAACTTTGGGGAAGAAGACCCCTTTATATAGTGGGGGGAACAAACCAACCGTTACCCCACTTCTGCCCCGAAGAGAGCGGTAGTACCGCTGTCCAGCGGTACTACCGCTTGCCACTATAAGCGGTACTACCGCTCCTCATCGCGGTACTACCGCTTGGCCCACAGCGGTACTACCGCGGTGGGAGGGCGGTACTACCGCACAGGAGTGGTACTACGGCCCCCCACAGCCGCGGCCAGTACCGTAAAACCCGACACGAAAAAGGAGCCCTCGAATTGAGGCGGTACTAGCACGAGACCACCGCGGTACTACGGCTTGGGGCCACTAGCGGTACTACTGCTCTGGAGCGGTACTACTGCTCTGGAGCGGTACTACCGCTCCCAGAGCGGTACTACCGCTTGTGGCACCCAAGCGGTACTACCGCTCCGTCCCGCGGTACTACCGCTGGGACCAGAGTTAGTACACACATGGGGGCTGCTAGCGGTACTACTGCTCTGGGCGGTACTACCACTCCAGAGCGGTACTACCGCTTGTAGCACCCAAGCGGTACTACCGCTGGGACCAGAGAGGGCACAATGAGAAGAGAAACAAGCCCATCATCGAAACGGAAAGGCTCGGAGGGAGGGGCAAAGGAAGTGTACGTGATGATTCCGCCCTAGCCTTTCCAAAACGGACCCCCTCTTGATAGTACGGTGATCCCTATGAAACTAGTCCACCAAACTAATCCGAAAGGACTACACCGTCTTCGCTTCAAGCTCCGAGGGGAGGAAATCGTCTCGTGCCAAAAGGATGAATCTCTGAAAACACTCAACGCACACGATTAGTCCGCAAAAGCATTTTCATCAATCACCAAAACATCTTAGGGATAAATATGCCCTTACAATCTCCCCCTTTTTGGTGGATTGATGACAATACGGGATTTGCACAACTGGGAAAAGACAAAGGACATAAGCAAACCCCAAATCTCTAAAATATAGATGGGCTCCCCCTAGATGTGTGCCATCAAGATAAGTGCTTTGAACTGCACGACACACATACTAGGATCAACACTCCCCCTGTATTTTAGAGACCAACAACCTAAGCGAGATACAAGATAGCAGGATATATAACATAATGAAGCATATAACTCATGAGATATCAAATGACTAGAGACAAAGATAAAGATATGATAAGGATGGGGTAGCATATGTCTCACACCATATGACTCGAACTAAAGTCTCACTGAACACAAAACCAAGCAAAGCACAAGGTCCAAGCAAAGCACAAGGTAGCACACAACGAAAGCACAAGGTAAAGACACACACGCAACACAACGACGCAAATCCCTAAACTCTCTCCCCCTTTGGCATCGAGACACCAAAAGGGGCAAAGAGCTAACCTACGGCTCCAGGTGAGAGCATGCTGAGGATCTCGAACATCAGGACTCTGCGTGATCATCTGCACTGCCGTCCTCGCCCGAAAACTGCTCGGCATCTGAGTCGGTCCACGGACAGTGCTGCTGGATCCACTCCTCCTCCTCAGTAATCTGACCCTCAGAGCCGCTGGTGACCGTCGCACCCATCTGACGCATCAGCTCCTTGTGACGTCCTCTTGCCTTCTTCTCAGCCACATGAGTCATGTACTGACCATGAGACTCCATGCAGAACAGCTTCTTCATCTCGCGTTTGAGCTTCTTTGCCCAAGAGGGCTCTGCCGCAGAAGGCTCTGTCCCAGGAGGCACATAATCCTCATCATCATCACCGGCATCAGCCTCGTCCTCGGTCTCCATGGCAGCAGCAGAAGATGGAGCTCCAGATCTACCCCAATTATCCTTCTTCCGCAGACGCTTGATCTCATGAGAGACCAACTCTCCAGTTTCCAGCTGCTCCTCAGGATAGGTATGTCTCCAGGCCCTCTCAATAAGCAACATGATGAACGGACCATAAATTGGGCACTTGCGCTCAGAAACAGCCGCCAGAAGCTCAGACCACATGACGTGAGAGATGTCCAGGGACTCGCCGGTGTTTGCGTCCTTCTCACGCTGGCAGAAGAGAAGCATGTCCACAAGGTAAGAGTGTACCATGTCCAGATTCCCAATACGAGGGAAGAGAGTCTCGCGGAAGATACGGTGAAGGATGTCCAGATAGGTAGACAACTCATAGGTTTCCTTCCTGGTCTCAGGGTGGACCTTCCGAGTACAGTAGGGCCAGAGGGCTTGCTTGTGAGTGGAGGTGACATTTTGGTGAGGACGAAAACCAACTGGAGTCTCGAGCCCTTGATCTTCCACCTCAAGCAGCCCCATGAAGGCCTACCACTTGACAGCTAGCACCTTTCCATTTGTCATCCAAGTCAGAGTCCTGTCTGCATCGGTTCCTAGGTGAACAGTGGCAAAGAACTGTGCCAGCAAATCTGCATCAAAGTCCTTGTTGAACTGCATGATCCTGAGAATGTTCAACTGAGAGCACATCTGAAGGGCATCACCAAAGTACTCAAGGTCCTTCTCCATAGCATCCGTGTTGATGGAATGAACATTGACAAAGAGGTTCTTCTTAGCCTTGATCACATCAAAGTATGTGGCATACTGAAACCGGTTCCAGAACGGGCGATTGACAAGATTGGGTTCTTGGTCTTCCTCATAGGGGTTGCGCCGACACCTGTCCCAGAATTCCTTGCTAGACATCTCAGTCACTTTCTTGCCACCTGGCTTCGGTCGACTGGCAATCTTCTTCTTGCGAGGAGGATTAGCACTTGAGGAAGCACCCCCTGCCGGCTGTGGAGCACTGGAAGAACCACCTGCTGGCTCAGATGAGCGGTACCGCTTCGACGTTGAACGCCCGGGGTTGACACGGCGGACTTGCTGCTCAGGATGTTCATCACCTGGAACCAAACACACGGACACAAGAAACAACCAGAAGGAACAATCTAAACCAAATAAACACAACAAATATGGATCAACATGTGGTAGGAAACAATGGAACTGGCATCCAGCGGCAGTACCGTGCCTGCTCAGCGGTAGTACCGCTTAGCCACATAAGCGGTAGTACCGCTCCGTGGAGCGGTAGTACCGCTCCAGCGGTAGTACCGTGCCAGATGGGCGGTAGTACCGCCCGAGACGGGGCACGGCGGATCCCTACTGCCGTGGTCAGACCCGGCACTACCGGGGATGCCAAATTCAAAAATAAACCTACCAAACATCAATCCAAAGAGTCTAGTTGCCTTCTCCAACCTACTCAAGCCTAGATTTGGCCAAAAATCTAGAGATGCAACTACTATTGCCCCTAAAACGCGAGATCTGAAAACTAGACAAGAAGAGAAGAGGAGCGGGGGCAATACCGGCATCCATGGCAAGAGGACGAGGTGGGGATCGACTCCACCGAAGGAAATGGAGAGGAACGGTCCGGAGACGGAGGGCCGCCGGAGCCTTCCCGTGGCGAGATGGCGCTGGAGAGAGAGGAAGAGGAACCAGGGGACGAAGCAAATGGGTATGGGGTGGAGGAAACCACCCCTGCCCACGACTTAACCCCCTGGCCCCGCCCCTCAGCGGTAGTACCGCTTAGCCACATAAGCGGTAGTACCGCTCCGTGGAGCGGTAGTACCGCTCCAGCGGTAGTACCGCTCCTGCACAACGGTAGTACCGCCCAGCGCAACTCAAACCAGACTCAACACATATGGTGCAAAACGAAAGACGGGAAACAACGGCAAGAAGACCAACAAGAGCACTAGCAAGAGAACAAGAATCACACGCCTCTATACGAGAGGGCGGTGGCTGAGGCCACCTATGTTTGAGTCACTTGGTATGGCACCGCGAAGAATTATCCTTGGGCCCATGACCAAAGCTCGTCTTTGAAGCACAAGTACCATAAAAAATGGCTAATGTGAAAGAGTGAGATCAGTTTATGCATTGTGGGGGGAGGGAAAGTTCATTGAGAGAACAACACTCCCCCTACGTCCATGCCTACACCTAGACAAGAATGCACAATGAATGTGAGAGGTGTGCAAAGGTTCAAACCACATTGCTCGAATCAATGATATTTAGCTCATGCCTTAACTCGTGAAATCTTGCTTCATCCAATGGCTTCGTGAAAATACTGCAAGGTTATCATGAGTGTTGACATAGTTGAGCTCGATCTCCCCTCGCCTAATATGATCCCGGATGAAGTGATACCGAATCTCAATATGCTTTGTCTTGAAGTGTTGCACCGGGTTGAGAGAAATCTTGATAGCACTTTCATTGTCACACCAAAGAGGCACTTTGTCACAAATGACACCGTAATCCTTTAAAGTTTGCCTCATCCATAAGAGTTGTGCACAACAACTTCCGGCCGCCACATACTCCGCTTCGGTGGACGAGAGAGACACACAACTTTGCTTTTTAGAAGACCAACTTACCAAAGAGCAACCAAGAAATTGGCACCCTCCGGAAGTGGACTTCCTATCCACTTTGTCTCCCGCCCAATAGGAGTCTGAATAACCTACAAGCTTGAAGTTTGCTCCTCTTGGGTACCATAGGCCAAAGTTTGGGGTATGAGCCAAATATCGAAAGATTCGCTTGACCGCCACAAAGTGGCTTTCCTTAGGTGCGGCTTGAAACCATGCACATATTCCCACACTCAACATGATATCCGGTCTAGATGCACAAAGGTAAAGCAAGGATCCAATCATAGAGCGATATACCTTTTGATCCACCGCTTTACCATTGGGATCAATGTCAAGTTGGCACTTGGTGGGCATTGGAGTGGAAGCCGGCTTGACATCACTTAGCTTGAATCTCTTTAGCATGTCTTGAGTGTATTTGGCTTGGTTGATGAAGGTTCCTTCTCTTCTTTGTTTGATTTCGAATCCGAGAAAGAACTTCAACTCTCCCATCATAGACATCTTAAACTTTGAGGTCATGAGAGCGGCAAATTCTTCATTGAAGGCTTTGTTAGGGGAACCAAAAATAATATCATCAACATATAGTTGGCACACAAACAACTCCCCTTTGACCTTCTTAGTAAAAAGAGTGGGGTCGATTTTCCCGATTTCGAATCCACGATCTTGTAACAACTCCGTAAGATGCTCATACCACACACGTGGGGCTTGTTTAAGGCCATAGAGCGCCTTATGGAGTTGATACACATGATCGGGGAAATAGGGATCTTCGAACCCGGGGGGTTGTTTGACATATACCAACTCATTTATGGGACCATTAAGAAAAGCACTTTTCACATCCATTTGTTGCAATGTGAAATTATGATGAGAAGCATAGGCAATCAACAAACGAATAGATTCAAGGCGAGGGACGGGGGCAAAGGTTTCACCGTAGTCGATACCCTCGACTTGGGAGTAGCCTTGTGCCACCAAACGAGCCTTGTTGCGAACAATGATTCCATGAGCGTCTTGCTTGTTCTTGAATATCCACTTGGTTCCAATGACATTATGATTCCCGGTTGGCCTTGACACTAACTTCCACACTTGGTTATGTTTGAAGTTGTTGAGTTCTTCATGCATGGCGTTGAGCCAATCCGGGTCCTCAAGCGCTTCATAAACCTTTTGGGGTTTGACACAAGAAACAAACGCATGATGTTCACAATAGTTTGCTAATTGTCTACGAGTGCTTACCCCCTTTCTTAGGCTTCCAACCACATTCTCCATGAGATGACCTTTGGTGGTGAGCTTGGAAGCGATCTTAGCGGCACGACGCTCCAATTCCTCCTCGGAAGTGAAGTGAGGAGGGGTTACTTGATCATCTTGAGCGTCGTCTTGAGCTTGTTCTGGATCTTGAACTAGCTCGAGGGGAAGAACTTGACCTTGGGCATCATTTGGTGGATCACCACCATCTTGAGGTTGATCTTGCCCTTGATCTTGTTCATGAGGTTGAGGGCCTTCACTTTGTTCTTCGGAAGCGTGTGGGTCTTGGGTTGGTGATGGCTCCACTTGAGTGGAGCATTGTCCTTCTCCTTCGTCCACAAGGGGTTCCTCAATGGGTAGGATATATCCAATACCCATTCTTCTTATGGCTTGGGGAGGAATTTCATCACCTACATCACAAGTACCACGTTGCTCCACTTGGGAGCCGTTATTTTCATCAAACTCCACGTTACACGTCTCCTCAATAAGTCCCGTGGACTTATTGAGAACACGGTAAGCATGGGAGTTTGTAGCATAACCAACAAATATGCCCTCATGAGCTCTAGTCTCAAATTTAGACAAACGAACACCTTTCTTGACAATGAAACACTTACACCCGAACACCCGAAAGTACTTGAGGTTGGGCTTGTTACCGGTGAGGATCTCATATGGAGTCTTGTTCAAGCCTTTGCGAAGATAGAGCCGATTTGAAGCATGACACGCGGTGTTGATGGCTTCGGCCCAAAAGTTGTATGGAGACTTGAACTCCGCCATCATGGTCCTTGCTGCATCCATCAACGTCCGGTTCTTCCTCTCCGCAACACCATTTTGTTGAGGGGTGTAAGGTGCGGAATATTGATGCTTGATCCCCTCATCACTGAGAAACTCATCCAAGGTGTAGTTCTTGAACTCGGTGCCGTTGTCACTTCTTATTGTCAAGATCTTTGCATTGTGTTGACGTTGGGCTTCATTTGCAAAGTCAATGACGGTTTGTTGGGTCTCACTCTTCCTCTTGAAGAAATACACCCACGTGTATCTAGAATAGTCATCCACGATTACCAAGCAATACTTTCTACCCCCAAGACTATCAAAGGATGGAGGCCCAAAGAGATCCAAATGAAGGAGCTCCAACGGCCTCTTCGAGTAAATAAGAGTCGTGGGAGGGTGAGCCTTCTCATGAAGCTTTCCTTCGATACAAGCACTGCAAGCACGATCTTTGGCAAAACTAACGTTCGTTAGTCCACGGACATGGTCCCCCTTGAGAAGACTTTGCAAAGATCTCATATTGACATGGGCTAAACGGCGATGCCAAAGCCATCCCACGTCAACTTTAGCCATTAGGCATGTCGCGGTCTTAGTGGGTCGCTCCGAAAAGTTAATCACATAGAGACCGTTCTCGACATGCCCAAAAAAGGCTACCTTAAGAGTCTTGCTCCACAAGAGGGCCACGGTATCAATATCAAGGAAGGTGGCAAAGCCCATGATAACAAGTTGACGAACGGAAAGTAAATTGTATGCAAGGGACTCAACTAGCATGACCTTCTCGATCGTGAGATCATGAGAAATGACAACTTTGCCGAGTCCCAATACCTTAGAAGACGAGGCATCACCCCACTCGACATTGGTGGGCATAGATGGAATCTTGTGCACGTCCACCACCAAGTCCTTGCTTCCGGTCATATGATTTGTAGCTCCACTATCGAGCAACCATGATCCCCCACCGGAAGCAAACACCTACAAGAGATCAATGCTTGGTTTTAGGTACCCATTTTGTAATGGATCCTTTGATGTTAGCAACAAGGGTCTTAGGAACCCAAATAGACCATTCAATGTACTCATGAGGAGAACCAACGAATTTGGCATAAACATGCCCATCACTAGCATGGCATAACACATAAGAAGGATTAAAGTCGCCGGCTTTGTTGGAAGGAGTGGCATTGCTCTTCTTGACACCGCCACCCTTCGCATTGTTCTTCTTATCCTTGGAAGCACCCTCTCCCTCCTTCACAAAAGTTTGCTTGAGAGGAGGAGGTCGCTTGGTCTTGTCATTCTTCTTCTTGTTCTTGGGATTGGGTGCGAACCCAATCCCCTCCTTGGCCACAACTTCCTTTTGATTGCTCAAGAGGTCGTTGAGGTTCTTCTCACCTTGTATGCATGACACAAGGCCTTTCTCAAGTTGCTCCTTCAACTTAGCATTCTCCTCAACAAGATGCACATGCTCACAACACGGGTTAGTAGCATTTGCATTATCAATTAACACCATATGAGGAAAGGTGGATTTCTCCTTTGTTAGCTTCACTTGGAGTTGATCATGAGACTCCTTGAGGCTAGCATGAACACCCTTCAAGACTTTGCGAGCCTTGTCGAGAATGCCAAACTCCTCTTTGAGTCTAGCAAGATCAACCCCAAGTTTTGCCTTCTCGGAGTTTAGCACACGAGACACAACAAGAGCATGATCAAGATCTTTCTTTAACTTAGCATGATCATCGTTGTATGACTCCTCAAGAGCCAAACGAAGACCACGCTCTTCGTCAAGAGCATTGGAAAGATCCAAAATCTCATCGGCATAGTCACGACTATGCCCCTCCATCTTAGAGATGGTATCTTCATGAGCCTCGATCATGTCATTGGCTTCACCAAGTTGTTCCAAGAGAGCAACGAAGTGCTTCTTGGATTTACCCTTGAGTTTACCCATAAAGATCTCAAACTCATTTTCCTCCACATTTGTCCCCTCATGTTTATCAATGCTATCCGTCGAATAAGGATGATTAATGATGGTAGTTTTGATGTTGGAGGTTACCTTATTGGTGGCTTTAGCCATGAGGCACTTGGCGGTGATGTTCTCATTGGGTGAGTCGAAGAGAGACACCCGTGGAGTCTTCGCAATGGCAACGGAGGCCATGGCAACCGACTCACTATCTTCATCATCGTCATCATCCTCATTGTACTCTTCTTGAACCACCAACGCCTTGGGAGGAGTCTTCTTGGTGAAGTTGCTCTTGTTGGGGAACGACTTGGCCTTGTCTTTTCTAATGAGCTTGCCACCATTGTCTTCCCTCTTCTCGTAAGGGCACTCCGCAACAAAGTGGCTCACATTGCCACAATTGAAGCAAGTCCTCATCCGTTGCTTGCCCTTTGCGCCACTTGAGTTGCTTTTGTTGAAGTTTGGCCTCGTGTTCTTCTTGCTCCAAAATTGCCTTGAAGCAAGAGCCATGTGTTCATGATAGGCATACTTCGTATCTTCGAGGTTGCCCTCCTCTTCTTCCTCTTCATCCTCTTCCTCCATACTAACCTTGGCTAGAGCAAGGTTGGGCTTCTTAACTCTTTGAGAGCGAAGAACCGCATTGTTGGCGGTTTTGTCCAAGATGCTCATAGCCACAAACTCATCCAACACTTCACTTGAGGACAAGGTGTGAAAGTCCGGCCTTTGACGATTTACGGAGGACATGGCTTTGTGGTAGGGCATCATTGCCTTGAGGAACTTGCGCTTGATCCAATTGTCATCCGTGTCCTTACTTCCATGATCTCGGAGCGAGACCGCGAGTTTGGTTACTCTCCGAAAAAGCTCACGAGGTTCTTCATCTTCTTTCATTGCAAACTCGTCGGCTTCATCTTGCACCACTTCATAGTTGGAGCGTTGAATGCTTGCGCTTCCCCGATAAAGGGAAACAACTTGGAGCCACGCATCTTTGGCCACGGTGTAAGGCCGGAGATGAGGAAGATCTTCGGGTGGGATGGCTTCTTGGATGATGAAGAGAGCATTCTCATTGAATTGATGATCCACAACTTCTCTAGGAGTGAAGTTACTTCGGTCATGCGGATAAAAGCCTTCTTCAATGATTCTCCAAAGGTTAGTGTTCACATGATTTAAATGACGCTTAAAACGATAGACCCAAGAATCAAAATCTACATTCTTCTCAATCTTAGGGGCCGGGCCGGCATGATTAAAATGAGTGGAAGGGAGCGGTCCACCATAGACAGGTGGAGGTTCCACATGGGCAAAGATGCCGGTCCCATTTTTATCACTAGAACAAGGAGCCTTCTCGCTCGAAGCTTCCCCCTTGTCGGAGGTAGCATCCGTCACCTTGTTAGCGGGATCACCCACTTTCAATGGTGCGGTGGTAAGTTTAAGCCCTTCTAAGAATTTATTCAACATGCTTTCGACCTTGGTCGTCATGGAGGTTTTCAATGTGTCCAACGCCACATTGAATTCCTCACGAGAGACCGCGGTTCCCCCATCTCCCGTAGACGAGACTGGATTCTCACCGGAGTGCTCCTCCGCACCGTCTACGACGTCAACCATACTCTTTGGACGGTAAAGTCCTTAATAAAGAGACGAGGCTCTGATACCAATTGAAAGGATCGATATAGTTGACTAGAGGGGGGTGAATAGGCAACTAACAATTTTTAGCTTTTCTTTACCAAATTAAACTTTGCATCAAAATAGGTTGTCTAGATATGAAACTAAGTGAGCAACCTATATGATGCAACGACAACAAGCACGCAAGCAAGTAAGAGATATAACACAAGTAAACTAGCTAAAGTAAAGGAACGAGATAACGAAGAGTGGAGCCGGTGAAGACGAGGATGTGTTACCGAAGTTCCTTCCTTTTGAGGGGAAGTACGTCTCCGTTGGAGCGGTGTGGAGGCACAATGCTCCCCAAGAAGCCACAAGGGCCACCGTATTCTCCTCACGCCCTCACACAATGCGAGATGCCGTGATTCCACTATTGGTGCCCTTGAAGGCGGCGACCGGACCTTTACAAACAAGGTTGGGGCAATCTCCACAACTTAATTGGAGGCTCCCAACGACACCACAAAGCTTCACCACAATGGACTATGGCTCCGCGGTGACCTCAACCGTCTAGGGTGCTCAAACACCCAAGAGTAACAAGATCCGCTAGGGATAAGTGGGGGGAATCAAATTTCTCTTGGTGGAAGTGTAGATCGTGGCCTTCTCAACCAATCCCGAGCAAATCAACAAGTTTGATTGGCTAGGGAGAGAGATCGGGCGAAAATGGAGCTTGGAGCAACAATGGAGCTTTTGGGGGAAGAGGTAGGTCAACTTTGGGGAAGAAGACCCCTTTATATAGTGGGGGGAACAAACCAACCGTTACCCCACTTCTGCCCCGAAGAGAGCGGTAGTACCGCTGTGCCAGCGGTACTACCGCTTGCCACTATGAGCGGTACTACCGCTCCTCATCGCGGTACTACCGCTTGGCCCACAACGGTACTACCGCGGTGGGAGGGCGGTACTACCGCACAGGAGCGGTACTACGGCCCCCCACAGTCGCGGCCAGTACCGTAAAACCCGACACGAAAAAGGAGCCCTCGAATCGAGGCAGTACTAGCATGAGACCACCGCGGTACTACGGCTTGGGGCCACTAGCGGTACTACTGCTCTGGAGCGGTACTACCGCTCCCAGAGCGGTACTACCGCTTGTGTCACCCAAGCGGTACTATCGCTCCGTCTCACGGTACTACCGCTGGGACCAGAGTTAGTACACAGATGGGGGCTGCTAGCGGTACTACTGCTCTGGGCGGTACTACCGCTCCAGAGCGGTACTACCGCTTGTAGCACCCAAGCGGTACTACCACTCTGGCCCGCGGTACTACCGCTGGGACCAGAGAGGGCACAATGAGAAGAGAAACAAGCCCATCATCGAAACGGAAAGGCTCGGAGGGAGGGGCAAAGGAAGTGTACGTGATGATTCCGCCCTAGCCTTTCCAAAACGGACCCCCTCTTGATAGTACGGTGATCCCTGTGAAACTAGTCCACCAAACTAATCCAAAAGGACTACACCGTCTTCGCTTCAAGCTCCGAGGGGAGGAAATCGTCTCGTGCCAAAAGGATGAATCTCTGAAAAACACTCAACGCACACGATTAGTCCACAAAAGCATTGTCATCAATCACCAAAACATCTTAGGGATAAATATGCCCTTACAACGAGCACAGCGCGTTCCCCTTGAACCTGGTCAAACTTCTAGTGCCGGTGTACCTACTGTTGATGCTTCTGTAGCTCCTGCTGCTACTGCAGAGGTGGAGGACCATTACGAGGATGAGGTTGATCAAAATCAGAACTACGTGCAACCACCACCACCACCACCACCAGGTCGTCCTCATGCATATCATCGCAACGGTAGGGCTGCACCACCACCTGAGGTACAAGCTCATGACCATCTTCCTAAACTAAAATTGAATATTCCACCATTTGAGGGTAGATATGTTCCTGATATATATCTTACTTGGGAGTTAGAAACTGAACAACGGTTTACATGTTTACAATATCCTGAGGAGAGACGTGTTCCTACTGCTGTTTGTGCTTTCACTAGTTTTGCATGTGTTTGGTGCTCTGAACATTGTAGATTATATCCCATTCCAGCTATTTGGGCTGTTTTGAAAAGTGCTATGCGTACTCGTTGGGTTCCACCTTATTATCAACGTGAATTACTTCAAAAATTGCAGCGCTTAAGACAAGGGAAAAATTTTGTAGAAGAATATTACCAGGAATTACAAACTGGCATGATTAGATGTGGTATTGTTGAGGAGAATGAAGCTATGCTTGCATGTTTTATGGGTGGATTAAATAGAGAGATTCAGACCATTCTAGAATATAAGGAGTATAATAATATCACTCGTTTATTCCATCTTGCTTGTAAAGCTGAACATGAAGTGCAGGATAGACAGGCATTGGCGCGGACGAACTTTTCTGCAGGTCGACCTTCATCATGGACACCGCGTGCATCCTATACTTCCACACAGTCTACTGCACCGACACCTCCATCAGCTGCCACCTCTAGCCGTGATACAAGGAAGCAGGCACAACCACCACTATCTGCCAAGAGCACACCTATTGGGGATGCACAGAGTTCTTCTTCTTCCATGGCATCAACAGGGCACACAAGTGATATTATTTGTCGTTGTTGTAAGGGACGAGGTCATTACGCGAGAGAATGCAAATCTCAGCGTGTGATGATTGCTACTGAGGATGGTGGCTATGAGTCTGCTAGTGACTATGATGAGGAGACTTTGGCTCTTATTGAAGGAAATATGCCCTAGAGGCAATAATAAAGTTATTATTTATTTCCTTATATCATGATAAATGTTTATTATTCATGCTAGAATTGTATTAACCGGAAACGTAATACTTGTGTGAATACATAGACAAACAGAGTGTCACTAGTATGCCTCTACTTGACTAGCTCGTTGATCAAAGATGGTTATGTTTCCTAGCCATAGACATGAGTTGTCATTTGATTAACGGGATCACATCATTAGGAGAATGATGTGATTGACTTGACCCATTCCATTAGCTTAGCACTCGATCGTTTAGTATGTTGCTATTGCTTTCTTCATGACTTATACATGTTCCTATGACTATGAGATTATGCAACTCCCGTTTACCGGAGGAACACTTTGTGTGCTACCAAACGTCACAACGTAACTGGGTGATTATAAAGGTGCTCTACAGGTGCCTCCGAAGGTACTTGTTGGGTTGGCGTATTTCGAGATTAGGATTTGTCACTCCGATTGTCGGAGAGGTATCTCTGGGCCCACTCGGTAATGCACATCACTTAAGCCTTGCAAGCATTGCAACTAATGAGTTAGTTACGGGATGATGTATTACGGAACGAGTAAAGATACTTGCCGGTAACGAGATTGAACTAGGTATTGAGATACCGACGATCGAATCTCGGGCAAGTAACATACCGATGACAAAGGGAACAACGTATGTTGTTATGCAGTCTGACCGATAAAGATCTTCGTAGAATATGTAGGAGCCAATATGAGCATCCAGGTTCCGCTATTGGTTATTGACCGGAGACGTGTCTCGGTCATGTCTACATAGTTCTCGAACCCGTAGGGTCCGCACGCTTAAAGTTTCGATGACAGTTATATTATGAGTTTATGAGTTTTGATGTACCGAAGGTTGTTCGGAGTCCCGGATGTGATCACGGACATGACGAGGAGTCTCGAAATGGTCGAGACATGAAGATTGATATATTGGAAGCCTATATTTGGATATCGGAAGTGTTCCGGGTGAAATCGGGATTTTACCGGAGTACCGAGGGGTTACCGGAACCCCCCGGGGGTTTAATGGGCCATAGTGGGCCTTAGTGGAGAAGAGGAGAGGCGGCTAGGGCAGGGCCGCGCGCCCCTCCCCCTCTAGTCCGAATAGGACAAGGAGAGGGGGCGGCGCCCCCCCTTTCCTTCCTATGTCCCTTCTCTTTCCCCCCTTCTCCTAATCCAACAAGGAAGGGAGGGGGTCCTACTCCCGGTGGGAGTAGGACTCCTCCTGGCGCGCCTCCTCCTGGCCGGCCGCGCCTCCTCCTGGCCGGCCGCACCTCCCCCCCTTGCTCCTTTATATACGGGGGCATGGGGCACCCTAGAGACACAACAATTGATTTGATCTTTTAGCCATGTGCGGTGCCCCCCTCCACCATAGTCCACCTCGATAATACTGTAGCGGTGGTTAGGCGAAGCCCTGCATCGGTAGAACATCATCATCGTCACCACGCCGTCGTGCTGATGAAACTCTCCCTCAACACTCGGCTAGATCGGAGTTCGAGGGACGTCATCGGGCTGAACGTGTGCTGAACTCGGAGGTGTCGTACGTTCGGTACTTGATCGGTCGGATCGTGAAGACGTACGACTACATCAATCGCGTTGTGCTAACGCTTCGGCTTTCAGTCTACGAGGGTACATGGACAACACTCTCCCCTCTCGTTGCTATGCATCACCATGATCATGCGTGTGCGTAGGAATTTTTTTGAAATTACTACGTTCCCCAACAGTGGCATCCGAGCCAGGTTTTATGCGTAGATGTCATATGCACGAGTAGAACACAAGTGAGTTGTGGGCGATATAAGTCATACTGCTTACCAGCATGTCATACTTTGGTTCGGCGGTATTGTTGGATGAAGCGGCCCGGACTGACATTACGCGTACGCTTACGCGAGACTGGTTCTACCGACGTGCTTTGCACACAGGTGGCTGGCGGGTGTCAGTTTCTCCAACTTTAGTTGAACCGAGTGTGGCTACGCCCGGTCCTTGCGAAGGTTAAAACAGCACCAACTTGACAAACTGACGTTGTGGTTTTGATGCGTAGGTAAGAACGGTTCTTGCTAAGCCCATAGCAGCCACGTAAAATTTGCAACAACAAAGTAGAGGACGTCTAACTTGTTTTTGCAGGGCATGTTGTGATGTGATATGGTCAAGACATGATGCTAAATTTTGTTGTATGAGATGATCATGTTTTGTAACCGAGTTATCGGCAACTGGCAGGAGCCATATGGTTGTCGCTTTATTGTATGCAATGCAATCGCCCTGTAATGCTTTACTTTATCACTAAGCGGTAGCGATAGTCGTAGAAGCATAAGATTGGCGAGACGACAACGATGCTACGATGGAGATCAAGGTGTCGCACCGGTGAGGATGGTGATCATGACGGTGCTTCGGAGATGGAGATCACAAGCACAAGATGATGATGGCCATATCATATCACTTATATTGATTGCATGTGATGTTTATCTTTTATGCATCTTATCTTGCTTTGATTGACGGTAGCATTATAAGATGATCTCTCACTAAATTTCAAGATAAAAGTGTTCTCCCTGAGTATGCACCGTTGCCAAAGTTCATCGTGCCCAGACACCACGTGATGATCGGGTGTGATAAGCTCTACGTCCATCTACAACGGGTGCAAGCCAGTTTTGCACACGCAGAATACTCAGGTTAAACTTGACGAGCCTAGCATATGCAGATATGGCCTCAGAACACTGAGACCGAAAGGTCGAGCGTGAATCATATAGTAGATATGATCAACATAATGATGTTCACCATTGAAAGCTACTCCATTTCACGTGATGATCGCTTATGGTTTAGTTGATTTGGATCACGTGATAACTTAGAGGATTAGAGGGGTGTCTATCTAAGTGGGAGTTCTTAAGTAATATGATTAATTGAACTTAAATTTATCATGAACTTAGTACCTGATAGTATCTTGCTTGTCTATGTTGATTGTAGATAGATGGCCCGTGCTGTTGTTCCGTTGAATTTTAATGTGTCCCTTGAGAAAGCAAAGTTGAAAGATGATGGTAGCAATTACACGGACTGGGTCCGTAACTTGAGGATTATCCTCATTGCTGCACAGAAGAATTACGTCCTGGAAGCACCGCTAGGTGCCAAACCTGCTGCAGGAGCAACACCAGATGTTATGAACGTCTGGCAGAGCAAAGCTGATGACTACTCGATAGTTCAGTGTGCCATGCTTTACGGCTTAGAACCGGGACTTCAACGACGTTTTGAACGTCATGGAGCATATGAGATGTTCCAGGAGTTGAAGTTAATATTTCAAGCAAATGCCCGGATTGAGAGATATGAAGTCTCCAATAAGTTCTACAACTGCAAGATGGAGGAGAATAGTTCTGTCAGTGAGCATATGCTCAAAATGTCTGGGTATAATACTCACTTGATTCAACTGGGAGTTAATCTTCCAGATGATAGCGTCATTGACAGAATTCTTCAATCACTGCCACCAAGCTACAAGAGCTTCGTGATGAACTATAACATGCAAGGGATGGATAAGACGATTCCCGAGCTCTTCGCAACGCTAAAGGCTGTGGAGGTAGAAATCAAGAAGGGGCATCAAGTGTTGATGGTCAATAAGACCACCAGTTTCAAGAAAAAGGGTAAAGGGAAGAAGAAGGGGAACTTGAAGAAGAACGGCAAGCAAGTTGCTGCTCAAGAGAACAAACCCAAGTTTGGACCTAAGCCTGAGACTGAGTGCTTCTACTGCAAGCAAACTGGTCACTGGAAGCGGAACTGCCCCAAGTATTTGGCGGATAAGAAGGATGGCAAGGTGAACAAAGGTATATGTGATATACATGTTATTGATGTGTACCTTACCAGAGCTCGCAATAGCACCTGGGTATTTGATACTGGTTCTGTTGCTAATATTTGCAACTCAAAACAGGGACTACGGATTAAGCGAACACTAGCCAAGCACGAGGTGACGATGCGCGTGGGAAACGGTTCCAAAGTCGATGTGATCGCCGTCGGCACGCTACCTCTACATCTACCTTCAGGATTAGTATTAGACCTAAATAATTGTTATTTGGTGCCAGCGTTGAGCATGAACATTATACCTGGATCTTGTTTGATGCGAGACGGTTATTCATTTAAATCAGAGAATAATGGTTGTTCTATTTATATGAGTAATATCTTTTATGGTCATGCACCCTTGAAGAGTGGTCTATTTTTGATGAATCTCGATAGTATTGATACACATATTCATAATGTTGAAGCCAAAAGATGCAGAGTTGATAATGATAGTGCAACCTATTTGTGGCACTGCCGTTTAGGTCATATCGGTGTAAAGCGCATGAAGAAACTCCATACTGATGGACTTTTGGAACCACTTGATTATGAATCACTTGGTACTTGCGAACCGTGCCCCATGGGCAAGATGACTAAAACGTTGTTCTCCGGTACTATGGAGAGAGCAACAGATTTGTTGGAAATCATACATACAGATGTATGTGGTCCGATGAATGTTGAGGCTCGCGGCCGGTATCGTTATTTTCTCACCTTCACAGATGATTTAAGCAGATATGGGTATATCTACTTAATGAAACATAAGTATGAAACATTTGGAAAGTTCAAAGAATTTCAGAGTGAAATTGAAAATCATCGTAACAACAAAATAAAGTTTCTACGATCTGATCGTGGAGGAGAATATTTGAGTTACAAGTTTGGTCTACATTTGAAACAATGCGGAATAGTTTCACAACTCACGCCACCCGGAACACCACAGCGTAATGGTGTGTCCGAACATCGTAATCGTACTTTACTAGATATGGTGCGATCTATGATGTCTCTTACTGATTTACCGCTATCGTTTTGGGGTTATGCTTTAGAGACGGCTGCATTCACGTTAAATAGGGCACCATCGAAATCCGTTGAGACGACGCCTTATGAACTGTGGTTTGGCAAGAAACCAAAGTTGTCGTTTCTTAAAGTTTGGGGCTGTGATGCTTATGTGAAAAAGCTTCAACCTGATAAGCTCGAACCCAAATCAGAGAAATGTGTCTTCATAGGATACCCAAAGGAGACTGTTGGGTACACCTTCTATCACAGATCCGAAGGCAAGACATTCGTTGCTAAGAATGGATCCTTTCTAGAGAAGGAGTTTCTCTCGAAAGAAGTGAGTGGGAGGAAAGTAGAACTTGATGAGGTAACTGTACCTGCTCCCTTATTGGAAAGTAGTTCATCACAAAAACCGGTTCCTGTGACGCCTACACCAATTAGTGAGGAAGTTAATGATGATGATCATGGAACTTCAGATCAAGTTGTTACTGAACCTCGTAGGTCAACCAGAGTAAGATCCGCACCAGAGTGGTACGGTAATCCTGTTCTGGAGGTTATGTTACTAGACCATGACGAACCTACGAACTATGAAGAAGCGATGGTGAGCCCAGATTCCGCAAAATGGCTTGAGGCCATGAAATCTGAGATGGGATCCATGTATGAGAACAAAGTGTGGACTTTGGTTGACTTGCCCGATGATCGGCAAGCCATTGAGAATAAATGGATCTTCAAGAAGAAGACTGACGCTGACGGTAATGTTACTGTCTATAAAGCTCGACTTGTTGCAAAAGGTTTTCGACAAGTTCAAGGGATTGACTATGATGAGACTTTCTCACCCGTAGCGATGCTTAAGTCTGTCCGAATCATGTTAGCAATTGCCGCATTTTATGATTATGAAATTTGGCAAATGGATGTCAAAACTGCATTCCTGAATGGATTTCTGGAAGAAGAGTTGTATATGATGCAACCAGAAGGTTTTGTCGATCCAAAGGGAGCTAACAAAGTGTGCAAGCTCCAGCGATCCATTTATGGACTGGTGCAAGCCTCTCGGAGTTGGAATAAATGCTTTGATAGTGTGATCAAAGCATTTGGTTTTGTACAGACTTTTGGAGAAGCCTGTATTTACAAGAAAGTGAGTGGGAGCTCTGTAGCATTTCTGATATTATATGTGGATGACATATTGTTGATTGGAAATGATATACAATTTCTGGATAGCATAAAGGGATACTTGAATAAGAGTTTTTCAATGAAAGACCTCGGTGAAGCTGCTTATATATTGGGCATCAAGATCTATAGAGATAGATCAAGACGCTTAATTGGACTTTCACAAAGCACATACCTTGACAAAGTTTTGAAGAAGTTCAAAATGGATCAACCAAAGAAAGGGTTCTTGCCTGTGTTACAAGGTGTGAAGTTGAGTAAGACTCAATGCCCGACCACCGCAGAAGATAGAGAGAAGATGAAAGATGTTCCTTATGCTTCAGCCATAGGCTCTATCATGTATGCAATGCTGTGTACCAGACCTAATGTGTGCCTTGCTATAAGTTTGGCAGGGAGGTACCAAAGTAATCCAGGAGTGGATCACTGGACAGCGGTCAAGAACATCCTGAAATACCTGAAAAGGACTAAGAATATGTTTCTCGTTTATGGCGGTGACAAAGAGCTAGTCATAAATGGTTACGTCGGTGCAAGCTTTGACACTGATCTGGATGATTCTAAATCGCAAACCGGATACGTGTTTACATTGAACGGTGGAGCTGTCAGTTGGTGCAGTTCTAAACAAAGCGTTGTGGCGGGATCTACGTGTGAAGCGGAGTACATAGCTGCTTCGGAAGCAGCAAATGAAGGAGTCTGGATGAAGGAGTTCATATCCGATCTAGGTGTCATACCTAGTGCATCGGGTGCAATGAAAATCTTTTGTGACAATACTGGTGCAATTGCCTTGGCGAAGGAATCCAGATTTCACAAGAGAACCAAGCACATGAAGAGACGCTTCAATTCCATCCGGGATTTAGTCCAGGTGGGAGACATAGAAATTTGCAAGATACATATGGATCTGAATGTTGCAGACCCATTGACTAAGCCTCTTCCATGAGCAAAACATGATCAGCACCAAGGCTCCATGGGTGTTAGAATCATTACTGTGTAATCTAGATTATTGACTCTAGTGCAAGTGGGAGACTGAAGGAAATATGCCCTAGAGGCAATAATAAAGTTATTATTTATTTCCTTATATCATGATAAATGTTTATTATTCATGCTAGAATTGTATTAACCGGAAACGTAATACTTGTGTGAATACATAGACAAACAGAGTGTCACTAGTATGCCTCTACTTGACTAGCTCGTTGATCAAAGATGGTTATGTTTCCTAGCCATAGACATGAGTTGTCATTTGATTAACGAGATCACATCATTAGGAGAATGATGTGATTGACTTGACCCATTCCGTTAGCTTAGCACTTGATCATTTAGTATGTTGCTATTGCTTTCTTCATGACTTATACATGTTCCTATGACTGAGATTATGCAACTCCCGTTTACCGGAGGAACACTTTGTGTGCTACCAAACGTCACAACATAACTGGGTGATTATAAAGGTGCTCTACAGGTGTCTCTGAAGGTACTTGTTGGGTTGGCGTATTTCGAGATTAGGATTTGTCACTCCGATTGTCGGAGAGGTATCTCTGGGCCCACTCGGTAATGTACATCAGTTAAGCCTTGCAAGCATTGCTGTAAGGGCATTTTTATCCCTTAGTTGGTTTTGGTGATTGATGACAATGCTTTTGCGGACTAATCATGTGCATCGAATATTTCAGATATATTGACTAGGCACAAGATGATTTGGTTCCCCTCGAAGGCTATGGAAGACGGCGTTTCTCTTCGTTTCTTTTCGGTGGTATTGAGTCGTAGGGAAGCCGTACTATTAAGAGGGGGTCCGCGTTGGAAAGGTTGGGTGGATTCATCACGTACACATCTTTCTTTGCACCTCCTTTCCTCTAGCCTTTGGAGTATCCTATGTTTTCCTTGTCTATGCAAATATTGCTCTTGCTTGCTGAACTAGGGCGTGCAGTAGTACTGCTCCTTAGAGCGGTAGTACCGCAGGACATTGCGGTAGTACAACCTGCTGGTGCGGTAGTACCGCAAGGGCCCACGATAGTACCGCTTCTAGTAAGCGGTAGTACTGTAGTATCTGACTTAGTTCCGCAAGTACGCGACAGTAAGGGGCGGATGTAATTTTTTACATCCGCGCCTCGCGCGGTAGTACCGCTGCTAGCTTACGGTACTACCGCGTCAGGTTTTTGCATCGACTCCAACTCTGCGGAAGTAGCCACGGATGTAATTTTTTAATATCTGTGCCTTCCCATCTCTGGACAGCCCCTGCCTTGCGGCAGTACCGCAAGGGGGAGCGGTAGTACCGCGCCAGCAGTACTACCGCCCTCTGCTTTAGTGCATTTTAGGCTGTTCTAGTCTCTGCTGCGTGGGCGATAGTACCGCGGGGCCCTGCGGTAGTACCGCGTGCCCCTGCGGTAGTACCGCGCCTCAGGTATGGTAGTACCGCATTGCGGAGGCTGAGTTGGTGGATAACGGTTGGATTTGTTCTTCCACTATATAAGGGGTGTCTTCCTCCTCTAGTTGACTACCTCTTCCACCTCCAAGCTCCATTGTTGCTCCAAGCACCATTTTCGCCCGATCTCCTTCCCTAGCCAATCAAACTTGTTGATTCTCTAGGGATTGGTTGAGAAGGCACCGATCTACACTTCCACCAAGAGAAATTTGAATCCCCCACTAATCCCTTGTGGATCTTGTTACTCTTGGGTGTTTGAGCACCCTAGACGGTTGAGGTCACCGCGGAGCCATAGTCCATTGTGGTGAAGCTTCGTGGTATCGTTGGGAGCCTCCAATTAAGTTGTGGAGATTGCCCCAACCTTGTTTGTAAAGGTTCGGTCGCCGCCTCCAAGGGCACCAATAGTGGAATCACGGCATCTCGCATTGTGTGAGGGCGTGAGGAGAATACGGTGGCCCTAGTGGCTTCTTGGGGAGCATTGTGCCTCCACAGCGCTCCAACGGAGACGTACTTCCTCTCAAAGGGAAGGAACTTCGGTAACACATCCTCGTATTCACCGGCTCCACTCTTGGTTATCTCGTGCCTTTACTTGTGCAAGATTATTTGTGCTTTATCTCTTGCTTGCGTGTGTGCTTATTGTTGTTGCATCATATAGGTTGCTCACCTAGTTGCATATCTAGACAACCTACTTTGATGCAAAGTTTAAATTGGTAAAGAAAAGCTAAAAATTGTTAGTTGTCTGTTCAACCCCCCCCCCCCTCTAGTCAACTATATCGATCCTTTCAATTGGTATCAGAGCCTCATCTCTTTATTAAGGACTTTACCGTCCGAAGAGTATGGTTGACGTCGTAGACGGTGTGGAGGAGCACTCCGGTGTGAATCCGGTCTCGTCTACGGGAGATGGGGGAACCGCGGTCTCTCGTGAGGAATTCAATGTGGCGTTGGACACATTGAAAACCTCCATGACGACCGAGGTCGAAAGCATGTTTAATAAATTCTTAGAAGGGCTTAAACCTTCCACCGCACCGTTGAAAGTGGGTGATCGCGCTAACAAGGTGACGGATGCTACCTCCGACAAGGGGGAAGCTACTAGCGAGAAAGCTCCTTCTTCTAGTGGTAAAAATGGCACCGGCATCTTTGCCCATGTGGAACCTCCACTTGTCTATGGTGGACCGCTTCCTTCCACTCATTTGAATCATGCCGGACCGGCCCCTAAGATTGAGAAGAATGTAGAATTTGATTCTTGGGTCTATCGTTTTAAGCGTCATTTAAATCATGTGAACACTAACCTTTGGAGAATCATTGAAGAAGGTTTCTATCCGCATGACCGAAGTAACTTCACTCCTAGAGAAGCCGTGGATAATCAATTCAATGAGAATGCTCACTTCATCATCCAAGAAGCAATCCCACCCGAAGATCTTCCTCATCTCCGGCCCTACACCATGGCCAAAGATGCTTGGCACCAAGTGGTTTCCCTCTATCGGGGAAGCGCAAGCATTCAACGCTCCAACTATGAAGTGGTGCAAGATGAAGCCGATGAGTTTGCAATGAAAGAAGATGAAGAACCTCGTGAGCTTTATCGGAGAGTAACTAAACTCGCGGTCTCTCTCCGAGATCATGGAAGTAAGGACACGGATGACAATTGGATCAAGCGCAAATTCCTCAAGGCAATGATGCCCTACCACAAAGCCATGTCCTCCGTCATTCGTCAAAGGCCGGACTTCCACACCTTGTCCTCAAGTGAAGTGTTGGATGAGTTCGTTGCTATGAGCATCTTGGACAAGACCGCCGACAATGTGGTTCTTCGCTCTCAAAGAGTAAAGAAGCCCAACCTTGCTCTAAAGGCCAAGGTTAGTATGGAGGAAGAGGATGAAGAGGAAGAAGAGGAGAGCAACCTCGAAGATACGAAGTATGCCTATCATGAACACATGGCGCTTGCTTCAAGGCAATTTTGGAGCAAGAAGAACTCAAGGCCCAACTTCAACAAGAACAATTCAAGTGGCGCAAAGGGCAAGCAACGAGTGAGGACTTGCTTCAATTGTGGCAATGTGAGCCACTTTGTTGCGGAGTGCCCTTATGAGAAGAGGGAAGACAATGGTGGCAAGCTCATCCGAAAGGACAAGGCCAAGTCGTTCCCCAACAAGAGCAACTTCACCAAGAAGACTCCTCCCAGGGCATTGGTGGTACAAGAAGAGTACAATGAGGATGATGACGATGAGGAAGATGGTGAGTCAGTTGCCATGGCCTCCGTTGCCATTGCGACGACTCCATGGGTGTCTCTCTTTGACTCACCCAATGAGAACATCATCGCCAAGTGCCTCATGGCTAAAGCCACCAACAAGGTAACCCCCAACATCAAAACTACCATCATTAATCATCCTTCTTCGGATAGCATTGATGAACATGAGGGGACAAATGTGGAGGAGAATGAGTTTGAGACCTTTATGGGTAAACTCAAGGGTAAATCCAAGAAGCACTTTGTTGCTCTCTTGGAACAACTTGGTGAAGCCAATGACATGATCGAGGCTCATGAAGATACCATCTCTAAGATGGAGGGGCATAGTCGTGACTATGCCGATGAGATTTCGGATCTTTCCAATGCTCTTGACGAAGAGCGTGGTCTTCGTTTGGCTCTTGAGGAGTCACACAACGATGATCATGCTAAGTTAAAGAAAGATCTTGATCATGCTCTTGTTGTTTCTCGTGTGCTAAACTCCGAGAAGGCAAAGCTTGGGGTTGATCTTGCTAGACTCAAAGAGGAGTTTGACATTCTCAACAAGGCTCACAAAGTCTTGAAGGGTGTTCATGCTAGCCTCAAGGAGTCTCATGATCAACTCCAAGTGAAGCTAACCAAGGAGAAAGCCACCTTTCCTCATATGGTGTTAATTGATAATGCAAATGCTACTAGCCCTTGTTGTGATCATGTGCATCTTGTTGAGGAGAATGCTAAGTTGAAGGAGCAACTTGAGAAAGGCCTTGTGTCATGCATACAAGGTGAGAAGAACCTCAACGACCTTTTGAGCAATCAAAAGGAAGTTGTGGCCAAGGAGGGGATTGGGTTCGCACCCAAGCCCAAGAACAACAAGAAGAATGACAAGACCAAACGACCTCCTCCTCTCAAGCAAACTTTTATGAAGGAGGGAGAGGGTGCTTCCAAGGATAAGAAGAACAATGCGAAGGGTGGCGGTGTCAAGAAGGGCAATGCCACCCCTTCCAACAAAGTCGGCGACTTTAATCCTTCATTTGTGTTTTGCCGTGCTAGTGATGGGCATGTTTATGCCAAATTTGTTGGTTCTCCTCATGAGTATATGGAATGGTCTACTTGGGTTCCTAAGACCCTTGTTACTAACATCAAAGGACCCATTACAAAATGGGTACCTAAAACCAAGCATTGATCTCTTGTAGGTGTTTGCTTCCGGTGGGGGATCATGGTTGCTCAATAGTGGAGCTACAAATCATATGATCGGAAGCAAGGACTTGGTGGTGGACGTGCACAAGATTCCATCTATGCCCACCAATGTCGAGTGGGGTGATGCCTCGTCTTCTAAGGTATTGGGACTCGTCAAAGTTGTCATTTCTCATGATCTCACGATCGAGAAGGTCATGCTTGTTGAGTCCCTTGCATACAATTTACTTTCCGTTCGTCAACTTGCAATCATGGGCTTTGCCACTTTCTTTGATATTGATACTGTGGCCCTCTTGTGGAGCAAGACTCTTAAAGTAGCCTTTGTTGGGCATGTCGAGAACGGTCTCTATGTGATTAACTTTTCGGAGCGACCCACTAAGACCGCGACATGCCTAATGGCTAAAGTTGACGTGGGATGGCTTTGGCATCGCCGTTTAGCCCATGTCAATATGAGATCTTTGCAAAGTCTTCTCAAGGGGGACCATGTCCGTGGACTAACGAATGTTAGTTTTGCTAAAGATCGTGCTTGCAGTGCTTGTATCGAAGGAAAGCTACATGAGAAGGCTCACCCTCCCATGACTATCATTTACTCGAAGAGGCCTTTGGAGCTCCTTCACTTGGATCTCTTTGGGCCTCCATCCTTTGATAGTCTCGGGGGTAGGAAGTATTGCTTGGTGATTGTGGATGACTATTCAAGATACACTTGGGTGTATTTCTTCAAGAGGAAGAGCGAGACCCAACAAACCATCATTGACTTTGCAAATGAAGCCCAACGTCAACACAATGCAAAGATCTTGACAATAAGAAGTGACAACGGCACCGAGTTCAAGAACTACACCTTGGATGAGTTTCTTAGTGATGAGGGGATCAAGCATCAATATTCCGCACCTTACACCCCTCAACAAAACGGTGTTGCGGAGAGGAAGAACCGGACGTTGATGGATGCGGCAAGGACCATGATGGCGGAGTTCAAGTCTCCATACAACTTTTGGGCCGAAGCCATCAACACCGCGTGTCATGCATCCAATCGGCTCTACCTCCGCAAGGGCTTGAACAAGACTCCATATGAGATACTCATCGGTAACAAGCCCAACCTCAAGTACTTTCGGGTGTTCGGGTGTAAGTGTTTCATTCTCAAGAAAGGTGTTCGGTTGTCTAAATTTGAGGCTAGAGCTTATGAGGGCATATTTGTTGGTTATGCTACAAACTCTCATGCTTACCGTGTCCTCAATAAATCCACGGGACTTATTGAGGAGACGTGTAACGTGGAGTTTGATGAGAATAACGGCTCCCAAGTGGAGCAAAGTGGCACTTGTGATGTAGGTGATGAAATTCCTCCTCAAGCCATAAGAAGAATGGGTCTTGGTTTTATCCTACCCATTGAGGAACCCCTTGTGGCCAAAGGAGAAGGACAATGCTCCACTCAAGTGGAGCCATCACCAACCCAAGGCCCACACGCTTCCGAAGAACAAAGTGAAGGCCCTCAACCTCATGAACAAGACCAAGGGCAAGATCATGCTCAAGACGGTGCTGACACACCAAGTGATGCCCAAGGTCAAGTTCTCTCCTCCGAGCAAGTTCAAGATCAAGAACAAGCTCAATACGGCGCTCAAGATGATCAAGTGACCGCTCCGCAACTCACCACCGAGGAGGAATTGGAGCGTCATGCCGCCAAGATTGCATCCAAGCTCGCCACCAAGGGTTATCTCATGAAGAATGTGCTTGGAAGAATTCAAAAGGGGGTCAGCACTCATAGACAATTGGCAAACTATTGTGAACATCACGCGTTTGTCTCTTGCGTTGAACCCCAAAAGGTATATGAAGCACTCAAAGATCCGGATTGGCTTAATGCCATGCATGAAGAACTCAACAACTTCGAGTACAACGAGGTGTGGAGATTAGTGCCAAGGCCAACGGGGAACCACAATGTCATTGGAACCAAGTGGATATTCAAGAACAAGCAAGATGCTCATGGGACCATCATCTGCAACAAGGCACGATTGGTGGCACAAGGCTACTCCCAAGTCGAGGGTATCGACTACGGTGAAACCTTTGCTCCCGTTGCTCGCCTTGAATCTATCCGTTTGTTGATTGCTTATGCTTCTCATCACAACTTTAAGTTGCAACAAATGGATGTGAAGAGTGCTTTTCTTAATGGTCCTATTAATGAGTTGGTTTATGTCAAACAACCCCCCGGGTTCGAGGATCCCTACTTTCCTGATCATGTGTATCAACTCGATAAGGCACTCTATGGCATTAAACAAGCCCCACGTGCGTGGTATGACCACCTTACCGAGTTGTTACAAGATCTTGGGTTTGAAGTTGGGCTAATCTACCCCACTCTTTTTACTAAGAAGGTCAGAGGGGAGTTGTCTGTGTGCCAACTATATGTTGATGACATTATCTTTGGTTCCCCTAACAAACCTTTCAATGAGGAATTTGCCGCACTCATGACCTCAAAGTTCAAGATGTCTTCCATGGAAGAGTTGAAGTTCTTTCTCGGTTTCGAAGTAAGGCAAAGAAGAGAAGGAACCTTCATCAACCAAGCCAAATACACTCAAGACATGCTCAAGAGATTCAAGCTAAGTGATGTCAAGCCGGCGTCCACTCCAATGCCCACCAAGTGCCAACTTGACATCGATCCCAATGGTAAAGCGGTGGATCAAAAGGTATATCGCTCCATGATTGGTTCCTTGCTTTACCTTTGTGCATCTAGACCGGATATCATGTTGAGTGTGGGAATTTGTGCATAGTTTCAAGCCGCACCTAAGGAAATCCACTTTGTGGCGGTCAAGCGAATCTTTCGATATTTGGCTCATACCCCAAACTTTGGCTTATGGTACCCAAGAGGAGCAAACTTCAAGCTTGTAGGGTATTCGGACTCCGATTGGGCGGGAGACAAAGTGGATAGGAAGTCCACTTCCGGAGGGTGCCAATTCCTTGGTTGCTCTTTGGTAAGTTGGTCTTCTAAAAAGCAAAGTTGTGTGTCTCTCTCGTCCACCGAAGCGGAGTATGTGGCGGCCGGCAGTTGTTGTGCACAACTCTTATGGATGAGGCAAACTTTAAAGGATTACAGTGTCATTTGTGACAAAGTGCCTCTTTGGTGTGATAATGAAAGTGCCATCAAGATTTCTCTCAACCCCGTGCAACACTTCAAGACGAAGCGTATTGAGATTCGGTATCACTTCATCCGAGATCACATTAGGCGAGGGGAGATCGAGCTCAACTACGTCAACACCCATGATAACCTTGCAGATATTTTCACGAAGCCTTTGGATGAAGCAAGATTTTACGAGTTAAGGCATGATCTAAATATCATTGATTCCAGCAATGTTGCTTGAACCCTTGCACACCCCACCACACTCAACTTGTTGTCTAATCTAGGTGTAGGCATGGACATAGGGGGAGTGTTGTTCTCTCAATGAACTCTCCCTCCCCCCATTATGCATAAAGTGATCAACTCTTTCACATTAGCCATTTTTGATGGTACTTGTGCTTCAAAGACGAGTTTTGGTCATGGGCCCAAGGATAATTCTTCGCGGTGCCATACCAATTGACTCAAACATAGGTGGCTCCGGCCACCGCCCTCTCCTTGGAGAGTTTGTGTCTCGTTTTTGGTCTGTGTTGTCTCTTGCCTCTCTTCCTTCGTGCCGAGCTTGTGCTTATGGTGTCCAGTGTGTTAGCTCTTTGGTGTGGTCTCTCGCTTGAAGGTTCCGTGCTTCGGTGTTCTCTCTTTTGGTTGAAACTGTCTTTTCTTGAGCTCACGGTACTACCGCGGCCTGCCACGGTACTACCACAAGGGGGGGTACTTCCGCACCCAGCGCGACAGTAATTTTTTACTGCCGCCTGGGGGAGCGGTACTATGGCCTCGGTGCGGTACTTCCGCCCGGGCGGTACTACCGCAATGACGTGCGGTACTACCGCGTGAGGAGCGCACAGTACTTCCGCACCCAGCACGGCAGTAATTTTTTACTGCCGCCTGGGGGAGAGGTACTAAAGTCACGGTGCGGTACTTCCGCCCGGGGCGGTAGTACCGCGATGACGTGCGGTACTACCATGCGGTCGAGGGCGCGTGGGGGGTTAAACACGGGCAGGGGGAGTTCTAACTCCCCCATACCCATTCGTCTCTCTCCCCACTCCGTCTCTCTCTCTCGCTCAAGAACGGCGCCGGAGGTCCTCGCCGGATCTCTGTCTCTGGCCGCTCTCCTCGGATTCCGACCGGTGGGATCGTTCCCCACCACTCCCTCTTGCCATGGGACAAGGTGGTGGCTCAGGTGCTCCGGCTCGCCGCTCCAATCCAAGCCGTGACACGGGATCGAAGCGTATGCGCAACACAGAGGCAGCAGAGGGCTCCAATGCCCCCCAACGCAGAACCAAGACCACCGCCACCAAGGAGAAGGAACCCGCCATGGGTATGGATGAGATACCGCTTGCTGAGTTCATCTCTCGGAGGAAGATCAATCCATATGGAAACCCTCGTGCCAACTTTCGAGGGAATGAGCTATTCTGGACCAAGCAGCAGAATCTCATTTATCTGGATGTCATCAAGGCCAAGCAAAACACCTATGTGGAGGTGAAGTGGATCAACATGCATCACATGCGAAAAGAGGCGCACTGGGAATACTTTGGTGAGGCTTTAGACCTAGTGGAGCAATTTGGCATTGAGCATATCATCTCATTCCACAAAGACTATGATCCTGAGATCCTTGCTCAGTTCTTTGCCTCGGTGCATTTTCATCCCAATGAGGAAAGGACCATGACTTGGATGACGAATGGTCGGCAGCTGACTGCTACTTGTAAGGAATTCATGACTTTGCTTGGGGTTCCGGATGAGGGGCTCGCCACACCCCAAGGTGTTCGCCCTCATGCCAATCCCGAGTCTGCCAACAAGAATAAGCTTATGCCCTTCTATGTGGAGAAGAAGCTCTCCAATGGCAAGTCATCTTGGGTACTCAACTCCTTTCTTGACATCATGCACCGGATCTTCCGCAACACTCTCTTCCCACGCATTGGGGACAAGGACAAGGTGCATGCCTATCTTGTGGATATGATGCTCCTGTGTGAAGATGCTCGCAACTCTCAGACACTACCACTTGATGTCTCACATATCATGTGGCATGAGCTTCGGTTTGTGGTCTACAACTGCAAGGTCCCCATCTATGGACCTTATCTGTTTCAGTTGATCTCGGCTACTTGGGAGCGGGTCTACCCTCAGGATGAGTTTGAGGCCCCTGGTTGGATCCGGCATGAGCCCATCAACCTCCGTATCAAGCCTCACTGGGCCAACACTACCTCTCGTGCTGATACTGCGGCTGCCATGGACGTGGATGCAAATGAAGATGAGGAGGAGGCAGCAGACGAGGACAGCTCTGAGGGTTACATCCCTCCCACATTTGAGCCTTCTTGGGCTAAGCGACTGAAGAACAAGATGAAGGTTTTGTTCTGTATGTAGGCAAAGGGGCAGTACCAGACCCCTGTGGCTTCCAAGGAGACTCGCCGCCGCGACAAGCGGATTTTCAGGACCTTTGGCGAGAACATATCTAGCTGGTCAGAGGTGCACATCACCCTAGAGGCAGAATGGATGCGAAGCAGGGTTATCGGTGGACCGAGTCTGAGGAGGAGTCCGTCCCAGCTACAGAGTCTGGCGGGGAGCGTGCAAGTGACTACTCCGCTTGAGCCACCACTATTGCTGTAGGTGTCCTCTCTGCCTTTTTGGCGTCTCGATGCCAAAGGGGGAGAGAGTGTAGGATTTGCGAGTTGTGTCGTGTTTGGGTCAGTTGAACTTCGTTTATTTCGTTTGCTTTGGTTTGCTTTGGTTTGTGCTCGTGAGACCTTCTATCATATGGTGTAAGACATATGCACTCTAACGTACCGTAGTGAGCTTATTCTATCTTGTGCTTATTACATTATGCTCCTGTCTATCTTGCTTAGCTTTAGCCTTATTGCAAGATTTGCCATGTCTATAAAATATAGGGGGAGTGTTGATCCTAGTATGTGTGCCGTGCAGTCCAACGCACTCATCGAGATAGCACACATCTAGGGGGAGCCCGTCTATATTTTAGAGACTTGGGGTTTGCCCTTGCTCTTTGCGTTATACCCTCGTGCAAATCCCGTGTTGTCATCAATCCACCAAAAAGGGGGAGATTGTAAGGGCATTTTTATCCCTTAGTTGCTTTTGGTGATTGATGACAATGCTTTTGCAGACTAATCATGTGCATCGAATATTTCAGATATATTGACTAGGCACAAGATGATTTGGTTCCCCTCGAAGGCTATGGAAGACGGCGTTTCTCTTCGTTTCTTTTCGGTGGTATTGAGTCGTAGGGAAGCCGTACTATTAAGAGGGGGTCCGCGTTGGAAAGGTTGGGTGGATTCATCACGTACACATCTTTCTTTGCACCTCCGTTCCTCTAGCCTTTGGAGTATCCTATGTTTTCCTTGTCTATGCAAATATTGCTCTTGCTTGCTGAACTAGGGCGTGCGGTAGTACTGCTCCTTAGAGCGGTAGTACCGCAGGACCTTGCGGTAGTACCGCCCGCTGGTGCGGTAGTACCGCAAGGGCTCACGGTAGTACCGCTTCTAGTAAGCGGTAGTACCGTGGTATCTGACTTAGTTCCGCAAGTACGCGGATGTAATTTTTTACATTCGCGCCTCGCGCGGTAGTACCGCTGCTGGCTTACGGTACTACCGCGTCGGGTTTTTGCATCGACTCCAACTCTGCGGAAGTAGCCATGGATGTAATTGTTTTATATCCGTGCCTTCCCATCTCTGGACAGCCCCTGCCTTGCGGCAGTACCTCAAGGGGGAGCGGTAGTACTGCGCCAGCAGTACTACCGCCCTCTGCTTTAGTGCATTTTAGGCTGTTCTGGTCTCTGCTGCGTGGGCGGTAGTACCGCGGGGCCCTCCGGTAGTACCGCGCCTCAGGTACGGTAGTACCGCGTTGCGCAGGCTGAGTTGGTGGATAACGGTTGGATTTGTTCTTCCACTATATAAGGGGTGTCTTCCTCCTCTAGTTGACTACCTCTTCCACCTCCAAGCTCCATTGTTGCTCCAAGCTCCATTTTCGCCCGATCTCCTTCCCTAGCCAATCTACTTGTTGATTCTCTAGGGATTGGTTGAGAAGGCCCCGATCTACACTTCCACCAAGAGAAATTTGAATCCCCCCACTAATCCCTTGTGGATCTTGTTACTCTTGGGTGTTTGAGCACCCTAGACGGTTGAGGTCACTGCGGAGCCATAGTCCATTGTGGTGAAGCTTCGTGGTATCATTGGGAGCCTCCAATTAAGTTGTGGAGATTGCCCCAACCTTGTTTGCAAAGGTTCGGTCGCTGCCTCCAAGGGCACCAATAGTGGAATCACGGCATCTCGCATTGTGTGAGGGCGTGAGGAGAATACGGTGGCCCTAGTGGCTTCTTGGGGAGCATTGTGCCTCCACACCACTCCAACGGAGACGTAGTTCCTCTCAAAGGGAAGGAACTTCGGTAACACATCCTCGTCTTCACCGGCTCCACTCTTGGTTATCTCGTGCCTTTACTTGTGCAAGCTTATTTGTGCTTTATCTCTTGCTTGCGTGTGTGCTTATTGTTGTTGCATCATATAGGTTGCTCACCTAGTTGCATATCTAGACAACCTACTTTGATGCAAAGTTTAAATTGGTAAAGAAAAGCTAAAAATTGTTAGTTGCCTATTCACCCCCCTCTAGTCAACTATATCGATCCTTTCAATTGCAACTAATGAGTTAGTTACGGGATGATGTATTACGGAACGAGTAAAGAGACTTGCCGGTAACAAGGTTGAACTAGGTATTGACATACCTACGATCGAATCTCGGGCAAGTAACATACCGATGACAAAGGGAACAACGTATGTTGTTATGCGGTCTGACCGATAAAGATCTTCGTAGAATATCTAGGAGCCAATATGAGCATCCAGGTTCTGCTATTGGTTATTGACCGGAGACGTGTCTCGGTCATGTCTACATAGTTCCCGAACCCGTAGGGTCCGCACGCTTAAAGTTTCGATGACAGTTATATTATGAGTTTATGAGTTTTGATGTACCGAAGGTTGTTCGGAGTCCCGGATGTGATCACGGACATGACGAGGAGTCTCGAAATGGTCGAGACATGAAGATTGATATATTGGAAGCCTATATTTGGATATCGGAAGTGTTCCGGGTGAAATCGGGATTTTACCGGAGTACCGAGGGGTTACCGGAACCCCCCGGGGGTTTAATGGGCCATAGTGGGCCTTAGTGGAGAAGAGGAGAGGCGTCTAGGGCAGGGTCGCGCGCCTCTTCCCCTCTAATCCGAATAGGACAAGGAGAGGGGGGCGGCGCCCCCCCTTTCCTTCCTCTCTCCCTTCTCTTTCCCCCCTTCTCCTAATCCAACAAGGAAGGGAGGGAGTCCTACTCCTGGTGGGAGTAGGACTCCTCCTGGCGCGCCTCCTCCTGGCCGGCCGCACCTCCCCCTTGCTCCTTTATATATGGGGGCAGGGGGGCACCCTAGAGACACAACAATTGATTTGATCTTTTAGCCGTGTGCGGTGCCCCCCTCCACCATAGTCCACCTCAATAATACTGTAGCGGTGCTTAGGCGAAGCCCTGCGTCGGTAGAACATCATCATCGTCACCACGCCGTCGTGCTGATGAAACTCTCCCTCAACACTCGGCTGGATCGAAGTTCGAGGGACGTCGTCGGGCTGAACGTGTGCTGAACTCGGAGGTGTCGTACGTTCGGTACTTGATCGGTCGGATCGTGAAGACATACTACTACATCAATCGCGTTGTGCTAACGCTTCCGCTTTCAGTCTACGAGGGTACGTGGACAACACTCTCCCCTCTCGTTGTTATGCATCACCATGATTTTGCGTGTGCGTAGGAAATTTTATGAAATTACTACGTTCCCCAACACTTATTACACGTGAAGAACACGGTGGAGATGATTCTGATCATGAGACGCAATACATGGCTCCTGAAGACGCTGACAGGTATGAATGTTTAGTTGCTCAACGTGTTTTCAGTGTGCAGGTCACACAAGCTGAGAAAAATCAGAGGCATAATTTGTTCCATACAAAGGGAGTTGTGAAGGAACGTTCTATTCGCGTCATCATAGATGGAGGGAGCTGCAACAACTTGGCTAGCATGGAGATGGTGGAGAAACTATCTCTCACCACAACACCACATCCACATCCTTACTACATCTAATGGTTCAACAACAGCGGCAAGGTTAAGGTAACATGTACTGTTCATGTGCATTTTAGTATCTCTACATATGCTGATTATGTTGATTGTGATGTGGTACCTATGCAAGCATGTTCCTTATTACTTGGTAGACCATGGCAATTTGATAAAAATTCTGTACACCATGGTAGAAACAATCAATATACTCTTGTTCATAAGGATAACCATAATACTTTGCTTCCTATGTCTCCTGATTCCATTTTGAAAGATGATATTAATAGAGCTAATAAAGCAAAACAGGAGAAAAATAAGAGTGAAAATCAGATTGTGGCAAAAGAATTTGAGCAACAAATGAAGCCTGCTAATAAACCATCTAGTGTTGCTTCTGAAATTAAATTAAAAAGTGCATGTTTACTTGCCACTAAATGTGATATTGATGATCTAGATTGCAGCAAATCTGTTTGCTATGCTTTTGTGTGCAAAGAGGCATTATTTTCATTCGAGGATGTGCCTTCCTATTTGCCTCCTGCTGTCACTAACATTTTGCAGGAGTTTGCTGACGTCTTTCCACAAGACGTGCCACTGGGATTACCACCTATTCGAGGTATTGAGCATCAGATTGACTTAATTCCCAGTGCTTCGCTGCCAAACCGTGCGCCATACCGTACCAATCCAGAGGAGACGAAAGAGATTATGCGTCAAGTACAGGAGCTGCTTGACAAAGGTTATATACGCGAATCTCTTAGTCCTTGTGCTGTTCCTATTATACTAGTGCCAAAAAAGGATGGTACGTCGCGTATGTGTGTTGATTGTAGAGGCATTAATAATATTACTATTCATTATCGTCATCCTATCCCTAGGCTAGATGATATGCTTGATGAATTGAGTGGCTCTAAAATATTCTCCAAAGTTGATTTGCGTAGTGGATACCATCAAATTCGTATGAAATTGGGAGATGAATGGAAAACAACATTTAAAACAAAGTTTGGTTTATATGAGTGGTTAGTCATGCCTTTTGGGTTAACTAATGCACCTAGTACTTTCATGAGACTAATGAACGAAGTTTTACGTGCTTTCATTGGACGATTTGTGGTAGTCTATTTTGATGATATACTGATTTATATAAAATCTTTGGAAGAACATTTGGAACATTTACGTGCTGTTTTTATTGCTCTACGTGATGCACGTTTGTTTGGTAACCTTGGGAAGTGCACCTTTTGCACCGACCGAGTATCTATTCTTGGCTATGTTGTTACTCCACAGGGAATTGAAGTTGATAAAGCCAAGATTGAAGCTACTGAGAGTTGGCCGCAGCCCAAAACGGTCACACAAGTGAGGAGTTTTCTTGGACTCACTGGTTTCTATAGGCGTTTTATGAGAGATTTCAGCACCATTGTTGCACCTCTCAATGAGCTTACAAAGAAGGATGTGCCTTTTGTTTGGGGTACCGCACAGGAAGAAGCCTTCACGGTATTGAAAGATAAGTTGACACATGCTCCTTTACTCCAACTTCCTGATTTTAATAAGAATTTTGAGCTTGAATGTGATGCTAGTGGAATTGGATTAGGAGGTGTGTTATTACAAGACGGCAAACCTGTTGCATACTTTTCTGAAAAATTGAGTGGGCCTAGTCTGAACTATTCTACTTATGATAAAGAATTATATGCTCTTGTTCGGACATTAGAAACATGGCAACATTATTTATGGCCCAAAGAATTTGTTATACATTCTGATCATGAATCTTTTAAACATATTAAAAGTCAAGCAAAACTAAACCGTAGACATGCTAAATGGGTTGAATTCATTGAGACTTTCCCTTATGTCATTAAACACAAGAAGGGTAAAGAAAATGTTATTGTTGATGCATTGTCTCGTCGTTATACTATGCTTTCACAACTTGACTTTAAAATATTTGGTTTGGAGACCATCAAAGATCAATATGTGCACGATGCTGAATTTAAAGATGTATTGCAGAATTGTAAGGAAGGGAGAACATGGAACAAGTTCGTCATTAACGATGGATTTGTGTTTCGTGCTAACAAGCTATGCATTGCAGATAGCTCCATTCGTCTTTTGTTGTTGCAGGAGGCGCATGGAGGAGGATTAATGGGACACTTTGGCGTGAAGAAGACGAAGGATATACTTGCGACACATTTCTTTTGGCCAAAGATGAGACGGGATGTTGAGCGTTTTGTTGCTTGCTGCACTACATGTCAAAAAGCTAAGTCACGACTCAATCCTCATGGTTTATATATGCCTTTGCCTGTACCTAGTGTTCCTTGGGAGGATATATCTATGGACTTTGTTTTAGGGTTACCTCGAACAAAGAAGGGGAGGGATAGCATATTTTTTGTCGTGGATAGGTTCTCGAAAATGGCACACTTTATACCATGTCATAAAAGCGATGATGCTGTTAATGTTGCTGATTTGTTCTTTCGTGAAATTATTCGCTTGCATGGTGTGCCAAATACTATTGTTTCAGATCGTGATACTAAATTTCTTAGCCACTTTTGGAGATGTTTATGGGCTAAGTTGGGGACTAAACTGCTTTTTAGTACTGCATGTCACCCCCAAACTGATGGACAAACTGAAGTAGTCAATAGAACATTGTCTACTATGCTTAGGGCTGTTTTGAAGAATAGCAAGAAAATGTGGGAAGAATGCTTGCCTCATATTGAATTTGCTTATAATCGTTCATTGCATTCTACTACTAAGATGTGCCCTTTTGAAATTGTGTATGGTTTCCTTCCTCGTGCACCTATTGATTTGTTGCCTCTTCCATCTTCGGAGAAGGTTAATTTTGATGCTAAACAACGTGCTGAATTGATCTTAAAAATGCATGAGATAACTAAGGAAAACATTGAGTGTATGAATGCTAAATATAAACTTGCTGGAGATAAGGGTAGAAAACATATTGTGTTTGCACCTGGAGATCTTGTTTGGTAACATTTGCGTAAGGATAGATTTCCTGATTTGTGCAAATCAAAGCTAATGCCACGTGCTGATGGTCCTTTTAAGGTGTTAGAGAAAATAAATGATAATGCATATAAACTTGAGCTGCCTGCAGATTTTGGGGTTAGTCCCACTTTTAACATTGTAGATTTGAAGCCTTATTTTGGTGAGGAAGATGAGCTTCCGTCGAGGACGACTTCATTTCAAGAAGGGGAGGATGATGACGACATCAATACCATTGTTACACCCACAACCCCTGCTACTATACATACTGGACCAATTACTAGAGCTCGCGCTCGCTAATTAAATTACCAGGTACTTTCATTTCTTAGTAATGATTCTAATGTTTATGAGAATATGATGCTGCCTAAATTGGATGCATTTGTTTTGCTTACAAATGAAGGGCCTAGCTTGGAGAAGGATGAACATTGGAGCAAGAACAAGCATGGAGTTGATGGCATGTGCAAGGGAAACAAGAACGGAGTTTCCGGTGACGATTTCAGGAGTTTGAAGCCACCATAATGAGTGCATGAAGCCTTGGACGAAATATACAAGATGCCACTTCATAAATTTCGTCCAGAGGCTATTCTAGGTGCTACGCCACCTTATTATTCGGCCAGGCCCATGTAATTTTGAAATACTTGAATATAGGCTGTTTTTAGAGTCCGTATGTGTGGGGAAACAAGAGTTGGGGTTGGTTTCGGACCCTTCCTCCAAGGGCCACGAAATTCCCCCTCTTCCTCCATATATACAACCCTTAGGGCATCGTTTAGACTTTGGGTTTTGTTTAGATCAAAAGTTCCCCATAGCTGCAACTTCGCGTAATTCGTTTGTGTTCAACGACCAGACAAAGGCGTCACAGAACCCCACCTTCATTAATAAAGCTTTCCTCTTATATTCGCAATATCCAGATTGCAATATCAGTTTCTTGCTTGTTCTTCGTTTGCACGCAGGAAACAGACCCTCGTGGTCAGGTTGATCGTGCTCCGGCATGGTCAATAACCTCTCGGAGTTGGTTTAGCGATTGCTAAGGCGCGACGTCCTCGCACGTTCGTAGTCGGATCGTGAAAGTCTACTCCTCCGAAACGATAATCACCATCTCATCTAAAGACGGGACACCTTTGCCTCTATCATACAGTGGGCGAAGATGAACGCCGTCAAGCTTGCGACCGAGGGATCGCCTGTGGGCAAAGAGCACCGCACGCCCGAGCGGTATTTTCATGATGTCCTGGAAGGATCCCGCATTGTAGAGGGCCAGTGTGCGAAGGACATTATCTTTGAATGAATGTATTCATGTTATCCAGTCCTGTATTATGGAACAAAGCCTATATGTAATATATTGCTTATTGTTTTTTTTAAATATTTCCTCCTGTGTGGCCGTTTATTAAATCTGAGAGTTGGCCAGTCATCGGCTTCAGCGCCATGTAGGTAGTACGGGGGTGTTCGGGTTGGAACCTAAACACACTTGACCCAAGAGTTTGGTCCTTGAAGGAGGTGTTTAGTGCAGCGAACCAGGCAATCGGACTATGTGGCTTTATCACCCTCACTTAACCATAGGAGTGTAGGCGCAACCCCTAGTTCATATTTGTTTATCCGAACTAGGGTGCTGTAGACACCTGATCGGGTGGAGGCCGAACCGTCGCATAATGCGGGAAAAGTCGCAAGAGGTTTATGTTTAGCCACCGAATAGCTGACCAGCTCTCGCCGCATCATGACAGTCAGTTTTCGGCTTTCTCTACTGAGGTGTTTATCCGGATAAACCAGAAACACAATCGCAGTAGTTCTCCCTTTACTACCCTAGCCGATAAGACGGAACATAAGGTAGCAAGCACAGGAGCCGGGCAACCCAACTATTGACCAAAGACATGATTCAGAGCCGATGCATATAATGTTATATTCGGGGCGCCGATTTATACTGTAAAAAGTGTTCGGACTTGTTGTAAACGTATGGAGCACAATGGGGCCCCTGGCGATATAAGTCGTACCAAAGTGTACGAGTGCAATCAATAAAAACAGTGAAATATAATAAAGGAGTAAGCCAGTGCCACATATGTTGGGCCGGAAACTGTTTCCATTATAATCTGATTGATACGTCGAAGCGTATTTGTTCAAATAATGCGATAAGCAACAGGGCTATGTAACATGCCGAGACCAAGGGGAAGCTGTGTGTGGGTCCTGAAAACAGGTAAAGTGATCGTCAAGAAGATCATCTAGATATTCTTCCACACGTCTATGTTGCTTGCCTCCTTGGTATGTTTATCCTTTGAAAGGATCGTCGATCAGGCCGTCGTGAGGGGCCCGTGGAAAAGAAACCTCAAAAGGATAGAAAGAAAAGGGAAAGTATGAGTGCCCAGATAAGGTCGAGCTGTATTGTGGACCATGATCGAGTTATGCCTCCGTCTTTGCCCATTGTATTTTTAGTGCGTAGTTATGTATGCATGGTACGTATGCCGCAATTTGGTCGGGACTGAGACGGAGGCCGAATTGCTAGTCGAACTCCTGACAAGCTAGACTGTCATGCTACAGAGTAGTCCAGACTCGTTTAATAGTGTCCGGGAGCTTGGCCGCCCAATTGATGTTCTGCTTGATAAGGCCGTCATGTACTTCCGCTGCCAGGGCCGCGGTGTGCTCCTTGGTGCGAAGGGAGCATTCCATGTTTCCGTTGACTGTTATGACACCGCGTGGTCCGGGCATCTTAAGTTTGAGATAGGCATAGTGTGGCATCGCATTGAAGCGAGCAAATGCGGTTCGTCCAAGCAGTGCGTGATAGCCACTGCGGAAGGGGACGATGTCGAAGATCAATTCTTCGCTTCGGAAGTTGTCCGGCGATCCGAAGACGACTTCCAATGTGATTGAGCCCGTGCAACGGGCCTCTACACCTGGTATTACTCCTTTAAAGGTAGTTTTTGTGGGCTTGATCCTTGACGAATCGATGCCCATCTTGCGGACCGTGTCCTGATAGAGCAGGTTAAGGCTGCTGCCACCATCCATGAGGACTCTCGTGAGGTGGAATACATCAATGATTGGGTCGAGGACCAGTGCGGCTGAGCCGCCGTGACGGATACTGGTCGGATGGTCCCTGCGATCGAAAGTGATCGGGCAGGATGACCATGAATTGAATTTTGGGGCGATTGGCTCTATCGCATAGACGTCCCTGAGCGCGCGTTTGCGCTCCCTCTTGGGGATATGAGTAACATATATCATGTTCACCGTTTTGACTTGGGGGGGAATTTCTTCTGTCCCCCTGTGTTCGGTGGACGGGGCTCCTCGTCATCGTCCTCACTTGGTGACCCCTTCTCCTTATTCTCGGTATTTAACTTACCGGCCTGTTTAAAGACCCAACAACTTCTGTTGGTATGATTGGCGGGTTTATCGGCGGTGCCGTGAAATGACATGGTCGATCAAGGATTCGGTCCAAGCTGGATGAGCCCGGATTGCTTCTTTTAAATGGCTTCTTTCGCCGACCGGACTTGGAGCCACTGAATCCGACGTTGACCGCTGTGTCATCGGTATTGTCACCGTTGTTCCGACGCTTGTGCCTGTTGCGGCAGGGCTTGCCGTTGCTATTTCTGGCTTCAGAGGTGCCAGGTTCGCTTGCATTGTTGCTGCTACGGGCTAGCCAACTATCTTCGCCCGCGCAAAAGCGGGTCATAAGTGCCATGAGGGCTGCCATGGACTTCGGCTTTTCTTGGCCAAGGTGCCGGGCGAGCCATTCATCGCGAATGCTATGCTTAAAGGCCGCTAGGGCTTCGGCATCCGGACAGTCGATGATCTGGTTCTTTTTAATTAGGAACCTGGTCCAGAATTTCCTGGCCGACTCTCCGGGCTGTTGAACAATGTGACTTAAGTCATCGGCATCCGGAGGTCGGACATATGTACCCTGGAAGTTGTCACGGAAGGCGTCTTCCAAGTCCTCCGAGCTGCCAATGGAGTTTTCTGGTAGGCTGTTTAACCAGTGCCGAGCTGGTCCCTTGAGCTTTAGCGGGAGGTATTTGATGGCATGAAGATCATCACCGCGGGCCATATGAATATGGAGGAGAAAGTCCTCAATCCATACCGCGGGATCTGTTGTTCCATCATATGATTCGATATTCACGGGTTTAAACCCTTCTGGGAATTCATGCTCCATTACTTCATCAGTGAAGCAGATGGGGTGTGCGGCACCTCTATATCGGGCCAAGTCGTGACGCAGTTTGGATGGAGTCCGTCTGCGGTTTTCGGCCTGGACGTGGTTATGCTTGTCGCGCCCGGCTAGATAGCCATCCTCGCGCGTCGAGGCACGCCCCCGCGATCCTTAGATCGATCTGGTCTGAACTGCTTTATTTTCCAAGTCCTGTCGTAGGTCGTACGTATATCCCCGAGCTGTTGTGTCTCTACTTTTACGGCGAGGTAGTACGGGCTGATGTTCGGCTTGAGTTGTCATTTTGCCACGGCCATGTGATGGTCGGTCGGCCGCGTTATGCACTGATGGTACGGGCTCCAGCGCCTCGTCGTCGAATTGAGGTAGCAGCTTACACTTCGGGTAACTCTTGGTTGGGCGCCCGAGGCCGTATTCCTCGGCTGCCAGGACATTAGTCCACCTGTCGTTGAGCAGATCTTGGTCAGCTTGAAGCTGCTGCTGCTTCTTTTTCAGGCTCCTTGCAGTGGCTATTAGCCGGCGCTTAAAGCGCTCCTTCTCAAGGGGTTCCTCAGGCACAATAAAGTCGTCGTTGCTGAGGCTCACCTCATCCTCGGAGAGTGGAAGATAATTACTATCCTCCGAGTCTTCGTTCATAGCCTGTTCAGCAGGGCCAATTTGCCCATCTTCCCGATCGTCCTGTTCGGAGGTTGGATGGACGGGGTCTTCTTGGTCTTCGGCATCGTCCGGAGTATTGTTGTCTCCAGTGTCGGTATTGCTGTCTTTTCCACGGCATGATTTAGAGCGACATCACTGACGTTGGTGCTTTGGTTGTGTCTCAGGAGGTTTATCCTCAACTGGATTTTTCTCGTTATCGTTGTTACCCTCTTTGGGTGTATCCACCATGTACACGTCATATGAAGAGGTGGCCGTCCAGCGTCCGGTAAAACGGCGGGTTTTGGGCCTGCTCTTCTCCAGCATCGCCGTCCATACCGTCGATGTCTTCGGAGCCGTAATCGAGTATGTCAGTTAAGTCCTTGACAGTGGCTATGAAGTGGGTGGTGGGTGGGACATAAAATTTCCCGCTCTCAGCCCCTAGTCCGGGCCGGGCATAGTTCGGACGTTACCCCTATGTAATGATAAGGGATCGCATTAAGTCCAGAGCCTCTCTTAAAGGCGAGGTTTGGCCAGGGAGAAGAGAGTCCGTGGAGTACGGTGGGAAGGAAACTCCTTGGCCGAGCTCACACGATGCTGACTCCGAGGGTTCGGAGCCAGTGTTCGAGAAGAGTCCGGCTTCATGATGATTGTCGGTGACACTATTTCCTCTGGCTCTCCCGTACTAGGCTCAATAGCCGCAGGGAGTCCGGCGGGCTCGGAAATCCCGTCTTCGGACCTGGTGATGCGCTCCGGATCTAAGGCCAGAGCGGAGGTTGGGGTCGCGAACCCTTGGAATATCAAATCTCCTCGGATATCGGCGACATAATCCAGATTTTCAAAACTAATCCGGTGACCTGGGGCGTAGCTGTCGATCTTCTCTAGATGGCCGAGCGAGTTGGCCCGCAGTGCGAAGCCGCCGAACACAAAGATCTGGCCAGGGAGAAAGACCTCCCTCAGGGCAGCTGTAACACCCACGATGCGGCTATATCTCTCACGTGTCGAGGCATGATAGTTAGATAGTTGGAGTGAATAGAACGAAGAATGAAACCAACATCTCCTACCATAAATGAATTTTAAAGAGCATCCTTACGAAGTAGGATTGAACGGAGTTGTTCGAAAACCACCAACGAAAAGAATAAGCTTGTAGTGGGCTTATGGAAAACTTCTCAAAATTATGAGGTGAAATTTTTGCCACTAACGGAAACAATTGCTTGCTTGAGATCAATGAAGAGATGAAATCTTCTCTCGCCGAGAGGATAGGAGAAAAACTTGGATCATTGTTAGACACCACAATTAGCAACATTCCTTAGGGAAGGCTTTAGGTGAAACATGACACAAGATAAATCCCACGAAGAGATTGGTGGATTTAAAATATCTCATTCTTGACAACATGTGAAACATGAAACGCGAACTCAAATTGTCAAGAATGACATAACACCACCTCAAATGATAAGGTAGGACGAATTGCACTTTAGAATGCAAGATGAAGAATGCTTGAACTCCTCAAAACAAACATGTGTTGAGCACCATGTTTATTTTGAAGTATAGCTTGGCGGATCTTAACTCCGAGAGAAATCTTGAAGAACAATTGAAGAATGAAAAGGAAACCTTGACGAAGCACCATGTAGAGCCTCCATGAAGAACTCCGGTAATAAAAGGATGATAAAAAGAAAGAAAAGTTGACAACACAAGGTGAAGCCTTGCAATGATTTGGGTGGAGCTTTGAAATGATATAACCGAGAAAACTTGGAACTCCGGAAAGAAAAGATGAACAACTTGGAACCGAGAATTTGATATCATGAACGAACTCCGGAAGAAGGAATTAATCACTTGGATGAAACAAGAACAAGAATTACATTACGCGTATCCTTCACCAATTTAGATTGATGACAAGCAACGGATTTGGCATACTACTTATTCTCGTAGAAAGGATTAAGATAGATATAGCGCAAACTTGGGAAGGTCTTCATCGAACCACCGGTAGGATTGAAACAACGAATACATTAATATGAGGACATAGGAAAAGGAATCTTGAACGAAACCACCGTAAGAATTAAAGAGCGCGCGAAAATACTCAAGGGAATTTGATACATGAGAACGAAGATATCACGAGCTGATTAGAGAATACTTGAACGATGCACCGGTAAGATTTGGAGAATGAGAAAAGCTGAGAATGAATAATACTTGAGATGATGGCTCCGGAGAATCAACCTGAAAAGACTCCTGAACTGCTCCGGATGGGTGAAAATAATTCTCACAATCGAAAACAATTATGAGAGGATGGCATAAGATAGAACTATGAATCTTCAAGAGAACGGATCAAGATTTAGGAGAAATTCTTCTTCGGTCTTCAAATGTTGAGAATGATGATGCGAAACACCACCATGAATTGTTGAGATACTCCGGGATGAAAAAATAGAAAGGTTGAACCAACGATGAAAAGAATTTGAAAGATCTTGGAGAAAGACATTTGACTGATGATAATTCATTCTTACGTCGAACTTTGCAATGAATTTGAGAATAACTCCGGAAAAATTAGAAGAGTCAGGTAAGATCCTGGAAAAAGACCTGTGGGTTAGGGCCCACTCAAAAGAAACAACGTTGGAATGATTTAAAAGAAAGATTGCGCCGGTAGAATTAAATGGCTTGAATGAGGTAACAACCTCGAAATAGTTAGAATTGATGCGGAGTGGAAACACGAATCTTCAGAGATATCTTCAGCACTCCGGAACAATTGAATAGCAAGCGGTGAATGATTAAGAGATATACTGACATGAGAAAGCATTTGAAAGGAGGAAAGGGCTATAATCAACACTGAAAGCTTGACTTGAGTCCACCGGAGAAGAAAAAGAATGCAGAATGATAAACTTGAAGAACATCTTCATGAGAACCACCGGGTAAGAACATTGATTGAAAAGAATGAGGGGACTTCACATGAATAAAATGGATACTTGGTTAAAATATAAGAGTCCTTGAAGAAAAGGGTGGGAGGGCGGGAAAACAAAGGCAACTTGGGTCGGATGAAACGAACACCGTTGAGAAAAGCTTAGAATTGATCTTGCGAATGTTGGAATGACTGGATGCACTTGAAGAGAAACACGCCGGTTGGAAAAGAATTAACATGACGACCTCGATGATCAAGAAGGATTAGTATTCACATAGCAATATGAAAACACCGTTTAGGAAAAGTATGGATTCAACATTTGACTTCGAAGCAACTCGAATACCACAAAACAAAACAACAACAAAGGATTGGCTTGCAGAATAAGCCGGAACAAACATATGATAGAGATTTCGTCCGAAGTTTTCGTGGTGGGGCCCACATGGGCTCGATCGTACAGCACCATCATGTACAAGGCAGTGCACATGACATACGAAGCGTCCCCGAGTCGGCATAGCCAAGGACTCTTTAAGACACTACGAGACCACTGTAAAACCAACCGTGGAAAGGCGGACCACTAGACGTCGAACCCCAATCTCATATCATGCATCTGTCGGAAAGATATCCTAGGAGCTACTTGAATTCCCACTTATAAACTCCCGAAACTTTCTGGTTATGCAATCAGGTGTTGGGGATACAGGGGACACAAAATATATCCCCCAAACTAACAATACCTAGATCCAGTTGTATCCATCCTTCAACACATAACCAACAAACCTTTGGAAATCATTTACCTCAACTTTCGAAAAGCATCCGTTATACGAGTTATGGCAATACTCCCGAACTCCCGCCCCAGTACTGGGTGGCGTCGAGGTGATCTCACCAACAACTGCATAAAAGAGATTTTCGATGTCGGCGAAACTCAGGTATTCCAGAACTGCAACGATAAAATTGTGACGACAACACCTCGGAGCTCAACTCCCCGGGACACTGCCACAACCCCTAAATGTCAGGAGGCACCAAGAACAATGTTCTCGTCACAAAACCATCGGAACGATTCCAAGATACCCGCGTGATCCTAAATTTTTTTAGTGAAATTTGAGGAGAGAAAAGTCAAAACTTCTACGTCAGGAGGCCTCACCAGAGCGACGAAGGGACTGAGGAGTAAAAAGAATCCTACTCTCCGATATATATAATCCTAAGACTCAAAACATTTTTGTTCTAGACTCAACAACGCCAGCGATTCGATCAAGCAGGGGGCTCCTAAGTCGGGGATGGCTCTGATTACCAACTTGTAACACCCATGATGCGGCTATATCTCCCACGTGTCGAGGCACGACTTAGAGGCATAACCGCATTGTGGTTTTGTCGCAAGAAGGGTCATCTTCACACAATCCCATGTAATGAACAAGAATGGGATAAAGAGTTGGCTTACAATCGCCACTTCACACAATACATAAATAAATTCATACATCATTCAAGATACACACATAGGTCCGACTACGGAACCAAAAGAAAAGAAGACAACCCAACTGCTATATCCCTGATCGTCCCAACTGGGCTCCACTACTGATCAACAGGAAAAGAAACATAGTAACAACCAAGGTCCTCGTCGAACTCCCACTTGAGTTCGGTAGCATCATCTGCACTGGTATCGTCGGCACCTGCAACTGTTTTGGAAGTATCTGTGAGTCACGAGGACTCAGCAATCTCACACCCGCGAGATCAAGACTATTTAAGCTTATAGGAAATAGATGGGGTAGAGAGGTGGAGCTGCAGCAAGCACTATCATATAAGGAGGCTAACATACGCAAATGAGAGCGAGAAGAGAAGCAACGGAACGGTCGTGAACTAGCAATGATCGAGAAGTGATCCTGAACTCCTACTTACGTCAAACATAACCCAGAAACCATGTTCACCTCCCGGACTCCGCCGAGAAGAGACCATCACGGCTACACACGCGGTTGATGCGTTTTAATTAGGATCAAGTGTCAAGTTCTCTACAACCGGATATTAACAAATTCCCATCTGCCACATAAGCGCGGGCACGGCTTTCGAAAGATAATACCCTGCAGGGGTGTCCCAACTTAGCCCATTATAAGCTCTCACGGTCAACGAAGGATATTCCTTCTCCCGGGAAGACCCGATCAGTCTCGGAATCCCGGTTACAAGACATTTCGACAATGGTAAAACAAGTCCAGCAAAGCCGCCCGATGTGTCGACAATCCCGATAGGAGTCGCACGTACCTCGTTCTCAGGACACACCGGATGAACACTACGTACAACTAAAACCAGCCCTCAAGTTTCCCCGAGGTGGCGCTGCAAGTGGCTCTAGTTTGGACCAACACTCCGAGGAGCACTGGCCCGGGGGGGTAAAATAAGATGACCCTCGGGAGCGCGACTCCCAAGGGAAAAAGGCTAGGTGAGGCAAATGTAAAACCAAGGTTGGGCCTTGCTGGAGGAGTTTTATTCAAAGCGAACTGTCAAGGGGGTCCCATAAATCACCCAACCGCGTAAGGGACGCAAAATCAAGGAACATAACACCGGTATGACGGAAACTAGGGCGGCAAGAGTGGAACAAAACACCAGGCATAAGACCGAGCCTTCCACCCTTTACCAAAAATATAGATGCATTAATAATATAAGAGATATTGTGATATCCCAACACAAATATAATCCCACATGGAGCAATCTTCATCTTCACCTGCAGCTAGCAACGCTATAAGAGGGGCTGAGCAAAATTGGTAACATGGCCAAACAACGGTTTGCTAGGAAGGGTGACAAAGGTTAGAGGTTCATGGCAATTTGGGAGGCTTGAAGAGCAAGTGAATAGGTAGCGCAACATAGCAATAGAGCGAACAACTAGCAAGCAAAGATAGAAGTGATTTCGAGGGTATGGTCATCTTGCCTGAGATCCCGCTAGGAAGGAGAACGAGTCCATGAAGAAGACAAACGGATGTAGTCGAACGAAACCTCACAACTCCGGAACAAAACCGAAGCTAACGAGAGAAGCAACCCGGAAAGAAACAAACAACATGGTAAACAACAACCACATACACATGGCATGATGCACAAACAAGTATGATGCATGTCCGGTTTAATGAGGCATGGCATGGCAAAATGCAACAAACAATACTACAAATTAAGTGGAGCTCAATATGCAACGAGTTGCATATTGACGAAACACCACATCAATTGTTTAGTTCTCTCCCGTTTATGTACCCAACAATATTAAATGTTATTAAACATGGCAAGAGGTGAAGCATAAGTAAACTAACTATTTAAGCAAGTTAAATGAGGCCGGAAACAAACAACAACAATTCCGGAAAATCCCCATGTGCATATTTTAGATTTGGTACTGTTCTGCCATAAACGCAATTTTAATGTTGTTAAACAGAAAAATAAAGTGCACCATGTTAAACTAGGCATTTTTCTACCCCATTTACATATAAAGTTTATTAAATTCCGAGTTACGGTTAATTAGTTATGAAATAAATCATTTTAACATGGCATTTGAGCAAATTTAAACAAACAACATTTTAAACATTTTAAACATGGATGAGAGCAGCATATTATGAAACTAGATGAAAATCTAAGCATTTTACATATATAAAACATTTTAATATGATGCACGGTTCGTGAGTTATTATATGCATGAAGTTCAAGGGTTTTTCTGTAAAACAGTAAAACTCTGGATAATTAGCAAATCGTCCAGAACTGAAAAAAAAACGTCCACGGACTGAAACTGGCTGGCCCATTTGTGCAAGGCGGGGCGCTGGATCTGGGCTTCTCACCAGAGGGCTTGGGGCGCTGCTGGGCAGCGGCCTGGCGCGCTGGAGGCGCGGTCAACGCGAGCGAGGCAGGGTCAAGGCGCTCGTGCGGGACGAGCGAAGATACTCTGCTCGAAGCAGAGCGAGCAGAGGCCGGCGACGGTGGACTTGGCAAAGGGCGGCGCGCCGGCGTGGGGTAGCGGAAGCAGACGCGAAAGCTGGCGGCATGGGAGACACGGATCCGGGCGGTGGAGGTCGTCGGGGTCCCGTTCCCTGCCGAATCGAAGCGGAGGCGGCTCCATGGCTGCTATTGAAGCCTGAAGAAAAGAAGGTCAGGGAGAGGATTCAGAGAGGGAACAGGGAAGGAAAGCTAGGAGCGACGGCGGGATAGAGAGGCAGCAGAGGCACGGCACTCTCCGGTGACCTCACCGGACGTGCGACGGGGAGGCGGCTCCATGGACTTGGCGGGGCGGCGGGGAACCAAGCCGATCCGGCTGGAGTTGAGGCGGAGGTGTGGGGCGAAGGAGAGGTTTGGGACGACGAACACGGGCGGCTGCTAGCTGGTCTTGGCGCGGACGACGAGGCACCTGATTCGGCGGGGTTCAAGTCGGCAGGGTCAACGGGGAAGAACAAGTGTCCATGGCCGGGGTTGGAGCTCCTGTGCGAAGAGAAACATGAGGAAGCGATGGCGCTTAGAGAAAAGGGAAGGAAGAGAAGGGGTGCAGGGAGGAAGGAGGCGGTACGGGCCTGCGGGAGGTGGTCGCCGGTGGCGAGCTTCGCCGGAGCTGCGGGTCACGAGGAGGAGGAGCGCTCGGGGACCTTTGCTTCTTGGGGTGGAGCGCCAGGCATCTCCCGTGCGGTGGCTTGGGCGGAGGAGACAAAGGGGAGCAAGGCCGTGGCCTCGATCCAACCTGGATCAAGCGCCGGCTGGCTGCGGGAGAGCTCGAGGTCGGGCATGCGGCTGCGCGCGGGAGGCTAGGAATGGAGCGGCGCGGAGAACAAGCGAGGTGGTCGGAGGCTGCGATTGGTGGGCTGGATCGGGAGGGGATCCCGAGGAAGAAGGGACTGGAGGAGTGGCGGCGGCGCGATCGGATCCATGGGACAAGGCACCTAGGATCTAGGGTTGGACCTATATAGTAGGGGATTAGGTTAGGGGCTACCTAGTCCCTCCGATCGAAAACAGATGGTCGAGAAAAATAGGCTATGGCGTCCAACAAAGAAAACGAGATATTTTGTAGATGTTTGGGGATGACCCGAATCCAACGGTAACGGTAGTCCGGTTCGGGTTCGGGACAACTTCGGACGCGCACGCGAGGGGTCTATGCACTGTGGAGAAAGATTAAGCGGCCAGACGAGAGGGACTTGAAAAACCCGGTTGGTCTCGGAACGATCAACGAAGGCAAGGGGTTTGATGAGCTCAGAAAAGAGAGAGAAGAGAGCGGTCCGGTTGATCAGAGAGAAGGTCAACCGAGAAACGGAAGAAGCGGCAACTACGAGTGGATGCAGTTTTTAAAAACAATGACGGCAACGAGTGCCGATGCAATGCGGATGATGCCATGATGAGATGCAACAAACAAATAAAAACACAACTGACTCGCAAAACAATGAAGGCATCTGGAGCGTCGGTCTCGGGCCGTTACAGCAGCATTGTTGTAGATGACTGATGGAGCCATCGAACCTTCTGACGACGACACAACGAAACTCTCAATGGAAGCACCAATGTCGGTGTCAAAACCGGCGGATCTCGGGTAGGGGGTCCTGAACTGTGCGTCTGAGGATCGAAGGTAACGGAGACAGGGACACGATGTTTCCCCAGGTTCGGGCCCTCTTGATGGAGGTAATACCCTACTTTCTGCTTGATTATCTTGGATGAATATGGGGTTTACAAGAGTTGATCTACCTCGAGATCATAATGGCTAAACCCTAGATGTCTAGCCTGTATGATTATGATTGCCTCTACGGACTAAACCCTCTGGTTTATATAGACACCAGAGGGACCTAGGGTTGTACAGAGTTGGTTTACAGAGAAAGGAATCTTCACATCCGAACGCCAAGCTTGCCATCCACGCAAAGGAGAGTCTCATCCGGACACGGAGAAAATCCTCCGCCTTGTATCTTCACGGGCCATTAGTCCGGCCCACGTCACATAGCCCGGACGCCCGAGGACCCCCTAATCCAGGACTCCCTCAGTGGCGTGCCGTTGCCGGAGAAGCGGTGGCTACCCCGAACACCATTGGAGCGGTTGGAGGAGCTTGGACGCGTGGGTGGGTCTTCTTAATACCCAAACTCTTCTTTGGCGGTGTCGGCGACGCATGGGGTGGTTTCCGGCGGCGAAAAGCCGGCGCCGGTGGCAGGCGGGGTGAGGGAAGGGGCTGGGCTATCCATTCCGACCGGCTCAAGTACACCTTCACAGTTGATGTAGTCATACACCTTCACGATCTGTCCCGATCAAGTACCGAACATACGACACCTCCGCGTTCAGCACACCTTCAGCTCAATGACGTTCTCGCCTTCTCAATCTAGCAAGAGAGGCGAAGTAGTAGATGAGCTTCGGCAGCACGACGGCATGGTGACGGTGGTGGTGAAACTATTTCCACAGGGCTTCGCCAAGCACAACAGATTTAGGACGGAGGACGAACTAGAGGGAGAGGGGGCGCCGGCACACGGCTTGGTGAATCATGGTGTCCCAGGGGCTAGCCCTGCTCCTCTATTTATATGTTGAGCCCTGGGGTCGTTTCCTGGAGAAAGAGCCTCCTCAAAGTCGGTTTGGAACGCAAGGAAGAGTCCTTCTCGGTTTCCAGTACCAGATGCCATGGTCCTCGGCGTCTGGCCCAGACGCCATGAGCCTCGGCGTTTGGTCCCTGACCACCGCAAAACTTCCTTTTGCACCGACCTAAAACCCTGTGGGCCTTACCACTTGGCCCAACCATATCATCCTATATATCAATCTTTACCTCCTGGCCATTCTGGAGCTCCTCGCCATGTCCGTGATCTCATCCGAGACTCCGAACAACATTCGGTCACCAACATAAATAAATCATACAATACTATATCATCAATGAATGTTAAGCGCGCGGACCCTATGGGTTCGAGAATGACGTAGACATGACCGAGATGCTTCCCCGGTCAATAACTAATAGCGGGACATGGATGCCCATATTGGTTCCTACATATTCTACGAAGATCTTTATCGGTCAAACCTTTATGAAAAACACGTAGTTCCCTTTGTCCGTCGGTATGTTACTTGCCCGAGATTCGATCGTCGGTATCTTCATACCTAGTTCAATCTCGTTACCGGTAAGTCTCTTTAGTCGTTCCGTAATACATCATCTTGTAACTAAACTCCTTAGTCACTTTGCTTGCAAGCTTCTTGTGATACTGTATTACCGAGAGGGCCCAGAAATACCTCTCCGTCATACGGAGTGACAAATCCCAATCTCGATTCACGCCAACTCAACATACACCTTCGGAGATACCTATAGAGCATCTTTATGATCACCCAGTTACGTTGTGACATTGATAGCACACAAGGTATTCCTCCGGTATCCGGGAGTTGCATGATCTCATGGTCGAAGGAATATGTATTTGACATTTAAGAAAGTAGTAGCAATAAACTGAATGATCATATGCTAAGCTAACGGATGGGTCTTGTCCATCACATCATTCTCCTAATGATGTGATCCCGTTATCAAATGACAATTCATGTCTATGGTCAGGAAACCTTATCATCTTTTGATCATCGAGCTAGTCTAGTAGAGGCATACTAGGGACTTGTTTTTTTAAAGGAGGAAGACCCCCCGGCCTCTGCATCTGGACGATGCATGCAACCACTTTATTAATTATTCACAAAGACCTTACAAAGTAGTACATCAGTAAGTCTGAAGTCACCATCTTGGCAACATTTGTCACTACTTCTATCCACTTGATGAAGGGGTGCCGACAGTCCGAGCCTAATACCAAACAGACCTCGCACCTAAGCCTAACATCTTAAACCGGAGGCCCCAGCCAAGCCATATACCTGGTCTGGAGCACACCAGTCCGGCGCACTCTCAGAGGTCACCGTCGTCTTCCATTGATCCATCTTCAGAGCAGGTATTGATTCCACGACCTTGCCAGGTCTGCTATCGACGCCACCACGACACCAGGCAGCGCCAGCCTCCTGTGCGATTCCGTCTACACACATCGAACGCCGAGACTCCACTGCACCACGCCGCCTCCCCAGTCGTCAATGCGTAAGATGAAACACCGCTCCACCAGAGATGCTATCCGCTGGTCCCTCGAGCCCATGCACACCTCCAAGACTGACGCCCCCAAGGGGGAAATGATGCAAGAGCGCCGCCGTCGTCCGATCTAGGGTATCCCCCGGAGGTAACAAGTAGAGGTCTGGAACTTCTTCACGACAAAGTCTTCAAGAAGAGAACGACACAGAAGAGTGCCGCCGGCCTTGGCATCTAGCCGAGCACTAGGTTTTCACTCAGATCGGTTCGAAGAACCTCCATCAAGTCTTGTGTACTTATCGTCGCCATCTCCACCGGGGACTGGAAGTACACTCCAGGCCTCCGCCACCTGACCAGCCAGTAGCCGCACCGCGCGAGTAGCAGGGCAGCCCGCAAGCCCCAGCCGCGCCACCGGAGAGCCTTACACCAGACCCCGCCGCCGGCCCAGGAGAGGACAACGCCACGTACACCAAACAGCCACCGCCGCCAGCCCGTGCCATCGTGCCGCCGCGCCCCACGGCCTTGCCTCGCCGCCACTAGAAGAAAACGTCCCGCGCCGCCATCCTCGGGCAGGAGGAGAAGAAGGCCCCGCCGCTGCCTAGGCTGAGCGGGCTTTGCCCGGCGTCCTGCGCCGACGGCGGCGAGGAGGGGCGGAGGAGGGAGGAGGGGCGAGGGGTGGCAGATATGGGCTCCCGTCGGCCGCCCGCGGGGACGACACGAGGAGAGGAGATCTGGGCTGCTTTGGTTGATCTCCTACTAGGGACTTGGTATTTGCTTATGTATTCACACATGTATTTAAGTTTCCAATCAATACAATTCTAGCATGAATAGTAAACATTTATCATGATTGAGGGAATATAATAAAAAACACTTTATTATTGCCTCTAGAGCATATTTCCAACAATCCAATAATCGATTGGTGGGAGCTTGTGCCACCATTTGTGTTCAACCACTTGGTGTCATTCTTAAGGTCATCCACAACTTGGTTCCACTTTGGTTGGCCCTTCAATTTAATCCAGCAATAGCTAAATCTGATTGGTCTCTTCTCGACTTGTTGAATCTAAGCGGCAGCCAACACCGTCTATCAAACATTCAAAAAAAGTAATCATGAGAATCCGACATTAAAAGCTAGCAATTCAAATTATGACAAAGTTTACAATTCAACTTACGTGAGTTTGGACTCCAATCCCACTTTGATTCCGGCCAAGCACGGAAGAGTAGTGGTTGACAAACTTGTACACATTTTCTTGGATGATGGACCATCTATGTTGGAGGGAGACATCACTACATATGGTAATGATAGGATGCAGCGCCACATATTCCTTGTGTTAGTGCTGGTGGATCTTCTCCCTACCCGTTGTCCTTTTGCTCCGTGCCACATATATGGTCCATGATTGTGGCAAACCAAGCTTTGACCAACAAAACATCCTCAAATCATGTGAATGCCAGACCTCTTGCCCTATGTGTTTCTGCCATTTTTCCTTCTTACTACGTGATGTTCCCCCAACTTCAAATGTACGACAATTTGGATTCCACAAGTCATATTCCATATCAGCCATAAGTTCATGACCATCATTGATCATCTCGGGCATGTAATCTCCTAAAATGATCATGATTCCGCAACTAATTCATTTTATGGCATATTCAACTAATTAATGCAATGACATACCAAATATAACTAACAAAAAGGTACAAAATGGAGAAAATTTTGTACTCACTCATGCGAGCACAATCCATCAAACATGACGTGGGAAGCCCGGATGCCGATGCTACCCATGCTTGTCTGTGCCCGTTGGAGGTGTGGCATGTCGCACACATCGCCGTCCGCCCCCCGGGTTTCCATAAGTCCATCTGGAATTCCCTAATCGGTCGTAAGATTGATGTCGATTGCCGGCGGGATGGACGGCGACTTCATTGTCGGCGGCATGATGGACAGAAACACAAAGGGGACAATCATCCTCGAGGTCCACAACATCCTTGACTGGAACTCCCTGCACCGTCGCTTCCCTCTCGCGCTGCTTCCTTCGCCACTTCCTCCGAGTGACGTTCTCTGGCTTGTAGCTCGGAGCCATGGACAGGAGCCCCACGGAAGACACTGAAGCAACATCCGTCGCAACGATGGGGACGGGGGTACCTAACGAAGACATTTACGGTGGCGGGTGGGGGTGGCGCTGCGGATGGGTAAGCAAGGGTGGAGGACGGCGACTGCTAGGGCATGGGAAATGGATGTTGGATGTGGGAGGAGGGCGATGGATTCGGTGCACTTGGTCAATCTGGTGCAATTCGGGGTGGGTCCTACCCATTGAATCTGATGTGGCGGACGCGCCCTTGTGCGCCCGAGACTCCTCATACACGCCCCTGATTTGGGCTGGATATGAGGGCTGCCGGTCAGCCCGAATGTATAGGGCCGGTTTGAGGAGCCCGACTGGGTCAACTTTTTGTGACCGGACCATCCGCCCAGTTGTATGATGGGGTTTGAGAAGTTCGGTTGTAGACACTCTTATCTCCCGCAAACAACATAGCAGGCGCGCCCATGTCTCGCTTGACGCGAGATGTAGGGCTATCCCGCCTGAGGGAGCGCGAGACTAGCTCGCGGGACGCCACTACCTCATTTTTTTGACATTTTTATTTAATATTTTTACTTCTATTTATTCTTTTAAATATTCTAAATATATATTACAAAAAACACTCTACATAAGACATTTGAAACATGTTAATCTAGCATTTGTATAATGTTAATTGTGTATAGAAACAATGTTTGTCATGTATATGAAAAATGTATAAAAAAATACAATGTGTGTGATAAAAGCTAATCATGCATTTAAAAAATATATTAATCAAGCATTTAAAAAAGATGTTAATCATCTATTGAAAAAATATTGAACGGGTATAAAAAAAGTTCCTAATGTATACCAAAAATGTAAAATGTGCATTAAAATTTGAACATGAAAACATATATTTTTAAAAAAATGTTGATTACCTATCGAAAAAATGTAATCATATATTTCAAAAATAATTACCATGTATAAAGCGTTATATATATAAAAAATGTACAATGTGGATAAAAATGTTCCTACTGTATAAGAACATGTGTTAAAAAATTTGAACATACAAACACAAATTTCAAAAAATGTTGATAGTGTATGAAAAGTATTATATCATATATTTAAAAATGTTAAACATGTATTAAAAATGTGTTGTTATATGCAAAAATATTGCAATGTGTATTAAAAAAATAGTCAGAAACATATTTTTGAACTATTAATCACGTATTAAAAAAAGGTGAAACTTGTTTAGAAAATTTCCTGATTTATACGTAAAATGTCCCAATATGTATGAACAATATAGACACATGTTGAAGAAAACAAAGAAAAGCGGTGAAAACTGTGTAAATGGAAGAAAGAAACACCTCAGAAATGAAGAAAACAAAAAACAGGAACAAAACCATGAAAACCCACGAGGAAACAAAGAAAAAAAAGAAGAAACGAAAAAACACCAAAGTAAACTACTAAAAACTAAAAAAAGGAAAATAATAATAAAACAAAATATAATAGAAATTAAAATAAAAAATATAAACGAAGAAATGAACTAAAGAAAAACCAAAGAAAAATGAGAGAAAGAAAAAACAAAAAAACAGATAGAAAACGGTGGAAAAACCCCAAAATCCCCCGTGAAGAAACAATAAAAATCCGGAAGAAAAACCAAAAAGAAACCCCCCAAAGTCTACACCTAACGGTCGAAACACGAATGAACGAAGCCCTGAGCGAACGTTGAACGGAATAAAAACCTAACAAAACGGGCTGGTCAAATAACGACGAAGGGAAGAACCTTCAGACGAGCCGTGCGTTCTTCTTGCTATAAGAGAGATATCAAAATCACTAATTGAGAAGTACTCCTTGCAAAGATCACTTCCACCTCCCGAGGTTGCGACAAGTGGCGTCGCAACCTGTGAGTTTTCCTTTTTTTCGTAGATCTGTTTATTCAAAATATTTTATCTCTTAAACCGTGTGTCCAAATCTTGAACTATTTTCACAATTGGATTCCTCGCATCGAGGTTTTTAAAACTAGAACCCATTTGATAGGCTTCGACGAGCTTTTTTCATGAAAATAATGGATGAAAAAGCCACAGCGAGAGCATTTTTTTCCTTTACGAGAGGCACGGCCGTACCTCTTCCGGAAAAAAACTTACTTTTTGGTTTTCGAGAGGTGCGGCCTCTTACAGAAGTAATAAAAACGATGGATAATTGAAAAGCCGTGCCTGTCACATTTTTTTTTTTGAATTTTTTTATCGAAAAGCAAAGAAAGACCGATGAAAAACCGAAAAGAAAAATATATTTTAAAATCCGAAAACACGTGCGAAAAATAAATAAAAAATAAAATCTGAAGAGAGCGTTTAGAGCGCGACACGTGACGGCGGTTGAGAGTATGGCGCCACCTCAAATCACCCTGGGTAGGCTTCCGTAGAAGCGCTCCTCGATTAGTTTTTTCTAGGCAATCTCCTCGATTAGTTGCTCTTGCGAGATATAGCTCTGGCGCAACATAGCCCGTTCCGACCGAGTCCTAGAACACACACACACATCCACGCGACGTGTCCCATGTCGTCCGAAAACCAGGTACACGGAGTGTCGACACTGGCGGCCTGCCGCAACTGAGGGCGTGTCGACAGCGGGCGATGTGCCGCCGATTCAACATATAAACGCTCCTAGCCTACCCGCCGTTCTACCGCAACCGCACGAGGTAAGCCTCAGGGACCGAACGATCTTTTTACTGTTTCTCTATTTTGGCTGCTGGCACCAGGTCAACCGTTGGTTTATTTTCACGTCAATAGTTGCTTCAGGAGTCGCTGATGAGTGGGGCTGATTACGTGTGGGGTCAAAGGAATAGAGTGATTTTCCTCCAGTTCTGCGTAAGGGAAGTATACAGCGACCAACGGTAAAAGGAAAAGCAACACAGCTTCCATCCTGTCCTCGTTCTCTTCCTCCTCTCCTTCCCACGCCGCCGATTCTCTTTAGGCGGTGTTTGGTTCTCTAGTCCTAGGATTTTTTTAGTCCCAACTAAAAAGTCCCTAGTCCCTAAAAAGTCCCTCCCTGTTTGTTTCCAAAGACTAAAAAGTCCCTAGTCCCTTCCTAGAGGTTATTAAATGACCATGTTGCCCCTAGTATATAGAAAAATAACAATCAAACAACACCATGGGGTGGCGGGCCAATGAGTGCATGGAGGGGCATTGTTGGAAAAGTCTCAAAAAGTTCCAAAAAGACTCTCCTTGAGAGTCTTCTTCATTTAGTCTCAAATGCCTAATTTAGTCCTAAAAAGTCCCTCCCGTTTGGTAAAAAAGTATTTAAGAGGGACTTTTTTAGTCCCTGCACAAAAAAGTCCTTGGAAACAAACACCCCTTACTCTCGCCCCCTCCTCGCCGCCCTCTCGCTCGCCGCCGCCAAGGCCTCCCGCGCCGCTCATCTCCACCTTCTCCAACGCGCTCTCTTGCTGGCCGTCGCATCTCCTCAGCCCATGGATTCAGACGCAACGCATCTGGGCCACCACCTCTCCTCTTTTCCTCCCAGATTCCGATCTGGAGCAGGAGAGATAGAGGCGGACACAAGCGCCGACGCTGGCACGGGATGATAGAGACGCCACCTCTCCTTACCTCGTCCCATATTTGGGTCGTCGAGCCGACGGGGATGAGGGAAGAGGCAGCCGCAGCAGGCGCAGTGCTGGCAAACGCGAGCAGCAGCCACAACAGGCGGCAGTGCTGGCGAATCGGATGTCCATGGTGCGTCAACCATGAAAGATGCAGAAGAAAAAATCATGTAAGTTCCTCTAATTTGCTTCCATAATTTTTCTCCCCTGGGTATATATATAAATACTGCACAAAAGTTATTTTCTTCACTTCTCGACCGAGTCTAATTTTGGGGAAAAGAGAGGGATTTGAGAGAAATAGGCAACATGAAGAGCTTTGTTTTGTTTCTTTGCATTTTCGATCGCATCTAATTTTGGAGAAAAGAGAGAGGAATTTGAGAGAGATAGACAATCTGAAGGGATGCTGTGGCTAGCTACATCATCCTTCTTTTAGTCACAAGGGATAATTTTTGTGGTATAATTTCTTTGCAGGTTGATAAAAGCACACACACCCACCAGGTTCAGGTTGCTGTGACTGTGAGTCATCATCCCAGGAGCAGGTTCAGCTTCTGTACATCCATTTTTTCGGCTACTTTGCATCTTTCAGATCTGCGATTACATATGATGGTATTTCCCTTCTGCCATACGATGGACTGCTACTTCTTCTCAGATGTGTCGGTTTCTGTAGCTCCATTGCTTCTTTTTCAGTTATATGATAGCTCAGGGATGCTCACCAATTGTTCCGTTAAAATGACAAAACCGACTGAACTTTATCTCTTATATGTGTTACTAAATACTAGAGGTGATTATTTTATTTCTAGGGATTACAATTTTATAAGTGTTATGCTTTTTTGACTTTGAGGTCCGAACTAATTAGTCTTTGAGATCTCAATGCTTCTATATAGATGCAATTAGTATTTGTGACAATGAGCATCTCCGAAGCTGCAGCCTATGCTAAAAGTAGTGCTATTCATTAGAACTAATGTACCCGTTGAGGGATATAGATTATCCATGGCGGAGCTGTGACGGCTCCAATTTGTCCCTTCCAGCACATGTGGTAGCGGAAGGAGTCGGGCGCCAAGGATGGAGGCGAAGGAGCGCGGACACCCAGCTATGGTGGTGCTGATGGATGAAGAAGATGGGGGCGAAGGGAAAAATAAAGTCCTTTGGGTGGTGAAGGCAGAAGATCGCTCGCATCCCCCATCCGTTTTATGTGCGTTCCTTGTGGGGAAATTGATTGCGGGGAGAAGGGAAGAAGATGGGAATCGTGAAGGGCTGGAAGACATACGCCATTGGCAGGCGGGCCTTCTCGTATGCCAGAAGAATAATGCATCTCGCATGAAAAAAAGACCGACTGGTTGCTGTTTGGAAACTGATTTGTGACGTTGCATCATGCTGACGTGGACAGCTTGCATGTTAAGATAAATCAGATAGTGGGGGTGAACTTCTTAGGTATATAGGATGTGTGACACTTATTTTGCAACAACAACATTTTACAATCTTACTAATCAGTATGACCCATATTCTGCTTCTTTTCTAAATATTTTTCAATATAATTTATATCTTTGGCGTTCAATGTTTCCTAGGTCAGGTAGTGAATCAGGATTTTTTTCCTTCTTTGGAAATACATCCTCCCTTTTCAATTTTATAATACCACCTCCACTATTTCATTTCTTATATGGTCGTATTTACAGTCTGTCCTTTTATGCTCGTGTTGTCTAAAAGGGAGTCTGATCTATCTTGTGTTATGTCTTCATTCTAAATCTTATTTTAGATAAGGAGACTTTCTTGGTTGAGCAGATGTCATGATTGTTGAAGCTTCCTTATTCCTGGGAACCTTTCACATGTTTGATGTGTACTTTTGTTGATTATTCTCCGATCGAGGCATAATGTTTTTTTATGAACGGGGAGGATGTATTCTAACAAACCAGGAACATGTGAGGTGTACTGCCGTACCAATTCATTTAACCAACAAGCCACGAAGCATTCGTCCACACGTGAGTGTGGCCCACTAGGCACAAGCGGTCGGCGCTCGACTGCCTGGCAGTACTGCTGTCAGATCAGGGGACGCCAGTCGAGGTAGAGGAAGACGACCACCGCTCCTGGTCCTCGAGGTCCGGGTCCGCGCTTTCCAAAGGAGCACGGTATTGTCCCCTGTGAGCTCATTCTTCTGTCTCCTATTCTGGCTTGATGGTGGATCTTCCTTGCGATTGCATGATGTGCCCGCACAACGCCCAGGGATTATTACACAGATACATCCCTGTCTCAGTTATTGATTTTGTTCTTTTCCCTAGGATGTAATTTCTTTTGCTGAGATAGATTAAGCTTGGGTGAAGGTGGCTGTTGTGTGCCCGTTGCCCAGTACTTCTTTGTTGTAATGCCTTACTCAAAGTGAAATTTATTTTCCTCTTGCCTATATTCAGAGGTTCTGCTTGATGATTCTCTAATCACTTTCTTTGATTTCCTTTTGTTGAGATCTGCTTCCAGTTTACTTCAATGTTACCAGACTTCAAATGTACTATCTAATAGACCATCATGTGTGTATATGATGCCTCCTTTTATCCTTAAAGGTATTGGGAGTTTGTTAAGGGAAATGATAACAATGGTGTATATGAAAGGCAAATGGTGTTTTTTTCTCATTGTTATGTTTAACTGAAGTGATGATCTGTTGTCATATTCAAAACTATAGTTTTTTGTTTGCAGCATCTTGAAGGGAGCAATGTTTTGATACTTGCTTTATAGGAATTCTCTTTCTTTGCCTAGAACTTGTGATTTATGGCTGATGTCTATTCCATCTTTGTAGGTGCTTCTCAAATATAGATGGAGAACTTGCCATGGAGGCACATAGCTTGCTGATTTTGTTTCTGGATTGGCCCTTGAGAGGGAGACCGACCCAAACTTCAGCAGGTTTCAGGTGTGCGTCCTCTATTCCTTGTGTTTGTCTCCCTCGCTGAGCTTGGGCATTGTACATTTTGGTAAATATAGTCAGTTACTTTGTTTACTGGCAATTGTGAATAGTCAGAGCACATACATGCTTGGTTTTAGTTAAGTTAGTACCTGCCATTCAGTAATCAGGCCTGAAGAAAGTGTGCCTCCCTATTTTGTGCACATAAATACTTAGCTTACTGTGACCAAATTAAGTAAACTTATACAATAAGTTTCTTCATTGTTTCACTTGTGGAAACTAAACTACTAATGTGTTAAATTCATTATAGTCATCTTTAAAGGAGTTGTGGTTGGTTGCCATTGTGGTGAAGTAATTTCTTGCTGAAGCACCGGTCTAAATTTATCATTGGTTTCGCTGGTGCTGCATGTAAGCGGGGTTACTAATTGTTCCATTGGTTTTGCTCCGGTGAGTTCTTCCCCATATACCTTTGATGCTTTTGCCTCCATACCTTCGAGCTGGTATTTTTTCCAAGGTTTATCGTGTTTTCGTGGTAGTGTGACTGGCTTAGAGTTTGTAATCATTTATCTTCTTCAATGAATGTCTGTGCTATGATATTCTGTAAGGCTAGGCACACACTAAGTTGGTTAATGCTTTTGATCTAGCTTGTTGGGAGATAATGAAACAACAATGTTTATTTGCTCACAATGCCTTATGTTGATTGTTCTGGATAGGTATTTTAGTCGTAAGAGATGTCTCCAAAAAAGCAAAAACAGCAATTCACTGTTGATTTACTTTGCTATGATTGCTCCCATTAGATTGTCCTTAAATCATGTGCAAAGCTGAAGTATTGTTCGCTGAGGATGATGATGCAGAGTGTTAAAAGGCCTATCTCCTTGGTAGATGAAGCTTGTTGGATTGATTTCAGGCCATTGAAAACAGATGACACCATGCCTCCCCCAGTTAATGAACATGTGTCGCTTCCAAGTAATAATGAATTTCTCTCGCTGCCCTGCTGAACTTTCTTTTCTTTTGCCATTTTGGCTGGTAGTCTTTCATAGAATTTTGTGATATCTACCTGACTCCACAAGGTCATGCAACATTAAGAATTGCTGGGTTTGAAAAACACAGGATGGAATTGTTAATTCATTATCTCTGTCTGAAGCAAGACATTTTTGGTACACTGTTGAATAGAGTTGGTGTATCAGCATGAGTAACATTGCGACATTCTAAGGGTTGGTGCTAGAATCCCACCTAGAAACCATTGTTTTCCAGCAACTATGGGGTTCATATGTTGATATGATTGTTACTATGTGGTTGATATGATTGTTTGCTGGTAGGAGAACCAGGAGGTAGTGCAATATCCTTATTAGTTATACTCAGGGATGCAAAATCTTCACCTGATGATTCCACCCCTTTTTACATAACACTAGCTGCCGCACAGTAAAAAGTGTCTCGCCGATGCTCTTTATGACACCAACTGATAGATTACTGAGTGCACTCATAGAGAATATAACAAGGTATTTTAGGAAGTGCTTGGACTAGGTTCAAATTTTTGACAGTCTTAGGCACGCTTTTTTTTACAGAGTTGGTTTCAAGTTTTCTTTCCGACACAGTTAGACTTTCTGAAATACAGCCTTGAACTACACATGAAACAATAGTGTTTGTTTGTTCACCAGCAAGATGATGATGTGAAACGAATGACTATTTGTGTCTTTCAGAGTTTCTACCATTAAATAGTTTCCCATAACTGAGTATTTGCTAATATTGGTAGCTAAAAATGAGATACTTATGCTTGTTGATGCCTTCCCTTTTTGTAGTAACATCCATGTGTCCAGCATATGTAGAATATTAGTTTTTCTTGGCTGTTTTTTGTAGTTCGTTCTCAAGTTTTGGAAAATTCTTTAGCTATATTCCTTGTCTCAAGCGAGCATGAGCAATATCTTTTTTATGCCGCGTGCCGCCAAGTTTCTCTATTTTAGATGGTTGTGTATTTTCGTTTCTAAAAGGAATATGTATTTTATTAATCTGACTATAATTTGTGGTAGGTACATACTGAAGGATGTTCTGAGGCTAGCACCTGGTTTAGAAGTTCTGCAATTCACATCTCATAATTTTGATTTGATGTCCAGAATGTCAATTGAAGAATGAGCCTATGAACTGCATTGTATTTTGTAATATATCCTTATATATGGTGCTTGTGGCGTTTTTTTTGCAATTATAAGTTTACATTTATGGGTATTATAGAGTTCTTTCTTTTTCCACAAGGGGCAGTAGCTGTGCCATTCGACTCGAAGGACAAAGAGTTGATCACAAAGGGGCAGCATTCAGGATATATACACAAGAGTATAGAACCAAATTATATGATGTAATTGACCGCTATTTCTATTAACTTCTCCTGTACAAATGTTCACGAGTTCATGTATTAAGTATATTTTATTGTGTCACTTGTGTTTACTCTTTTTTAATGCAAGTTTACAGCTACTCGGAGTTCCTAATTGCAGACTCAACTATCTTGACCTACCGATGATCTAATTTGTGGCATTATTACTTTAAGAAAATATTTGCATGTAATTTCCTTTATATATAGGGGTATAAGTTCTTATCAAATGTACTCAAATATACGGTTATTGAAAAATGCAAATGTTTTCAACACGAACATGATTTTAAACGGGTCTCTGCGCCATTTGGCGAAATGGCGTAACTGGTCGTCTAGTTACCTTTAAAAAGTCCAGCCTCTCTCTAGACACGAAGAATCCAGATCCCTGATCCTTATCCAGAAAAAGTCGAGGCCCGCCTGTCAGCCTTCCACGCTGCAAACCCCGGCGCCACGCGACCTGCCAAAAACCACGGGCAGCAGCTCTGGTTCCACCAAAGAGCCGCGGAATGGAGCCCCCAAACCGCGAGCCATCCTCACGGTCACCGTGCAACATATAAACCTTCGCGCCTGCACACTGCACTTCAACAGACGCACAAAGCATACACGAGGGTGAAGAAGAGATGGATCCAGCCGAGGGCCGAAGGATACTGGTGGCCGTGGACGAGGGCGACGAGAGCGTCCACGCGCTGCGATGGTGCCTCACCAACTTCGCCACGCGCGGCGACGGCGAGCTTGCCCCACCGGACACCATCCTCCTGCTCTACGTCCGGCCGACGCCGCCCACCTACTCCGTGCTCGACGCCTCCGGTACGTACGTTTTGTCTTCAGGAAGCGATCCTACGCTCATCCCGGCGTCGGGAACTAACCGGCCTGCACCGTAAGCCCCGCTAGGCTATCTGTTTGTCAATGAGGCGACCGCCGCGATCGACGGGTACAGCCGGGCGGTGGCGGACGCGGTGGTGGACAAGGCGCAGAAGCTCTGCGCGCTCCACAGCAAAGAGAACGGCGAGGTGAAGGTGAAGGTGGATGTGAAGGTGGCGGTCGGGGACGCCCGGAGCGTCATCTGCGACATGGTGGACAAGCTCGGAGCCGACGTGCTGGTGATGGGGAGCCATGGCTATGGATTTTTCAAGAGGTAATTACTTCTGTACTCTATTATGTAACTCCACTTCAGGCTTCTGTCAGAGTAGTGCTCGACTGCTCGTGTGACCGAGGATTCTCGTTGGTTTTGCAGGGCTCTCCTCGGGAGTGTCAGCGACTACTGCGTCAGGAACGCCAACTGCCCCGTTCTCATCGTCAAGTTGAAATAACAGGGCCAACTGTTCTTGGGAGATTAGCAATGATGCCCGTACTTGCATTTGCTGTTTGGCATTAAATTTCTTTCTACTACTATTTACTACTGTATTTGTTATGCCTCCTTTTTTTTTTCTTCACTTTTGGTCGCTTCGCGTGTAACCTGCTAGAGGAGCTAAGGGGAAGTGCCAAGCAATGTGTCTCAAGATCCCCGCGACTTGTATATATGCCGCTGTTACTGCTCGGTTATCGGTTGAATTTATCGTATTGGACATGTTATTAAGCAGCTTGTCATACTTTCATCGATCAGAATCGACTGAATGCACTTCTATTCTGAACTGCATGTGGAACACACGAACAAGAAGACAGAGTGTGCCGAGAAAAACAGTCTATTCACCAGTCACCCCTCACAATATTCTTCTCTTTTAAACGGAGGGAAACGTTTCGCATCATTGATTAATTAAGTAGAAGAGAATTGTGTTGTTAATTATGAAAATCGGGCAAAAACTGAAGTAGACATACCACAACGAACATGCGACCCACCAAACGCATTACTTACACGGCATGAAACCCCACGTCCGCACAGGCGGCCCACCAAACACTCTCAACACACATAACTCCTAAACGTGACAGTGGAGTGTGCACAGGTGGCCCACCAAACACTCCCTAAACGTGACAGTGGAGTGTGCAAGAACACTGTTAGGATGATCTTCACCGTGTGGGCCGTGCTCAACAGACATAACCCTTAAACGTGACAGTGGAGTGTGCAAGAACACTGTTAGGATGATCTACCCCGTATGGGCCCAACGGCCCACCGGACCCTCAGATCCGTGCCCTGATCAGGGACGCTCAACTCACTATGTTGACGGGCCCCTGTCACCTGCACTATATAAAAAGGTGGGGCCGCGGCTCGCAACACGAGGTTCGTCGTGGACGGGGCTTGCCTGCTCCCGTCTCCTGCTCCCATCCGTGCTCCGCGCCGTTCGTTTGGCATTGCACGGCTCCATCAATTTCCCTTTCCCACGTTTCTTTTTTACTGCCGAAAAGAAATCAGGAGTACCAATTTATTAGGTCCGCAATACACGCACGTCGTTGAAACTTCCTTCCGCTAATACATCAAGAAATTACGCGTCCATTGGCTGGAGTCTGTTCGCAACCGCCATGCCCATGTTGATGTCGTCCGCTACACTCTGGCCGAAGCTTCAAGCCGTAAAAAGACCTTCTTGATATTGGTGTGCAGCTCTGCACCTACGGCGAGCACAGCCGGGCCGACCTCACACATCCGTCGCCGAGAACCGCCTCCTCTCGCGCGCCCACGCGGCGAGCTCGCCGTGCTCTTGTCGACGGCTGGCCGTCTTCCAGGGGATCACTGGCATGCAACTGGCCTGCTCGACTACGCGTGTAGCACGCGCTATGTCCACCCTTGCGGTCGGCGCTAGTGCCACCTAATCGACAACCGTCGGCGCCCCCGTTGCCGCTCCATTCACCTCAACGCTCCGGCCGCGCTCCCCGTGTTGATGCTGCCGCTGGATAACATCATCGGCCCGTACCCAGAGCGGCGGATCCATGCAGTACGCACAAGTCTTGGCCGACCCAATGGTTGTGAGTGTTAGATGGAGGCGTTCCTATTCCTCGATGAGGAGCCGCGTTGGTTTATATTGATATGGGACAGGAACAACTCCTGTCGTGGCTTACAAGGCAATACCGATCGATATACGATTCGGTTGTTACAGAGAGGAGGAGATAGCTACGAGGGAGAGGGAGAAGATAGAGTTTGTTGAGATTACAATAGATGATTCTATCTCTATTTCTAACACCCTCCCTTAATCTCAACTATCCTATATTAAGATTCCTCTTGAACTCCTCAAATGGTTTGATAGACAATGCCTTAGTGAAGCCATCTGCTACTTGATCTTTGGAGGGAATAAATCTGATGTCCAATTTCTTCTCTGCAACCCTTTCTCTCACAAAATGAAAATCAATTTCAATGTGTTTAGTTCTACCATGAAACACTGGGTTAGCAGAGAGATAGGTGGCTCCCAAATTATCATACCATAAGCATGAAATGCGGTGTTGCTTAACACCCAACTCATTAAGTAATGATCCCACCCAAATGATCTCAGCAGTTGCATTGGCTAGTGACTTATATTCAGCCTCCGTACTTGACCTTGACACTGTAGCCTGTTTCCTGGCACTCCAAGAAATAAGATTAGGACAAAAGAATATTGCAAATCCTCCAGTTGACCTCCTGTCATCACAGCATCCTGCCCAGTCAGCATCAGAAAAGGCACTAACAAGAGTGGAGCTGGAACGTTTAAACTGGAGTCCTAGGCTTACAGTGTATTTTATATATCGTATAATTCTTTTAACAACTGTCCAGTGTACAGTAGTAGGTGCATGTAGATACTGACAAACCTTGTTAACAGCAAATGATATATCTGGTCTTGTCAGTGTCAAGTACTGTAAGGCACCCACAACACTCCTATACCTTGTGATCTCTTCTTCCTTTAGAGGCTCCCCTTCAAAGGCTGACAGTTTTTCTGAAGAGGACAATGGTGTAGGTGAAGGCTTACAATCCTTCATCCTCATGCGAGTCAGAAGCTTAGTAGCATATTTTTACTGATTCATTACTATGCCATCTGGAATCTTCTTCACCTCAATGCCCAGGAAGAAGTGTAGATCACCAAGATCTTTCAAGGCAAACTCTGAACTTAAATCATGAAGTAGAGCATTAGTAGCACTTGGTGAAGAACTGGCAACTATAATATCATCAACATATATCAAAACAAATATGACTGTGTTTGCCTTATTATAGATGAAGAGTGATGTGTCAGCTTTAGATGCAACAAATCCAAGACACCTTAGCTGAGAGCTTAGCCTTGAATACCATGCTCTTGGTGCCTGTTTTAGGCCATAAAGAGCCTTATCAAGCTTACACACATAGTGGGGTGTTTTCTTGTTTTCATACCCAGGTGGTTGTCGCATGTAAACCTCCTCTTCTAGAACACCATGCAAAAACGCGTTATGTACATCTAGCTGCCTCAAGTTCCATCCCCTAGAAACAGCAATAGCTAACATAAGCCTAATAGTTGCAGCTTTAACAACGGGACTAAATGTGTCCTCATAATCCATACCGTAACGCTATTTAAAACCTTTTGCGACTAGACATGCCTTGTACCTGTCAATCGAGCCATCTGCCTTTTTCTTGATTCTATATACCCACTTACAGTTAATAACATTTTTACCTCGCTGCTCAGGTACAAGGTGCCACGTTTTATTTTTCATGAGTGCAGAGTACTCTTCATCCATTGCATTTTTCCACCTGCATCTTCCAATCTAGTTGGCTCTCCTGCAACACATAACATGTCATAGCGTATAGTACCATCTGTTCTAATTTATGTTTTATACCTTTTTGAAGACGAGTTGTGACGCGCGAGGCTGGCACCGGCTGTGGCTGAACAGGCGACCGTGCCACAGAAGATCCAGATGATGCACCAGATTCTCTGGATCCACTTTGCATAGCTGATCCGGACCCTGATTCTGTAGCCTCCTGTGTGCTCGCGCTGGTACTGGTGGACTCTGGTGCCGCAGCCCTGCGCGATGTAGAAGATCCCGTAGGCGTCACTGTTGCCTGATCCGCACGCATGGGCTGCCGCAATCCCGAGCCGACCGTGTGCGATCCCGAGCCGACCGTCTCAGGCTGGAGACCGGTCGCGGTGGGCCACCCGCACGTGGGACGCTGAGCCGGCCCACTGCCTGGCGACGTGGCGTGCTGGCACTGGCCTCTGACGGGTGCACGATCCAGAGTTGATCGCAGCGCGCGATCCAAGGACGCCTGGCGCTGCGGCGTCGCAGGTTGCTCCAGATCAACCTCGTAGTCTGCGCCTGCCTCTTCTTCCTCCAACACATGCAATATGGGGCCATTTTGTGCCAAATCTTGATTATTTTGAGCACCGTTTTCTCCTGCGTTTTCTCCATGACCCTGCATAGGAATAGATGCACCACTAGAACTGGTTGAAGTGTCATATTGGTCAGTACAATCGTCGCCCCCTTGCTCAAAATTCCGAAGGTTTGGGGGAAGAAGAAAGATTTCTTTCTTAAGAATGGCTCCAGCGTTAGGATGAAGAGATGCAAAAGGGAAAATGGACTCATCGAAAACGACATCACGGGATATATAAACTCTGCCAGTAGAGACATCTAGGCATTTTACTCCTTTGTGAATAGGACTATATCCCAAGAAAACACATCGTTTGGAACGGAAAGCAAGCTTGCGCGAGTTATATGGCCGTAGGTTAGGCCAGCATGCACAACCAAAGACACGCAAAGACTTGTAATCTGGACTAGTGCCAAAAAGACGTGTGATAGGGGTCTCAAATTTGATGACTTTGCTAGGGAGCAAGTTGATGAGATATGTGGCAGTTAAGAATGCTTCATCTCAGAATTTTAGTGGCATAGATGCATTTGCGAGTAGAGCTAGGCCTACTTCAACAACATGACGATGTTTTCTTTTTGCAGAACCATTCTGCTGGTGCGCATGTGGACATGCAACATGATGAGAAATACCAAGTTGCTGAAAGAAGGAATTCAGTCTCCTGTATTCACCTCCCCAGTCGGTTTGCATGGCAATGATCTTAGTGTCTAGTTTTCTTTCAACAAGATTTTTAAAGTTTGTGAAAACTTGAAACACTTCAGACCGTTTCTTAAGAAGATAGATCCATGTAAACTTGCTATAATCATCAATAAAGCTTACATAGTATGAGTATCTACCGACTGAAGTAGGAGCTGGCCCCCAAACATCTGAGAAAACTAGTTGCAAGGGTGCAGTAGATATGCTAGTAGATACAGGGTATGGAAGTTGATGGCTTTGGCCTGTTGACATGGATCACAAACCGACTCACTTATCTCATGAGAAAAGGGGAGTTTATTCTTGCTAAGAACAAATTTAACAATGACTGATGAAGGGTGACCTAATCTACTATGCCACTTGGATGATGAAGGCTTCATAGCGACAAACGATTGTTTATTCGATGATGATGACGAAGATATAAGTGGGTAGAGACCTCCCACGCACTTGCCCCTAAGCAGGATTCTCCTCGTGTCCAAGTCCTTTACCAAAAAGAAATAAGGGTAAAATTCAATAAGGACACGATTATCTAAAGTAAATCGATGAACAGAGAGAAGATTTTGTGAGGCTTCAGGGACATGAAGAACTTTGTTTAGATGCAAGGTTTTTTAGGGGTTTTAATGATTGAATGACCAATGTGAGCAACTTTCATACCAGAACCGCTTGCGGTGTGCACTTGATCATGTCCATGGTACTTCTCCTTGAACGTCAACTTGTCCAGCTCGCCGGTGATGTGATGTGAAGCACCAGTATCTGCATACCAGTTCGTGTCGACGCCATAGGAGTCGGTGACCATGTTTGCACTCTTCTCCTCGGGTTCATCTTCATCATACCTATGCCCACAATCACGAGCACCTCCTGGATGATGCCTATAGCAGATTTGACATTCTGGATAGTCGTGTGCTTGCTGCTGTCGTTGTTGCTATGGGCGACCGCGGCCACCTCTGCCGCCGCAGTGGCCACCAGATGGAGTCGGGGAAGGACGCCTGCCTCGGCCGCGTCCCCTGCTGTTGCTGTGCCCGCGGCCCCTGCTGTAGCCACGCCCGTGCCCCCTGTAGGCCAAGTTTGCAGAGGATTTGAAACCCCCATTAGGGCCATCGCCAAGCATCTCGACTCGCTGGTCGAACGCCGCGATCTGAGCGAACAGGTCATCAACTGTGATCTGGCTTTTGATTGCGCCAATAGCTGCCACAACAGGATCATAGTCTCTGTCGAGGCCGACGAGGACATAATCCACCATCTCTGGATCCGAGACGGGGTGTCCTGCCGCTGCGAGCTCGTCCCCCAGGTTCTTCATCCTGGAGATATAGGCGCTGCTGGACATGGAACCCTTCTTCATGTTGGTGATGGCAATCCGCAGATTGGTGATGCGGGATTGGGATTGCGAGGAGAACAAGGTGGTGATGGCAGTCCAGAGATCAAAGGTTGTCTCCTTGCTCGCAACTTGGGCGAGGACTCCATTGACAGAGAGTTCAGAAGATGACTCAGAACCTGCTGATCCTTTGATATCCACTATGCATACAGCGGATTGGGCTCCGTGGTGACGGTTTTGTCCGTCTGCTCTCGCTGCACCGTCTTCGGTGGCGCGGCATCTGATCCGTCCAAGAGGCCGGTGACCTGCGCTCCTCGCAGGCCCGGCATGACCTGTGCCTTCCACAGGATGTAGTTGGTTTTGGTGAGTTTCTCGGATGGTAGGTGTCGTGGAATTGTCACGTCAGATGTCCTAGTGTAAGGACTTAGTCGTGAGGCCAACGCATCTATGCGGTAGCTTGAGAGGGGTTGGGCGGAATCGAGAGACGCAACACAAGACAAGGATTTAGACAGCTTCGGGCCCCGGGAAACATCATCCGGTAATAGCCCTACATGCTGTTTGTGGTTAGGTCTCATTATGATCATGAGAGAGTCGCCGGCTTGGCCGGCTCTTTGTGTCTAGCCCTAGAGATTGTTTCTTGTTGCCTGTCCCTCTTTGGGGTGCCCTGCCCCTCCTTATATAAGTTAGAGGGGCGGGTTACATGCGGAGTCCTAGTAGGACTAGGACTAGTCTATCTTTTCTTACAAGTTGAATACAAGTCCGGGTCTTGCTTCCTCGTAAAGGAAATATTCGTCATCCCTTTCTCCTTAAGCCGGCCCACCAGAGTATAAGCCAACCTGCTGGGCCTTGGGCCTTGCCGTCCGCCTGATCCGCCGTTGGGGTTATCAGTAAGTCACCAAATACTCGCCGGGTCTCTGTGAGCCGCCAAGTCCGGCCGGGTCATACTTCCGGCCGGGTCATACCGCGTGGTATATCCCCGACATTAGCCCCCAGTTTAATTTGGATTTATCCGTGTTAAACTGATCCTGTAAAATAAACACAAGAACACACTTCATAGGTTGTGTTCCGGGTTAAATATTTTCCTGAACCAGCACCTGATAATCTTTAAGTCCTTGTCATTTCCTTGTTGATATGTATATGTCCATGATCTCATAGTAAATCTTCATTAGCAGATATGTTTCAACTTTGTCAATGCAAAAAATCCAGATACTTCTTTTGAAAAGTCCGGGTCAATAAGCCAGCTTCAGAGTCAATTTGCTTGCATTGGTCTCTTGTAGAGAAATATTGTGAAGAATAATCCACTTGAGTCGGCTTTCAAAGCGCCGGCTTAAGAAATATTGGTCTTGAAATACTCATCTGATATTCAGCCGGTTTAAAGATGTAGAACTTGCCGGTTTAATATTACCAAAATTGCCGGTTTGTAAATATTGATGGCACCGAGTCATAATTGTTGCCGACGCCGGGTCATAATTGTTGATGACGCCGGGCTATGATTGTTGCAGACACCAGGTCATAATGATTGGTGACGCCGGGTCAATCTGATTTGCTCAAAACTGAGAATTCGAAAGTATTTCTCCTTATATCCGTGTTACCTGTAGCCCCCAAGTGACGGGTTGTCATGCTTGCATCAACCTGGGACTTGTAATTGTCTTATTCTCACAAAACTTCAACCGGTGTAGCCTCCAAGGGCCGGGTCATTATGCAATAATGAGCAGGGACTTTGTAGATGTAGACTTGAGCAGCAACATGTAGCCCCCAAGGGCCGGCTCAGTAAGATAATATTGAGCTGGGACTTTATATATATTTCCTTGAAAAGAATACCATATGCTGTAATCCTCTCCATGGGGCCCGAACCCACGTCCATAAGGTTAATAGCTTTGTACTCTTCCAACTGAGTAGTGGACCTTTCAATATAATGGATTTAAACTTGTGTACCTTGAATTGTTGACAAGAGCAACTGGTAGCCCCCAAGGGCCGGCTCATTACAATGTGATGAGTCGGGTCTTCAATAAGGCCAGTAAAAATGACTTTGCATTAGCCCCAAGTGCCATGGTGCATGCTGGCAGTGACATGGGACTTGCATATTTGATGTAATCTCAACTTTGAATAATGTAGCCCCCAAGTGTCGGGTCGTAAGCCTGCAGCGACTCGGGACTATTCCTTCCATTGTAGAATAAATTATATCCATTGATAAAATAATAGCCATTGCGCCAAAGCGACTTTGAATACCTCATCTGTTGATAAGTAAACCCGGAGTTTAAATACCCGGCGGCTCTTGGCCGATGACGATTTAATACGCCTCCATTGTAAACCGGAATTTTTATAACCCGGCGGCTTATAGCCTTTGAGAAAATCAAGAATTGATAACCCTTTTGAGACACCAATTTCAATCTTTGATGATGGGCTTGAACTTAATCATTTATGTAAGTCATATCTCTGTAAATCCTGCACAGAGTTTAAACAACATATGCCCTGGCGACTTAACGTTAAAAGCCAGGGCGGGTAACCACCCAAATGTAGTCTTATCCTGCACACAAGTAGATCACAAGATCCCTTGGCGGTTTACCGCAGGGTGGGTCATAATATCTCACATATAACCACTGTGATATTGAATTTGTACTGCCGGTTTACATGACCTATGCAGTAAGGGTGATAACCCAATCCTTAGAAGCCAATGCTTCCACATAGATGATGATTGTCATAAGCTGGCGATTTATCATTGAAAATCAAGCCGGGTTAAATAACAACCACTCATATACACTTTAGATATGAAAAAGAGCTTCAAATAAAATCCAAAAATTATTTGCAAAAAGAGACTTCAAAAATTTTGAGGCTTCTGATTCGAATACGATCAGAAAACCGTCCCAAAGGGGTTAAGCTAAGATTTGAATACGGTCATATAGCCCCCAGTGGCTTTGGCGTTGCCGATCAAGAGGGTACCGACAGCTATGTTCTCTTTGGTTCGCATACGACCTATGTTTGAACAGGAAGCCCCCAAATGACCTTGAGAATTGTTTAACGACGCTGATTCGAATACGATCCACGTCGGTTCCCAAAAGGGGTTGAGCTACGATTCGAATACGATCAAGAAGCCCCCTAGTGAGCTCGGCAGTGTGCCAATCAAAAGGATACCGACAGCTATGTTCTCTTTGGTTCGAATACGACCTATGTTTGAACAGGAAGCCCCCTAGTGATCATGAGAATATTTAAAGACTCTGATTCGAATACGATCAGGGTCACACCTAAAGGGTTAAGCTAAATTCGAATACGATCAGCTCCCAATGGTCATTAAAGCAGGGTACCTATGTTTGGGTTGTGCTTTGTAACAGACTCTTTTTGGTCCCTTTAATTTTTCTTGAGAACTCGAACTTTTGCGAGAGATAAATTCTTTTTGAACCGGAAAACCGGATATTGAGAGTTTCAAAGCTTTGTGATAAACAAATTTACCTTAAACCGGATTTTGAACCGGATTTGAGAGCTTCAAAACTTTGTGGCAGATAAATTTCCCTTGAACCGGATTTTAAACCGGATATTTAAGAGCTTCAGTGCTTTGTGGGAGATGTCAAGTCTCTTGAGCCGGATCTAAACCGGAATCCTTCTTTTTAAGCCGGAAATTTTCTGACGGCCTTTAAACCTTTTACCAATATGGCGGTAGCCTCCGGGATCGGGTTATTTTCCCCTCCAATGACCCGGAGTTCTTGAATGCATTGAAACCGACCAATGTTGCCGAGTCATATCATTGTAGCCCCCGAGTCTCAAGACGACTCGAGGAGTTGGCTTTGAGATTCTCCATATTGATCATAGCATAAGGTGTATATCATTGGTATTGATAGCGCGATGTGAATCCACAGAAGGTTGAAGTGACTGCGACGGGTTATAAATGATCCCATATGAGCCGTGTCAGCAACTCGGCTAATGGTTCCTTCCAACTGGATGTTTTGAAGTTAACCAAACTGTAGTGGCGGCGACCTGTGCGCCTGCCCATTGAACCATCCAGTGCAGACGGCGGCTGATAATACATGATAATTCGCCTCCAATTTGTTGAAAGAAAACCGGGCTTCCCAAGCAGTGACTCGCTCATATTCAATAAACAGCTCATGCATACAGGTGCGGCCCAGTGTGTTTATATAGACCAACCCGCGAGAGACGGATGGTAAAGACGACCGTTGCATCAGAGGCGACACAGACAGATGATCCGGCCGTGGTGTTGTAAGCCGGTCCGGACGGGCGAATCGATCGCCGGCGCGGTAAGCCGCGCGGATGGGCGAGTCAACCACGTTGTGTTGATGTAGTGAACAATTGTCCTATATCAAAAACCTCGCAAGCCAGAGTAATTGCTCTTTTTAAAGAAAACAATATATAATATATAAAAAATTACTGGATTGATTTCACCTGATATGTCAGGCCAGAAATTATCCACCGCGGAGTTGATGATCATCACGGTGAAGCTGAAACCAACCACGGCCGAGTCGGCCGCGGGAGCAGACAGATGAGCCGGCCGCGGCGTTGTAAGCCGGTGCGGTCGGGCGAGTCAATTGCAGGAGCGGCAAGCGACGCGGGCGCCGAGTCGGCCGCGGGGGCGGACGGGTAAGTTGTCCGTCACATTGTAAGCCGGTCGCAGACGTGTGAGCCGGCCGCGAGGGTGGACGGGCAGGTCGTCCATGGCACTGTAAGGCGGCGCGGATGGGCGAGTCGGCTGGCGCGTTGATGTAGACCGGATCGCAGGGGCGGCGGCTTGCGCCACCTGTAAAGGCATCGGCGGCTCCATGCGCAATCGTGGAGATGGCAACTGGTAGCCCAAGGTGCGGCAATTGTCCTGTATAAACAATATCGCAGACCAAGTAATTGTTTTTTTGACAAAAACAATATATGCTAAAAAATAGGTTTAGATGGATAGCACTTGATTCGTTTAAAAGGCCGAACATAACCCGCCATGAAGTTGATGATCCCTAGGTGAAATTAAAATCATTCACGGGTGAGTCGGCCGCGGGAGCAGACCGATGAGCCCGCCGCGGCATTGTAAGCCAGCGCGGACAGGCGAAGTAATCGCAGGCGCGGTAAGCCGCGCAGAGGGGCGAGTCAATCGCGTCGTGTTGATGTGAATTGGGCTGCGGGGGCGGCGGCTTGCACACGCCCGTGGAGCAGCATGGAACGGACAAACATCAGTGCACGATGATGTTGGCGTGCGCTCCATATCCACGGTATACCAACCCCTGGTATTTTTGTCAGATAAACGTGTACACTGATGCTAGATAATGCTTGGTGCGCGTCCTGATGATTTTTCCGATGTACGTGGCACTAATGGTCTTCATGTAGTACTTTTATGAGAAGTACTAGTGGACTTTGGATTTGTTTCTCCACGTGAGCTGCAGCCTTTGACAGCATGCTGCTGCCCCACGTGGCCTTCCTTGTAAAATTTGTCTGAACACGTGTGGCTGTGTAGATTCGTTGACTGCCCAACCTCATGTAGCAGATCCCTAGCCGACGCTGATCGGGGCGGTGGTGAATTTTTTTCTTTTTCAAGCTTTCGATGGCTTACACCTATACGTGCGTGCGCCGAACGGGGCTAGCGAGCGCAGCTCTTGGTGCTGCCCCAACCACATATTCGCATGTAGTGGTAACTTGTGGATGTACGGCTGCAGGCAAAAACCTTCCTGGAACTTGATCCGGCAATAACAACTTGTGGACGTACAGCTGCGGTCTTCCGATCAGGGGGAGCGAACCCATGACCAGTAAAAAGTGACGTGACACAGTAGCTAACCCTGAAGGCTTGCGCGCGGCTTATCCGAGTTGGAATCTCATCTGCTCAGATCTGACCGGCCGGTTCCCTTTGCTTTGGTAGTACCATAATTATTGGGTTTGATGCAAACAACGATGTATCCTTGTAATATGTCCTCGGGACTTGATACGAGCTGTAGCAGCGACAACGGCTGCCCCGCGACCGTAGTGTGATGATTTATGGCAGATTCCAATCCGGTCTCGACGGTAGAAAAAACGATCTGTCCTCAGATTCGACGGGTCGCCAGAGACGGTAGCGGCGGCGAATAAACCCTAAAATTCTTTTCGTCTCTGATGGAACTCACATATGTCATCTCCAAATTTAACCATAATCTGATTTCCCAAACGACCAATTTGCCGGCTCTCCCATGGTTGTCCGGCGGCTCACACGATCATACCGTACCGGCTCTTCTTCATCCGATCAATCACGAGTTTCTCGATCCCTGATAGATCCCTCCAAGAACTCAACACCATCCTGCGCAGGCCCCACGGTGGGCGCCAACTGTCGTGGAATTGTCACGGCAGATGTCCTAGTGTAAGGACTTAGTCGTGAGGCCAACGCATCTATGCGGTAGCTTGAGAGGGGTTGGGCGGAATCGAGAGACGCAACAGAAGACAAGGATTTAGACAGCTTCGGGCCCCGGGAAACATCATCTGGTAATAGCCCTACATGCTGTTTGTGGTTAGGTCTCATTATGATCATGAGAGAGTCGCCGGCTTGGCCGGCTCTTTGTGTCTAGCCCTAGAGATTGTTTCTTGTTGCCTGTCCCTCTTTGGGGTGCCCTGCCCCTCCTTATATAAGTTAGAGGGGCGGGTTACATGCGGAGTCCTAGTAGGACTAGGACTAGTCTATCTTTTCTTACAAGTTGAATACAAGTCCGGGTCTTGCTTCCTCGTAAAGGAAATATTCGTCATCCCTTTCTCCTTAAGCCGGCCCACCAGAGTATAAGCCAGCCTGCTGGGCCTTGGGCCTTGCCGTCCGCCTGATCCGCCGTTGGGGTTATCAGTAAGTCACCAAATACTCGCCGGGTCTCTGTGAGCCGCCAAGTCCGGCCGGGTCATACTTCTGGCCGGGTCATACCGCGTGGTATATCCCCGACAGTAGGGCTCCAAGGTTGAGGGTGACGATGGATGAGGACGACATGGCGATGGCGAGGGTGATCGGGGAAGAAAGCTTTTGGCTAGATCGATGGGAAGAGGATGGCTCTGATACCATGTTAATTAGACGGAAGCGCTCCTACTCCTTGATGAGGAGCCACGTTGGTTTATATTGATATGAGACAGGAACAGCCCCTGTCGTGGCTTACAAGGCAATACCAATCGATATTCGATTCGGTTGTTACAGAGAGGAGGAGATAGCTACGAGAGAGAGGGAGAAGATAGAGTTTGTTGAGATTACAATAGATGATTCTATCTCTATTTCTAACAGTGAGGAACTTAGGATGACGATGGCTTAGGCCTTGGAAACGCAATGCTATAACCAGACCATCGAGCTGGACGCAGCTTGCCTGAGCAAGGACGAGGAGGCGCTCGCTTCTGCTTGCTTGTTTTTTCCAACATATGGGATATACATGTATTATAAGGAAAGCCAGAGTGTCTCTAGGTTTATTTTCACGCTGCGTGTATTAGGGATGAGATGACGTAATAAGTTGGTATTCTTGATTTATCTTTTGGCAGTAAAAAAGGGGCGTGGGAGAGGGCAATTGATGGGAGCCGTGCGATGCCAAAGGAACAGCGTGGAGCACCGATGGGAGCAGGGAGACGGGAGCAGGCAAGCCCCGTCCGTTCTTCATGATGCCGTACACCCCACCGTTCTAGGGTTAGTGCAGTGCTGACGGGAAACACCCCCACCGCTACTCTCTGCCATCACCGGCCACCGTCACTATGGCTGGCATCGGGAGCTCAAGGAGAAGGTAGGACTACCGCGAATCATCTAACCTACTCGATCCAGAGGATTCAACAATGGTATCAGCCAGATTGGGTTAGATTTTCTCGGTTGAAAAGAAATCACAGAAAGTTTTCTCCTCCCCAAAGAACCCAAAAGAAGGGCAAAGAAATCTCGCAGAAAAGAGGGCCGCCGCACCGGCCACGCCGTTCCTCTCGATCTCGATGCGCATCGGCAAGCCAAGGCATCGAGAAGAAGAACACCACCCCCTTTTGGGGGCAAAGAGACCAGGCGGTCGCCGAAACAGGGCGCCGCCGCTGAACCACTGGACGGCAGTGCGCCCATCTACGGGTGCATGCACACGCCGGCAAAGGGGCCAGAGGGGCGCCATTCTTCTCTGAATCTCCACTACTCGAAGCCTTATATGGTGGTGGAGGGAGAAAAAGCGGAAAAGAAGAGGGAAAGAATGAATCGCGGCGCGGTGGCCGTCACTGGCGACTGCGCGCGGCGGGGTGGCCCAACAACCCGTACAGAGGCCGCCGTCACGAGCGAGAGGGAGAGGTGAGGGGGAGCAGAGGAGGCGCAGCCGTTGCTCTCTCTCTCTCTCTCTCTCTGCCAAAAGAAAGAAAGGGGAAGGAAAGGAGCACGCGCGGCGCGACGCGGTGGCCGTCGACACCGTCGCCGGCGACCGACACGACGCGGCAGCCAAGCGGCCGGAGAGAGCCACGTGCGAGACGAATGAGAGAGAAAGGTGAAGCGGCGCGTGCGGGGAGAAAATGAGCGAGGGTCTCGCTCGGCCTCGTCGCTGCTGGGTTTTTTGATCCAGCGAAGACGGCGGTGGACCGTCCGATCGAGATCAACGGCCACGAGACGAACCCTAGCTCCGCCTGGGCCTGTTGGGCCGAAAGTGGCCGCTGAGGCCAGCGGGCGCTGCCGCGCGAGCTGGGCCGAGGCCGCAGCCGCGGATGGCCCAGGCCAGGAGCTGCGAGGGAGCAGGCCGTTATTCGGCCCAGAGAACTCCAGCATATTTTGTTTTAGGCAAAAAAAATATGTAGTGTTGATTCCTTTTTCTATGCATTTTTTCCAACGGAAATTTTTGTTTAGAAAATAGAAAAGTAAACAGAAAAAGTTTCTGAAAATGGAAATAATTTTTTTAGAAAAAGAATTGTTCATGAATTTTTTACAAAGCAAATAGTAAAGTTCATGAATTTTTATTTGGTCAAAGAAAAGTTTCTGTAAAGGACAAAAAGTTCATGATTTTTTTTCATGTTTTCCGCTGCAAATACAAAAAAAATGCTCTTTTAAAAGTGAATAGAACTAAAGTAAAAGATTAAATTGTTGCTTCTCTAATGAAAATTTTGAACCAACCGGTTAAAATATCTTAGAGAGTAAAAGAGTACAGAATTGTTTCTGAATAGAATATTGTAAAGTTTCCGCTGCAAAGTAAAAGTTTTATCCTCCAACTAAATTGGAACCAACGGGACAATTTAATTGGAAGAATTGTTCTTAGCAATGTTTTTCCCCTGTGGGTGAAATAAGATGCAGATAGTTTCCGCTATGACAAAAGAAAGATATTTGTTTTAAAGTTAAAATATGGTATTGTTATTTTCTGACCAACATTGATGATAACTGTACTACAATTCTATGAGTCTTATGTTCAAAGCTTAAATCTCTGATAATTTTTATATCAAAGTGATCAATTTTCAGAGAACAGATAAAAATCAAGAAATGCTCTTGAGCTAGAGAAATGTATATTTCTTGTTTCCGCTGCAATAAAGTTGATGATGATTATTATTTCTTAGCAAAGTTGTTTAATAGAAATAATATCATCACATTGTTTATGAGTTATATGCACTATTTCCATTTCCGCCCAACGGTGATATGGAATTAATGTAGAAGGATGATGTTTTATTCTAATTCCGCCACAACGGTGATTAAGAATATAAAAAGAAAGTTTTAAAAAGTTTAATGTGCATATTTTTTAACCAGACCAACATAGGGTTATTTTTTATGCTCATTATTGTTGAGTATTGGCTAAGTTTTCTCAGACTAAAAGTTCTCCGTGATTTCATTCGTGAAAGCGAATGGCTGGGTACTTGTGACCCCAAAGATGACCAAGAAAGGTCATAACGTGAGGGAGTATGTTCACTCTAAAGAATGGCTTCAAAAGAAAAGAGATAGATCATTGAGAGTCTTGGTTACGAATGTCTTTCATGTACTCTCTATGAAGAAGATTTTTCAGTCAAAATTATTTGAAATGAAACAAGCAACATGCATGTTTAATTTGACCAACGTCAGATCAAGCATGTGTGTCAAAGAACATTCAGATTTATTTCTAAATTTGATGATTGAATATGCAGTCAAAAGAGCCAATTCTGGCATTTATGTCCCTTACAGGGAATTACCCGCATAGCGGGAAAAGATGATTATGATAAAACCCGCATGGCGGGAAAAGTCTGGGAAAATACATGCGTAACTGGGTAAAGTTGACATAGTATCATGTCAAAAATCCTGTATGGCGGGAGAAATGTAGGCAAAGGACTTATCCTGTATGACAGGAGAAAGATATGATGACTCATGTGCGTTTAATGTGTCCCACTCTGGGAGAAAAGTATGGAGTAGCTATTATGCTTTCCTAGTATCGACCGTACACCTTATGTGTAACGGTCATTAAGCACAAATCCAAAGAGAATAAAAGTTACAGACGAACCTAAAGATAAGAATGATATGCAAGTGTGACTTGCAAAAGTACTAATGATAAAGAACTCTGTTGAGTTTCTGAAATGGAATGAGGAAAAAGTACTCCCATACCAGTTAACAGATAACTTCATTTCATATGAAGTAATCAGATAAATAAAGTAGATAGTCGAAGTTTCCTCAATTCACAAGAGTTATGAATGGTTTTTTGAAATCGTGGCAGAAAAGTTCTTGCCACATTTCGAGGGGGAGAAAGAAATATGAGATAAATTAAGAATGATGAAACTCCTCTATACTTTCGATAATGTGATGCACTGTGACGCTCCCGATTCAATCGTACACTAATCATACATGCAAACGTGTATGATCAAGATCAGGGACTCACGGGAAGATATCACAACACAACTCTAAAAATAAAATAAGTCATACAAGCATCATATTACAAGCCAGGGGCCTCGATGGCTCGAATACAAGAGCTCGATCATAGACGAGTCAGCGGAAGCAACAATATCTGAGTACAGACATAAGTTAAACAAGTTGCCATAAGATGGCTAGCACAAACTGGGATACAGATCAAAAGAGGTGCAGGCCTCCTTCCTGGGATCCTCCTAAACTACTCCTGGTCGTCGGCGGCCTGAACGTAGTAGTAGGCACCCTCGATGTAGTAGGGGTCATCATCGACGGTGGCGTCTGGCTCCTGGGCTCTAGCATCTGGTTGCGACAACCGAGAGGAAAGGAAAGGGGGACAAGAGGGAGCAAAGCAACCGTGAGTACTCATCCAAAGTACTCGCAAGCAAGGATCTACACTACATATGCATGGGTATCTATGTAAAGGGGCAATATCGGTGGGCCGAACTGCAGAATGCCAGAATAAGAGGGGGGTAGCTAGTCATGTCGAAGACTACACTTCTGGCAGCCTCCATCTTGCAGCATGTAGAAGAGAGTAGATGGTAAGTTCACCAAGTATCATCGCATAGCATAATCCTACCTGGAGATCCTCTCCTCGTCGTCCTGTGAGAGCGATCACCGGGTTGTATCTGGCACTTGAAAGGGTGTGTTTTATTAAGTATCCGGTTCTAGTTGTCATAAGGTCAAGGTACAACTCCGGGTCATCCTTTTACGGAGGGACACGGCTATTCGAATAGATAAACTTCCCTGGAGGGGTGCACCATATTACCCAACACGCTCGATCCCTCTGGCCGGACACACTTTCCTGGGTCATGCCCGGCCTCCGAAGATCAACACGTCGCAGCCCCACTTAGGCACAACAGAGAGGTCAGCACGCCGGTCTAAATCCTAAGCGCGCAGGGGTCTGGGCCCATCGCCCATTACACACCTGCACGTTGCGAGGGCGGCCGGTGAGCAGACCTAGCAACCTCCATTACAAAGGAAGTTGCGTTACGCGGTCCAACCCGGCGCGCGCCGCTCAGTCGCTGACGTCAAGAAGGCTTCGGCTGATACCACGATGTCGAGTGCCCATAACTATTCCCGTGTAGTTGGTTAGTGCGTATAGGCCAGTGGCCAGACTCAGATCAAATACCAAGATCTCGTTAAGCGTGTTAATTGAAGTATCCGCGGACGCCGACCAGGGCCAGGCCCACCTATCTCCTAGGCGGTCTCAACCTGCCCTGTCGCTCCACCACAAAGATCCACACAGAGGGCCGTCGGGAAAGTATGTCCTTTCAGCCCCCAATCTATGAATCAACCGCGGGTACTCAACGAGCCGACCTGACTTTAGTCACCACAGGTATCATATATAATATGTATGTAAGTATAAACCCGTGATCACCTCCCGAGTGATCACGGCCCGGTAGTATAGCATGGCAGACGGACAAGAATGTAGGGCCACTGATGGAATACTAGCATCCTATACTAAGCATTTAGGATTGCAGGTAAGTGTAACAACTGTAGCAACAATGACAATCTATGCTGCAGAATAGGATTAACCGAAAGCAGTAACATGCTACACTACTCTAACGCAAGCAGTAGAGAGAAGGAATAGGCGATATCGGGTTGATCAAGGGGGGCTTGCCTGGTTGCTCTGGCAACGAGGGGTCGTCAACAACGTAGTCGATCGGGGCACCAGCAGCGGCGTCAGTCTCGTAGTCTACCGGAGAGAAGAAGGGGAAGAAACAATGAATACATTGCAAACTGATGCATGACGATGCATGACAAAGCAAACATCGGTGCTAGGTGTGCCCTAATGCGGTAGGAGGTGATACCGGCGAAGGGGGGGACATCCGGGAAAGTATCCCCGGTGTTTCGCGTTTTTGGACAGATGAACCGGAGGGGGAAAGTTGCGTGTTCGCTTTGTAGGGACGTGTGGCGGACGAATGGGTTGCGTATCTGGATTCGTCTTGTCGTTTTGAGCAACTTTCATGTACAAAGTATTTTCATCTGAGTTACGAATTATTTTATAATAATTTTTAAAGATTTAAATCATTTTTAGAATTGACAGAATTAATTAAATTAGAAAATGCAATTATGACGTTAGCATGATGTTAGGGTGATGTCAGCAGTCAAACAGTCAGTTGACTTAGTCAAACTGACGTGTGGGTCCCACTAGCATTGACAGACTAACTAACTATCAGATGAACTAAATTAATTAGTTAATTAGATTAACTAACACAGGTTAATTAGGTTAACTAATTGTCCTAATTAATTAATTATATTATTATTATTTAAATTCTCTTTTTATATCTTTTTTAAACGTTCTGGGCGTGGGGCCCATACGTCATAGGCCCCGAGGGCCTAGCGGGCGCTGGGTTTCGGGCGTAGGGGCACAACCACGAGCGCCCAATAGGGAGCCCAGGCGCTGGCCTCGAGCGAGATCAGCGGCGGGGGGCGGTCCGGCGGGGCGGCTGTCGGGGCGCAGCGGGAGCCGGTCCAACAGGGCGAGGCTGGCGGGGCGCCGACGGCCACCATACGAGCGACAGCAGGGCGCACGGGGCCAGGGTGGAGCACCGGCATGGAGCAGTGGCAGGGCCGTCGCGGGACGGAACAGGGCCAGAGGGGCGACGAGCGGCGCAGGGGCGGGCGTCGAGCGCGGCAAGGACGTCGACTGCGGAGCCGGGGTGGAAGGCCCAGGCGCGGTTGAGCGCGGCGCGCGGAGGCAGCAGGCGGGGCAAAGTAGCAGCGCAGCAGAAGCAGAGCAGGATGCGCGCGCCGGGGCGCCGGTCCAGGCGCGGCGACGGGAGGAGAGGACGGGGCCGGTCAGCGCATGTGGGGGCGGTGGTGGCTGGCGAGCGACGCACAGGGGCGGTGGCGCATGGCTTGGTGGCGCGGGGCGCAGGTGCAGCAGCGCTACGGTGAGCGGCGAGCAGTGGTGCAGGGCGCGGGGAGCTGCGGGTGAGGCCACGCGGGATGGGACGGCCACGGCGGAGCAGGGAGGCGCGGTGGTCGGCGTGCGACAGAGGAGGAGAGGAGAGGTCGGGGCTCACGGTGGGTCATAGGGCACGAGGCAGTGGGGCTCATTGTGGGGGACGAGGGCGACACGACGTAGGGGAGGCAGTCCAGCGAGGAGGCGTGGTCGAGGCGGCGTCCAGCAAGGAGCGCCGGCGTGGTGGCGACGGGAATCGACGGTGGGGGGGGGGAGAAGTGGGAGCGGTCATGGGTTAGGGTTACCGGGGTGGGGGTTATGGAGGAGTCCTTGGCCAGTTTGGGCCGGCCTGGCTAGCAGCTGGGCCGACTGGCCCAGTGGGGGGGGGTCCTTCTTTTCTGTTTTCGTTTAGTCCTTTTCTTTTCTTATTTATTTCCTTTTCTGTTTTAATTCATTTTAAAGTATTTAGGCATTCTGTAAAGGTGTGGTTTCTTCACCATAAATACCTAGGCGTTAATTGGCACACTCCGAACATTTTAGTTTTAATGTTTGAATTTTTTTGATGTTTGACAAAAAAATTCAAATTCAATTCGAATCGTCTTGAACTAACGCAAGATTAGCGACAGTAACGGAGGTGACGTGGCATCATTAGAGAGGTTCACTGTGGCTTGATTATCCGGGCGTCACATGCACATTGTGTATCTAAAGTGATCCATTAATGAAGAATGTGATTGTCTGGGGGAGTACGACGATCATAATAATACCCATAAAGAAAAGAAATAGTTGTATTCCTGGATCTTTTAGGGTGTATGAAGGGTGCATGAGCCCAAGAGTTCCCTTCTCGACCCACTTTTGGGTGTTTGGTAGAGTGTATGGAGGGTGCATGAGTCCACACTAGCTTAGCACAAATACACTAGAAGCATGCATGAAGAGAGCATGCATGAAGAGGGGTGTTGAGTTGAGCATGCATGAAGAGGGAACAACTATGCTGAGATGAGAATGCAACCAAACACACCCTTACAGTTCCGAAAGCAGACTAAGGAATATTAAGACGGTGCTTAAAGTGCCATAAAGAAGAAAGTTTTAACAGAATAAACCCAGATAATAAAGTTTAAAAGATACACCATTTTTTAGTAAAGATGGAGTAATCTGGGGGAGCATGTTGTATGACCTATACAACACCTGATGTTATCACTATAAAGGATGAATGAGTACACATGGATCTTGTGACATAGGTCCCTGTAAAACCTATTGCCTCTTGGAAACGAAAGACTATACAATTAATTTGCCTCTTGGCGATGATAGAGCAACAACAGTCCCATATGAAAGAAGTGCTAGTACCTGAGACACAGATGGTCTCAAGGAATGAGAAAATCAGATACTTCTGATTACTATATAGTCTATGTTAGTGAAATTCAAATGGAGGTTAATCCCACCTCATTTAAAGCGCTCAATCAATCTTTGAGAAGTGTTTGTTTGTTTAAATGATAAGAGACTATGTGAGATGAAATAAAATTGGTGAATCCCGACGATGTATGGGACTCATAAGTAATTTCCAATGGAGCATAAATAGTAGGCTGTAAAGGGTCTACAAGGTCAATGTGACTCCAAAGGAAATATGTAAAGGTGTAAAGCGCGACTTAAATCGAAAGATTTTGTGCAAAGAGAATGAATAAATTACAATGAGTGTTAGTGGCACATCATGACCGACATCATGATCTGAGTTACATCAGATGAAAGTAAAGAACACAAAGGATACTTCTTCAGGAAGTATTTTTATGGACTAGAGCAAGTTGAGGGAGTCCTGGACTAAGGGGTCCTTGGACGTCCGGCCTGTTAGCCATGGGCCAGACTGATGGGCTGTGAAGATGCGAAGACCGAAGACTACACCCGTGTCCGGATGGGACTCTCCTTGGCGTGGAAGGCAAGCTTGGCGACTGAATATGTAGATTCCTTTCTTTGTAACCGACCTGGTGTAACCCTAGATCCTCCTGGTGTCTATATAAACCAGAGGACTTAGTCCGGAAAGGGGAGATACTCATTACCATAGTCATACAGGCTAGACTTCTAGGGTTTAGCCATTACGATCTCGTGGTAGATCAACTCTTGTAATACTCATATCCATCAAGATCAATCAAGCAGGAAGTAGGGTATTACCTCCATAGAGTGGGCCCGAACCTGGGTAAACATCATGTCCCCTGTCTCCTGTTACCATCGACCTTAGACGCACAGTTCGGAACCCCCTACCCGAGATCCGCCGGTTTTGTCACCGATGTTGGTGCTTTCATTGAGGGTTCCACTTTGCCATCCCCAAAAGGTTCGATGGCCCCTTCAATCCTCAACGATGACGTTGTCCAAGGAGAAACCTTCCTCCCCGGACAGATCTTCATGTTCGGTGGCTTCGCACTGCGGGCCAACTCGTTTGGCCACCTGGAGCAGATCGATAGCTACGCCCCTGGCCATCAAGTCAGATTTGGGAGCTTGAATTACGTTGCGGACATCCGTGGAGATTTATCTTCGCCGGATTCGAGAACGCGGCGACCGCTCCTGGTCACCTTGACAAACATGACCTAAATCTGTCATCAGACTGCATCCAGGAGATAGCTCCTGTGACCCCTCTGGCCTTAGATCCAGAGCACACTGCGGCATCCCAGATCGGAGGCTCGACCCCACCACGGAGGCCACAGACTCCCCGGCGCTGGAGCCGCACATGGACTTAACCTCACACAATACTCGAGTCACTGGAGCTCCGGACTCTTCTCCGGGTATAAGTTCCGAACCGCGGATGCCAAACTTGATCGCTTGTCGATTTTCGAGTTCAGCGCCGCAGACATCTTCCAGCACTCGCCCTTGGGCGATCTGCTGAACTCATTAAAAAACTTGTCCTTGGCGGGGGACTCACAGCCGAATTATGTCCGGTTCGAACTGGAGGCTGATGATGAAGGAGAATTTTGCTTCCCACCCACCACCCACTTCGTAGCCACTGTCAAAGATTTAACCGACGCGCTTGACTATGACTCCGAAGACATCGACGGTATGGACGACGATGCCGGAGACGAGGAGGCCCAAAACCCGCCGTTCACCGGACGATGGACGACCACTTCCTCATACGATGTCTACATGGTAGATACGCCGAAAAATAATAGTGGCGATGACAAGGAAAACCCCACAAAGAAGGACCCTCCTAAAACACAACCAAAGCGCCGGCGTCAGTGACGCCGCTCTAAATCCCGCCGCAGCCAGGACAACAACACCGGCACAGGAGACGTTAACACTCCGGATGGTGCCGAAAACACAGAAGAACCTAATGAACAAGCTGCCGAACAAGACCATTGGGAAGATGGGCAAGTCAGCCCTGACAAACAGGCAATGGAAGAAGACTCGGAGGATGGTAGTTACCATCCGCCCTCCGAGGAGGAGGCAAGCCTCGGCAACGACGACTTCATTGTGCCTGAGGAGCCTCTGGAGCAGGAGCGCTTTAAGCGCCAGCTAGTAGCCACTTCAAGGAGCCTGAAAAAGAAACAGCAGTAGCTTCAAGCTGACCAAGATCTGCTCGTCGACAGATGGACTGATGTCCTGGCAGCCGAAGAATACGGCCTCAGACGCCCAGCCAAGAGTTACCCAAAGCAAAGGTTGCTACCCCAGTTCGACGAAGAGGCGCCAGAGCTCATACCTCCCTCGCGTAATGCGGCCGATCGACCACCACGTGGTCGGGACAGAACGGCAGCTTAGGCCGAAAGGCAGCCTGCCCCACCGCCTCGTAAAAATAGAGACAAAACAGCTCAGGGTCACACATACGACCTCCGGCAGACCCTGGATAGTAGAGCAGGACATACCCGGTCGATTTACGGATCACGAGGACATCTCTTGACATGTGATAATGGCTACCTATTCGGACGTGACAAACCTAGTCACACCCGAGCCGATAACCACAGACGAACTCCATCGGAGCTACGGTGCAATGCGGCTAGATATAGAGGCGCCGCACACCCTCTCTGCTTCACGGATGAAGTAATGGACCACGAATTCCCCGAAGGGTTCAAGCCCGTGAATATTGAATCATACGACGGGACAACTGATCCCGCGGTATGGACCGAGAACTTTATCCTCCACATCCACATGGCCCGGGGAGATGACCTCCACGCTATCAAGTACCTCCCACTAAAGCTTAAAGGACCAGCTCGGCACTGGTTAAATAGCCTACCTGAAAATTCTATTGGCAGTTGGGAGGACTTGGAAGAGGACTTCCTCAATAACTTCCAAGGTACATATGTCCGGCCACCAGACGCCGATGACTTAAGCCACATAGTTCAACAGCCTGGGGAGTCCGCCAGGAAGTTCTAGACTAGGTTCCTAACAAAAAAGAACCAGATCGTTGACTGTCCGGATGCCGAAGCCCTAGCGGCCTTTAAACATAGCATCCGCGATGAATGGCTCGCCCGCCACCTCGGCCAAGAAAAGCCAAAATCTATGGCAGCCCTAACGGCACTCATGACCCGCTTTTGCGCGGGTGAGGATAGTTGGTTGGCTCGCAGCAAAAACACAGCCAGTGAGGCAGGCCCCTCCGAGGTTAAGAACAACAACGGCAAGCTCCGACGTAATAGATACAAACGCCGAAGCAATGGTGATAATACCGACGACACTACAGTCAACACCGGATTCAGTGGCTCCAAGTCCAACCAGCGGAAGAAACCATACAAGAGAAACAATCAGGGACCATCCAGCCTGGACCGCATACTCGATCGCCCGTGCCAGATACATGGCACCCCAGAAAAACCAGCCAATCATACCAACAAAGGCTGTTGGGTTTTTAAACAGGCCGACAAATTAAACGTCGAGAACAGGGAAAAGGGATCACAAAGCGAGGACGACGACGAGGAGCCCCAGCAACCGAACACAGGGGGACAGAAGAAGTTTCCCCCTCAAGTCAAAACGGTGAACATGATATATGCTACACACATCCCCAAAAGGGAGCGCAAGCGCGCACTAAGGGACGTTTATGCGATAGAGCCAGTCGCCCCAAAATTCAACCCATGGTCATTATGCCCGATCACTTTTGATCGTCGGGATCATCCGACCAGTATCCGGCATGGCGGATCAGCCGCACTAGTCCTGGACCCAATCATTGATGGATTCCACCTAACGCGAGTCCTCATGGACGGTGGTAGCAGCCTCAATCTGCTCTATCAAGACACAATGCGCAAAATGGGCATTAATCCATCAAGGATCAAGCCAACGAAGACTACCTTCAAAGGAGTCATACCAGGTGTAGAGGCCCACTGTACGGGCTCAATCACACTAGAGGTTGTCTTTGGATCCCCCGACAACTTCTGAAGCGAGGAGTTAATCTTCGACATCGTCCCATTTCGCAGTGGTTATCACGCACTGCTCGGATGGACGGCATTCGCTCGGTTCAATGCGGTGCCGCACTATGCTTATCTTAAGCTTAAAATGCCCGGTCCACGCGGTGTCATAACGGTCAACGAAAACACGGAACGCTCCCTCCGTACTGAGGAGCACACCGCCGCCCTAGCAGCAGCAGTACAGAGCGGCCTTCTCAAGCAGAACCGGAATCTGGCTGCCGAGCCCCTGGACACCGTTAAGAAGGTCCGGACTACGCTGCAACATGACGGCTCGGCTCGTCAAGAGCTTGATTTGCAATTTGTCCTCCGTCCAAGCCCTGATCAAGCAGCGGCATTCATACCACGCGTACATAATTACGCACTCAAAATCCCATGGGCATCGACGGAGGCACAACTGGCTTGTGATCTACAGTTCGGCTCGACCGATCCCGGACACACATATACTTTCACTATTTCCTATTTCCTTTTCCGACTACCGGTCCTGTCGAAGGATAAATATACCAGGATGGCAAGAAGCACAAACGTATAGGGAAAGCTCTAGAGGTCAGTTCAAACGACCACTCTACCTATTGTCAGGACCCACACGCAGCTCGCCTTCAGCCGCGGCATGTTAAACAACCAGTTGCTTATCGCGCCATTTGTATCAATGCGCTTTGACGCATTAACCCAATTATAATGGAAGCAGTTCATGGCTCAAGTTTAAGGGCCCAAGATATTACCTCTGCTTTCTTTCTGTTTTCCTTTAATAACTTATCTTCGAGAACCCGTACACTTTGGTACGTTTCATATTTGCCAGGGGCTCCCAGGAGCCCCACAATACGGCAACAAAGTCCGAAAACTCTTTATAGTATAGTTCGGCACCCCGAATTTAGCATTATATGCATTGGCTCCGAATCATGTCTTTGGTCAATAGTTGGGTTGCCCGGCTCCTGTGCTTGCTACCTTACGTTCCGCTATATCGGCTAAGGTAGTAAAGGGAGAACTACTGCGATTGTGCCCTGGTTTATCCAAAGGAGCACCTCAGTAGAGAAAGCCGAAAACTGACTGTCATGATGTGGTGAGAGCCGGTCAGCTGTTCGGAGGTTACAAATCGTTGGAGATTTCTCCCGGACTACGCGACGGATCGGTACTTCCCGATCAGACGCTCATAGCACTCTGGTTCAAAAACTAGGGGTTGCGCCTATGTTTTATTATAAAACTCCTATGGCTAAGTGAGGGCGTTTAAGCCGCATAGTCTGATTGCCGGGTTCGTTGCGCTAAACAACTCCTTCAAGGACCATACAATTGGATCAAGATTGTTTAGATTCCATCCCGAACACCCCGTACTACCTACATGGGGGCAGAAGCCGACGACTGGCCAACCCCCAGCTTCCATACAACACGGCCGCACAGGAGGAAAAAATTAAAACATAACAAGCATTATATTATAGACTGACTTTATTTCATCATACAAGGCAAAGACAACACAAATGTATTCATTCGAAAATAATGTCCTGCCCACACTGGGTTGCCACAATGCGAGACCCTTCTATGACATCCGCAAAATAGCGCTCGGGTGTGCGGTGCTCCTTGCCCTCTGGTGGCCCCCTGGCCAGCTCGACGGCGTTCATCTTCGCCCACCACATCTTGCAACGAGCGAAGGCCATACGAGCACCTTCAATACAGGCCGATCGCTTGACGATATCCAGCCGAGGACAGGCGTTCACCATCCGCCTCACGAGTCCGAAGTAGCTGCCGGGCATAGCTTCGGCTGGCCATAGCCGGATTATCAAATCCTTCATGGCTAGTTCGGCAACCCTATGCAGCTCCACCAGCTGTTTCAGCTGATCGGTGAAGGGCAGGGGATGCTCTGGCACAAGATACTGCGACCAGAACAATTTCTCCGTGGAGCTCCCTTCCTCGGCTCGAAAGAACTCCGCGGCGTCGGACACACTTCACGGCAGATCAGCAAAAGCCCCTGGAGAACTCCGAATCCGGGTTAGCAAAAGATAATTCCTTTTTGCATATTTGCTTTGCACACTGAATGCCTTACCCGCGGTGATCTTCCTGGCCTCCTGGATCTCTTGGAGGGTGCCCTGGGCCTCATTCCAGGCCGTCTCCATGCTCTGGCGAGCCTTGGCGAGTTCGGTCTTTCGAGCCGACGCATCGCGCTCCAACGTCTCGCACTTCCTCACCGCGTCCTGGAGCTCCTGCTGGACCTCGTTGACCCGGGCCTTGAGCTTCTTACGGGCAGCTTGCTCCTTGACAGCCTTCCTCTCGGCTTCGCCCTGGGCCTTTTTCAGGGCCTCGACCTCGGTCGTCGCTCCTATACATATCATGACACTTTGGTCAATATATATTTTACTCTTCTCGAATATTTCCCAGGTTATCACATACCTTGATTCTCCTAGAGCTGCTTCCTCGCCTGGCCGAGCTCCTCCTCGGCCTGCTCCAACCTCCGCTTCAGATCGGATACTTTGGCAGCATGTGAGGCCGCGGCCAGCAGCGACGCCTGCACATTTATTCCAGACAAATTTAGTTAGTTTCCTGCAATAAAAGGATTGATCCTCTGTCCGGCTTTTCTTTCCGAACACCGGACAGTGTCTCAGGGGCTACTGTCTATATTGGGATCTTCTCCTTTTGCGTCGCTTACCTCAAAACATGTCAGCAGGCTGCTGCAGGCTTCGGTTAGTCCGCTCTTAATGGACTGAACCCTTTCAATCACCGTGCTCATAAGAACACGGTGCTCATCCGCAATGGAAGCGCCTCACAGCGCTTCCAGCAGATCATCTGGTGCCCCTGGTTGGACAGGGGTCACCGGTGGAATAGGCATACCCCCTTCTTTCGAAGGAGGTTGCGTGTCGGATTCCGGAGCTGTATCGATCTCCGGAATCAAGTCTGGTTGAGGGCCGAACTGAGTACGGCCCTCCTCCCCAGTCTCCCGGGGGATTGGTTCCCCCTGGTGTTCGGCGACAGGGGCTTCGCCTTCGGGCGCCTCTTGATCCTCTCCCCGGCCTGGGAAGTCCGTTGGGAGAGCACCTCGTCATCCCCTTTGGCCTTGGGAGAGTAGGTGGCTGGCGGTGTCTCGCTGGCCATCTCCTTTGAGTCCAATGAACCTCTTGATGAGGATCGCTGGGAGCTGTTGTGGGCCGGACTGTGATAGCATAATTAACCATGTTGTCGGCGTTCTGGGAACGGGGGTCCCCAGACTTGCCTGCCTGCGGCCCACGGCATGGCTTTGCTAGCAGGCCCATACGGCCCATCTTCATCAACAAGGCATTCAAGACCCTCGCGAGGGGCCAAGCCTCGCAAGGCAGACGACGCAGGACCTCCTCAGGAGCGGCCTCACCAAGCTGCCTCGCGAGGAGCGGAGATAAAAGGCGGGGCGAACCTCACGAGGCTCTCGTGACGTGAGCCATGACGATCGACACCAGGCGGGCGCCAGCGTCCTTGCTCCCTCTTTGGTGCTAAGGAGGCAAGCGCAGGTGCGGAGTACCGAGGCATCAGGCAAAGGTTTCCACATCGTTGCAACGAGACCAAGACCAGCAGGCCAGCAGGACGGAGGTCACCGTGGAGCCCAAGACGGCGTCATCACCAGAGCCTTTTGCATGCGAAGACCACTTTTGTCAGGATAGCTTGTACTAGCTGTCCCCTTTCAAATTTGCCCGCCGTTGTTGGCTCCCTTCCCGCTCAATATTTGGGGAGAGGACCAGGGCCTATATAAGTAGAACTAGCCACCACGGTAGGAGGGGGATCGACATCGGATAGCTCATCGAGTCCTCACCCCCACAAGTTCACCGAGCACAAGAACACCTCAACCTCAGGAGGCTGTTCTTCCCCTTGTACTGTTCTTCATCAGCCCAAGAGGCAATCCACTACCACACACTGGAGTAGGGTATTACACCACAACGGTGGCCCGAACCAGTATAAATCTCGTGTCTCTCTGTGTTGCGAGTTCGTCGAGTTCGTCCGCGAGATCTTAGCGAGCTAGGGCATGGATCAATAGGAGGGAAAGAACTTCGCGCGCACCCCAGAGTTCGAACCTTAAGGGTTTTGCCACAACCCCAGATCCGACATTTGGCGCGACAGGTAGGGGTGCGCCGGAGCCTCTCCCCGCCGATCAATCCTCCGACGCTCCGCGCCCCGATGTCCGGCAATCCAAGGCCAGACTCCGACCACTGGGCAGCTTGGCCAGCCCGAGCAGTGTCACCTGCCCATGAAGACCTCGACCCTGCGCTCCAGGCGACGCGAGCACCGCCCAACACTGTAGGGCGTCGGCAGCGCGGCCATGCGTCGTCTACCCTCACTCCACGGCAAGTACGAGCCGCTGCAAGGGCGGCAAGCCACGCCGCAGCAACGGCGCCGCACTCACGACGGGAGCAGGCAAACATGCGGGCAGCGCTCACGGTGGCGCGAGAGCTGTTGCGGTGCCGGCTGATGGAGAGCGGCCGGGATGCACTGCTGGAGCGCGTTGCCGAGCTACTAGATGCGGCGGCATCGGGAGCGCCGCCCTTCTGCTATCAGCTTCCTTCTTAGGCCACTACGGGGTCTCACGGCGGGCCTCGCCGCAACCACGCGCCATCGGGTGCGCCTGGGGGCTTCGTCAACACCAGCACGACCGACGGTGCCGGGGGCTCCACCGCCCCCATGCCGCCCGCAACAAGCATGGGTATAAGCGTCGCCTCCCATGGTCCCAGTGGGATGCCGCGTTACCATCCTCAGGACGCCACGCTGGGTCGGGCAACATGGAGTGTGCGGCACTACGGCGAGGTGTTCGGGGTGACGGCCCCGGAAGCCTATGTGCCCCGCATGATGGACCATGAGTACGCACCGGAGGACCACCCTGGCTTGTTCCTCGGAGAGGATTGGGAAGAAGGGACGCTGGAAGTTGAAGCCTTCCAGGAACCAATGGAGAACCGCGACGATCGTGCCAGCAGCGACAACTTCAGGGTACCACTAATCTCTCAGGGGCAGGTGTTGGGCCTCCAAGTGCACAGGTTTGTAGGACAGTAGCAAATTTCCCTCAAGTGGATGACCTAAGGTTTATCAATCCGTGGGAGGCGTAGGATGAAGATGGTCTCTCTCAAAGAACCCTGCAACCAAATAACAAAGAGTCTCTTGTGTCCCCAACACACCCAATACAATGGTAAATTGTATAGGTGCACTAGTTCGGCAAAGAGATGGTGATACAAGTGCAATATGGATGGTAGATATAGGTTTTTGTAATCTGAAAATATAAAAACAGCAAGGTAGCAAATGGTAAAAGTGAGCGTAAACGGTATTGCAATGCTAGGAAACAAGGCCTAGGGTTCATACTTTCACTAGTGCAAGTTCTCTCAACAATAATAACATAGTTGGATCATATAACTATCCCTCAACATGCAACAAAGAGTCACTCCAAAGTCACTAATAGCGGAGAACAAACGAAGAGATTATGGTAGGGTACGAAACCACCTCAAAGTTATTCTTTCCAATCAATCCGTTGGGCTATTCCTATAAGTGTCACAAACAGCCCTAGAGTTCATACTAGAATAACACCTTAAGATACAAATCAACCAAAACCCTAATGTCACCTAGATACTCCAATGTCACCTCAAGTATCCATGGGTATGATTATACGATATGCATTACACAATCTCAGATTCATCTATTCAACCAACACATAAAACCTCAAAGAGTGCCCCAAAGTTTCTACCGGAGAATCACGATGAAAACGTGTGCCAACCCCTATGCATAGGTTCATGGGCGGAACCCGCAAGTTGATCACCAAAACATACATCAAGTGAATCACGTGATATCCCATTGTCACCACAGATACGCACGGCAAGACATACATCAAGTGTTCTCAAATCTTTAAAGACTCAATCCGATAAGATAACTTCAAAGGGGAAACTCAATCCATTACAAGAGAGTAGAAGGAGAGAAGCAACATAAGATCTAACTATAATAGCAAAGCTCGCGATACATCAAGATCGTGCCAAATCAAGAACACGAGAGAGAGATCAAACACATAGCTACTGGTACATACCCTCAGCCCCGAGGGTGAACTACTCTCTCCTCGTCATGGAGAACGCCGGGATGATGAAGTTGGCCACCAGTGAGGGTTCCCCCCTTCGGCAGGGTGCCGGAACAGGCCCCCGATTGGTTTTTGGTGGCTACAGAGGCTTGCGGCGGCGGAACTCCCGATCTATTCTGTTCCCCAAAGTTTTTAGGGTATATGGGAATATATAGGTGAAAGAAGTATGTCAGGGAGCCACGAGGGGCCCACGAGGGTGGAGGGCGCGCCCTAGGGGGGTGGGCGTGCCCCCCTGCCTCGTGGCTCCCTCGTTTCTTTCCCGACGTGCACTCCAAGTCTATCGGGTAGCTTTTCTTCCAAAAATGACTTCTCCAGAAGGTTTCATTGCGTTTCGACTCCGTTTGATATTCCTTTTCTTCGAAACACTGCAACAAGGGAAAAAACAGGATCTGGCACTGGGCTCTGGGTCAATAGGTTAGTCCCAAAAATAATATAAAAGTCCATAGTAAAGCTCATAAACATCCAAAATAGATAATATAATAGCATGGAACAATAAAAAATTATAGATACGTTGGAGACGTATCAGCATCCCCAAGCTTAATTCCTGCTCGTCCTCGAGTAGGTAAATGATAAAAACAGAATTTTTGTTGTGGAATGCTACCTAACGTATTTATCCATGTAATTCTCTTTATTGTGGCAAGAATATTCAGATCCATAAGATTCAAGACAAAAGTTTAATATTGATATGAAAATAATAATACTTCAAGCATACTAACAAAGCAATCATGTCTTCTCAAAATAACATGGCCAAAGAAAGTTATCCCTACAAAATCATATAGTCTGGCTATGCTCTATCTTCACCACACAAAGTATTTAAATCATGCACAACCCCGATGACAAGCCAAGCAATTGTTTCATACGTTTGATGTTCTCAAACTTTTTCAATCTTCACGTAATACATGAGCGTGAGCCATGGACATAGCAGTATATGTGGAATAGAATGGTGGTTGTGGAGAAGACAAAAAGGAGGGAGAAGATAGTCTCACATCAACTAGGCGTCTCAACGGGCTATGGAGATGCCCATTAATAGATATCAACGTGAGTGAGTAGGGATTGCCATGCAACGGATGCACTAGAGCTATAAGTGTAGGAAAGCTCAACAAAACAAACTAAGTGGGTGTGCATCCAACTCGCTTGCTCACGAAGACCTAGGGCATTTTGAGGAAGCCCATCATTGGAATATACAAGCCAAGTTCTATAATGTAAAATTCCCACTAGTATATGAAAGTGACAACATAGGAGACTCTCTATCATGAAGATCATGGTGCTACTTTGAAGCACAAATGTGGTAAAAGGATAGTAGCATTGTCCCTTCTCTCTTTTTCTCTCATTTTTTATATATTTTATTCTTTTTTTGGGCCTTTTCTCTTTTTTTTTATGGCCTCTTTTTTTCTCTTTTTTTATGGCCTCTTTTTTTCTCTTTTTTTTCATCCGGAGTCTCATCCCGACTTGTGGGGGAATCATAGTCTCCATCATCCTTTCCTCACTGGGACAATGCTCTAATAATGACGATCATCACACTTTTATTTACTTACAACTCAAGAATTACAACTCAATACTTAGAACAAGATATGACTCTATATGAATGCCTCCAGTGGTGTACCGGGATGTGCAATGACTCATGAGTGACATGTATGAAAGAATTATGAACGGTGGCTTTGCCACAAAAACGATGTCAACTACATGATCATGCAAAGCAATATGACAATGATGGAGCGTGTCATAATAAACGGAACGAGGTAAGTTGCATGGCAATATATCTCGGAATGGCTATGAAAATGCCATGATAGGTAGGTATGGTGGCTGTTTTGAGGAAGGTATATGGTGGGTGTATGATACCGGCGAAAGGTGCACGGTATTAGAGAGGCTAGCAATGGTGGAAGGGTGAGAGTGCGTATAATCCATGGACTCAACATTAGTCATAAAGTACTCATATACTTGTTGAAAAAATCTATTAGTTATCGAAACAAAGTACTACGCGCATGCTCCTAGGGGATAGATTGGTAGGAAAAGACCATCGCTCGTCCCCGACCGCCACTCATAAGGAGGACAATCAATAAATAAATCATGCTCCGACTTCATCACATAACGGTTCACCATACGTGCATGCTACGGGAATCACAAACTTTAGAACAAGTATTTCTCAAATTCACAACTACTCAACTAGCATGACTCTAATATCACCATCTTCATATCTCAAAACAATCATAAAGAATCAAACTTCTCATAGTATTCAATGCACTCTATATGGAAGTTTTTATTATATCCCTCTTGGATGCCCATCATATTAAGACTAAATTCATAACCAAAGAAAATTACCATGCTGCTCTAAAGACTCTCAAAATAATATAAGTGAAGCATGAGATTCCATCTATTTCTTCAAAATAAAACCACCATTGTGCTCTAAAATATATAAGTGAAGCACTAGAGCAAATGACAAACTACTCCAAAAAGATATGAGTGAAGATCAATGAGTAGTTAAATAATTATACAACTATGTGGAGACTCTCCCATTTAATAATTTCAGATCTTGGTATTTTATTCAAACAGAAAGCAAAGTTAAAGAAAATAAAATGACGCTCCAAGCAAAACACATATCATGTGGTGAATAAAAATATAGCTCCAAGTAAAGTTACCGATGAACGAAGACGAAAGAGGGGATGCCATCCGGGGCATCCCCAAGCTTAGGCTCTTGGTTGTCCTTGAATATTACCTTGGGTTTCCTTGGGAATCCCCAAGCTTAGGCTCTTGCCACTCCTTATTCCATAGTCCATCGAATCTTTACCCAAAACTTGAAAACTTCACAACACAAAACTTAACAGAAAACTCGTAAGCTCCGTTAGCGAAAGAAAACAAAACACCACCTCAAGGTACTGTAATGAACTCATTCTTTATTTATATTGGTGTTAAACCTACTGTATTCGAACTTCTCTATGGTTTATAAACTATTTTACTAGCCATAGATTCATCAAAATAAGCAAGCAACACAATGAAAACAGAATCTGTCGAAAACAGAACAGTCTGTAGTAATCTGTATCAAACGTATACTTCTGGAACTCCAAAAATTCTAAAATAAATTGGTGGACCTGCGGAATTTGTCTAGTAATCATATTCAAAAAGAATCAACTAAATATCACTCTCCAGTAAAAAGTTTTAGCTAATCTCGTGAGCGCTAAAGTTTCTGTTTTTTACAGCATGATCATAAAGACTTCACCCAAGTCTTCTCAAAGGTTCTACTTGGCACAAACACTAATTAAAACACAAAACCACATCTAAACAGAAGCTAGATGGATTATTTATTCCTAAAAAGAACCAAAAAGCAAGAAACTAAAATAAAATTTGGTTGCCTCCCAACAAGCGCTATCGTTTAATGCCCCTAGCTAGGCATGATGATTCCAATGATGCTCACATAAAAGATAAGAATTGAAACATAAAGAGAGCATCATGAAGAATACGACTAGCACATTTAAGTCTAACCCACTTCCTATGCATAGGGATTTTGTGAGCAAACAACTTATGGGAACAAGCATCAACTTGCATAGGAAGGCAAAACAAGCATAACTTCAAAATCTTAAGCACATAGAGAGGAAACTTGATATTATTGCAATTCCTACAAGCATACATTCCTCCCCCCATAATAACTTTCAGTAGCATCATGAATGAATTCAACAATATAACCAGCACCTAAATCATTATTTTCACGATCTACTTGCATAGAAATTTTACTACTCTCCACATAAGCAAAATTCTTCTCATTCGGAATAGTGGGAGTATCATAAGAGACTTGAATACTATAAATTGTTTCCACATAAAAAGAGTAATGTTCAGAAAAAGGGTAATCATAATCATGACAAGTTTTATAAATATAATCATCACTACTTCTTATAGCATGAGTTTCATCACAATAATCATCATAAGTAGCAACTTTGTTCTCATCATAATCGATTGAAACCTCTTCCAAGATAGTGGACTCATCACTAAATAAAGTCATGACCTCTCCAAATCCACTTTCATAAATATTATCATCATAGGTAGAAGGCATGCTATCATCATAACAACTTTGCATATCAAAACTTGGGAGGCTAAAAATATCATCATTATTAAACATAGCATCCCCAAGCTTGGGACAAACATTAATTTCAGCAAATGTATTCTCAAAAACATCAGCTTCATCAAACATAGCATCCCCAAGTTTGGGCCTTTTCATATCATAAGCATAATCACTCTCATCATTAATAGTATGGATATCACCAATAGTATAGCAATTATCATATTCTTCCAAGCAAGTGCCAAAAAGATTTTCAAGATCATAAGAAGTATCATTATCTTCCCAATCATCATCATCACAACAAGCAATAGGCATAACGAGATCATCATCAAGTGCATCATCTTCCACAATTATTTTCGATTCATTTTCATGAGGCACAACAATGATAGGAGCAACATTATTTGGGAGAGATATCTTTTTACCTCTCTTCCTTTTCCTTTTCTTCTTCTTCTTCACCACATCATGTGTGGATTCAATCCTCTTTTTGGAGCTCCTTATTGATGACATTGGTTGAATAGAAGGCTCCTCCTCGTTACCTGATTCATCATAAGAAATAATAGGAGGATATTGGTAAGTCTCTTCCCTTTCATTAGTATTTTCTTCATCTTCTATTTGTTTTCTTTTCTTTATGTAGTTGGCAATATAAGGATTTTCGATGCAATTCACCGCACAATACATATAAATTTCTTCTAGATCAAAACCAAGAAGTTTATAACGGGCAAATTCTGGAAGATGCCTAGTTATATGTTTCATTTCTTCGCAACCCATAAGCAAGCTAAGTTCATTATAATGTGCAAGGGAAATCAACTCATCACAATTTTTGGACACGATTAGATCATGAAACAATTTGCATCGGATAGCTAAATGACCACTTTCATTGCAAAGTTCACAAGTACGGCCAAGAAAATTTAAATTTTCAGCACAATCATCTAGCCTTTCTTGCAACGATTTAGTTTCTAAATGCTTATGCCTCTTGCAATATCTATCTTCCCTATTCGGTGTGTACTTGCAAACCCAATGCACTCCACAAAAATTGACATGTTTATAGGAGGCATTTTCATCATAACTAGTGCAATCATCATTAGTACTATGGATATTCAAGGAGTTCATACTAACAACATTGCAACCATGCTCATCATTCAAAGATTTAGTGCCAAACATTTTAATACATTCTTCTTCTAACACTTTGGCACAATTTTCCTTTCCATCATACTCACGAAAGATATTAAAAAGATGAAGCGTATGAGACAAACTCAATTCCATTTTTTTGGTAGTTTTCTTTTATAAACTAAACTAGTGCTAAAACAAGAAACAAAAAGATTCGATTGCAAGATCTAAAGATATACCTTCAAGCACTCACCTCCCCGGCAACGACGCCAGAAAAGAGCTTGATGTCTACTACACAACCTTCTTCTTGTAGACGTTGTTGGGCCTCCAAGTGCAGAGATTTGTAGGACAGTAGCAAATTTCCCTCAAGTGGATGACCTAAGGTTTATCAATCCGTGGGAGGCGTAGGATGAATATGGTCTCTCTCAAACAACCCTGCAACCAAATAACAAAGAGTCTCTTGTGTCCCCAACACACCCAATACAATGGTAAATTGTATAGGTGCACTAGTTCGGCGAAGAGATGGTGATACAAGTGCAATATGGATGGCAGATATAGGTTTTTGTAATATGAAAATATAAAAACAGCAAGGTAGCAAGTGGTAAAACTGAGCGTAGACGGTATTGCAATGCTAGGAAACAAGGCCTAGGGTTCATACTTTCACTAGTGCAAGTTCTCTCAACGATAATAACATAGTTGGATCATATAACTATCCCTCAACATGCAACAAAGAGTCACTCCAAAGTCACTAATAGCGGAGAACAAACGAAGAGATTATGGTAGGGTACGAAACCACCTCAAAGTTATTCTTTCCAATCAATCCGTTGGGCTATTCCTATAAGTGTCACAAACAGACCTAGAGTTCGTACTAGAATAACACCTTAAGATACAAATCAACCAAAACCCAAATGTCACCTAGATACTCCAATGTCACCTCAAGTATCCGTGGGTATGATTATACGATATGCATCACACAATCTCAGATTCATCTATTCAACCAACACATAAAACCTCAAAGAGTGCCCCAAAGTTTCTACCGGAGAATCACGACGAAAACGTGTGCCAACCCCTATGCATAGGTTCATGGGCGGAACCCGCAAGTTGATCACCAAAACATACATCAAGTGAATCACGTGATATCCCATTGTCACCACAGATACGCACGGCAAGACATACATCAAGTGTTCTCAAATCTTTAAAGACTCAATCCGATAAGATAACTCCAAAGGGGAAACTCAATCCATTACAAGAGAGTAGAGGGGGAGAAGCAACATAAGATCCAACTATAATAGCAAAGCTCGCGATACATCAAGATCGTGCCAAATCAAGAACACGAGAGAGAGATCAAACACATAGCTACTGGTACATACCCTCAGCCCCGAGGGTGAACTACTCCCCCCTCGTCATGGAGAACACCGGGATGATGAAGATGGCCACCGGTGAGGGTTCCCCCCTCCGGCAGGGTGCCGGAACAGGGTCCCGATTGGTTTTTGGTGGCTACAGAGGCTTGCGGCGGCGGAACTCCCGATCTATTCTGTTCCCCGAAGTTTTTAGGGTATATGGGAATATATAGGTGAAAGAAGTACGTCAGGGGAGCCACGAGGGGCCCAGGAGGGTGGAGGGCGCGCCCCCTGCCTCGTGGCTCCCTCGTTTCTTTCCTGACGTGCACTCCAAGTCTATCGGGTAGCTTTTCTTCCAAAAATAACTTCTCCAGAAGGTTTCATTCCGTTTGGACTCCGTTTGATATTCCTTTTCTTCGAAACACTGAAACAAGGAAAAAAATAGGAACTGGCACTGGGCTCTGGGTCAATAGGTTAGTCCCAAAAATAATATAAAAGTGCATAGTAAATCCCATAAACATCCAAAACAGATATTATAATAGCATGGAACAATCAAAAATTATAGATACGTTGGAGACGTATCAGCAGGTCCAACGTATCAGCAGGCTTACGCTAACCATGGGCTGCAAGTGAATCAGGTCACAACGTCGGTCGACGACCCCGGCACAGCAGCATCCCTTCCGCCGGGGGAAGCACGCTGGGGGCCACGCGGAGGGAGCCAGGAGCAAGGCCCCTCCCCACGTCGTGCGAAGTCAGGCAACGTCCGGAGGTAGGCCCTCTGCCGGGGAGGTGCCGGCGAGCCTTCCCCCGGCAGAGGACCCGTGGTCGCCGGGGGCACCGCTGGCGTCCCCTTTCCCCCCTTTGTGTCGTCCAGGTTGCCGGTCGACTCAAAGGTGGTCGAGGGTGGCGCAAGGCGGGGCCCTCGTCTAGCGATATGAAGCAAGGCCGGTTCCTGTGAAGAAGGCCCAGTGCCTATGAAGCTCGCCGCCCGTGACACTCTCACGTAATAATGAGTGGGGCTGTACACGCCCCGGAGTCTCAGGGGTGCCGGCCTCAGGCCCTGGGGCTCCCTCCCACGCCTAGTGGCAGCACTTAGCTCCGCGCTGGTGAGAAGACTTGAAGACCAGAAGACTAGACTAGGCGCCGGACGCGGCCATTTGCTTTGGATCTCTTCTTCTGTAGCCTTGCTTTCTGGATTTGGATTTAAGTCGGAGTCGAGTTTTTGTCATTGCGTGCGGGGGGTGAATTTTCTCGTTCAAGCAATTTCTTGCCATCTGGTTCTTGCCTTGTTCTGGAGCTCACGCTCACCGCCTCCCCCTCACGGGCCCCTCGCGAGCGGGGCAAGGCACAACACACGCACCACGTGTGCCGATCGGCGCAAGAACCTCGCGAGGCCCACTCGGGCGAGTCAGCAGACCCTTCAGGAGCCCCGTGGCGACTCTCGACCTTATAGTACGGTTCAGGGCCTGCCCCAGCTAAGGTAAGCCGCAGCGGCAAAACTTGCCGCCAGGCTCGTGATTGACCAAAACGCACCCTCGGTTCAACGTAAAGGAGTGGAAATCATGATTTGTTTACATGAGGGGCTCCCCCTCTCAAAATGCTCTCACAATCTTTAGGCGCCATGCCCGAGTTTTTGAGTACAGGATAAAACGACAAGAGAATGCGGGATCAGCCAGATATGTCGCTCGCTACATCGCCCTCAGACGTGTCGCTCGCGTCGTCGTTGTCTTCGCCGTCACCGTCGCCGCCTTCGGCGATGCCTCCGTCGCCGTCGTCAACCACGTCGCCTTCGTCCGCGACGACCACCACCGCGTCGTCGTCAGAGGCAAAGGCTCTGACCAGCGCATCCACTTGTCCTCCACCCACCGCGCCAGGTCGCCTCAGACGGCCTGTGGCACGGGGCCAATGGCGGCGTCGAAGTCGAACTCGGGGAAGGTGTTCCGGAGATGGTTGAAGACGCGGGAGAACGCGCGCCCAAGCAGGCCCCGACTCCTCTCTTCCACGAGCTGGCGAGCCCTGTCAGACCGGGCTTCCAGGCGCGTCACCTCGTTGGTGAAGAAGGTCAGGTGGCTGGCATAGTCATTCGAGTGGGGGGCGGTGCATTCTCGTCGCAGATGAAGCCCAGGGCGGTGTCTGTTCCGGAGGTCCTGAAGCATGGGGGCATGCTCGCGCTCCAGCGTCCGCCGTTGAAGCACTTCTTCCCTGTTCTGCCGCGCGACGGCCTCGGCATCATCAACCCGTTTCTGAAGCGAAAGCAGCTCGGCGCGGGCGGAGGCCAAGTCCGCCTGCGCCGTGACCAAGGCGGCAGCCGCGGCCTCCCCACGTCTCTCCGCCTCATCTAACCTGTGGCTGAGAGCGGCGGTCCTGCCCGCCGCCTTAGTTCCTGCAAGCTTCAACTTTAGGTCGTACCGATCTTCAAGATCCGCGTGAACCCGGGCCACCTGGCGATCGACTTCCTCCTGGACCTTGGCCTCGCGAGCCCCAACAGCATCCTCCGCCTGGGCAACTTGGCGTTCCCTCGTCTCCAACCGCTCGAGCTTGAGGCTGCGCTCCACGGCTTCTAGGGCCAACGCCTCCTCGTGCTTTTGGACCTATTCTTCCTTGGAGGGTGTCCCCCTCAGCGACGCAAGGGCGGCTCTGCGCGCCTCCACCTGCTGCTCGAGGGACGCACACCAGGCCTGGAGCTCCCACGCGCGCTTCTCCGCAGCCTCGCGGCGGCGGTCAGCCTCGCGAGCCTCCTCCAAGGCTCGGGAGCAAGCTTCGCGGGAAACCTTGAGGGACGCCTCGGCCTTCGCATTGTCGAGATCACGCTGATAGCGGCCAAGGTTGATGGCCACCCTCAGCTTACGCCGTTCCTCCACCAGCCGAAGACCTTCAGCCTCAAGGCGCGAGTCAACACATGTGAGTTCTTCGCCGAGTCGACTCATCGCGCCCATCGCCTGCTGGAAGAGCTCATGACGAACGGCGCTCCGCCCACATTCCAACTCCAACGCACGGCTCACCTCATCCTCCACCCCGGGGGCCACAGGCGGGACATCAAGCGACGCACCACCTCTCGGCCGGGGGCTGGGGGCTGGTGCTGCCCCAGGCGCCAACCAGTCCTTGCGGGGGGCCCTAGCCAGTCGAGGCCCACCGCTTGAGGAAGAGCTGGAGGCCGAGCCCAACCAACTGCTGTCCATAACCAGAGGAGGAGAACGGGGAACGCCCGCCAGGCTCCAAGCCAGACCGTGCAGGAAGGGCAACGAGGTCGCAGATTCGAGGCTCCATGAAGGCGGGCGCACCCCCTCGGTCGGCCCGGCTCCGGGCGCGGCATGCAGGCTCGGGGTGCACAAGGCCAACGGCGGTGCCGAGGAAGGCGAGGATTGCTTCGCGAGGGACCCAACGGCCCTGGCGGAAGGGGTCCTGAAGAGCCAGCATCAGGAAGGAAAGCAGCAATCAAGAAACCACAAGGTGCAGTACTTACTCGTCGACAACGAAGTTCTTTCGCCGTTTCAACGGCCCGAAGATGCTGCTGTCGCTCGGGGATCCTTTCCTCTTGCGGAGCTCCTCGAAGTCCACGCAAAGCCGACCGAAGCACTGGACATGGCGGCCAGCGCGAGGCGCGGCCGAAGAAGAGCTTGGAGGGACAACTTCAGGGGTGCCCGGCAGCGCTGAACAGTCGGGCGCCCTCTCGCCGCGACCTCCCGAGGCTTCCGGGGCTTTGACCTCGGGAACTGCATGCTGCATCGCCTCAGTAACCGACGCCCCAGGGGAGGGATCGCGGGCTCCCGAGGACGACGCCCCAGGATCACCATGCGACATGTGCTCCTCAACACTCGGGCCCCCGGCCTCCGTCGGAGCTCGCCCTCCTGCACCCTCACTTGGGGCGAGCCCGGCACCGGCGGCGAGGAAGGGAACCACGTCGACGGGGTTCTTGCGGGGCCCCACCAGGCCGATCGGGCGCAGCCCCCACTCATCGAAGGAGGGCATGCTCGCGGCAAACTCGGCCTTGTTCTCGCAGCGGTACAGCAGACAACTCTTCCTGGGCATGTCGTCCGGCAGAGGGGCACCCGTCAGGACCACAAGCACCGTCTGCCACGTCGTAAGAGGAAGTCCCTCCTCCTGAAACCTCATGTGGTCCTGGCTGCTGAGCAAGGTCCACATCGGGCGGGAATGGCGCTGAAGCGGAGCGACTCGGCGCTTGACGAACTCCTTCACCATCATAGGCGCAGTCACGCCGCGGTCCTTCAGCCTCCTCAGCCTGAGCCAGACAGGAGCGAGACGGGGGCTCGCGAGCCTCTTGTGGCCCCAACTGGAGTTGGGAACAGCAGGCCCTGGTGGAGCATGGAGCAGAGGGCTTAGCACACCGGCGTCAACAAACACCCATCGTGTCCGAAACTCGCTCGTGGATGGAGGAAGCTCAAAGTCGATACCCGCGCCCGCTGTCGCGTCCACGGCCTGGAAGCTCACACACCCCAAGCTCTGCCGAGGGTCAGTCAGATACAATGAGAAGAAATGACGAAGAGGGCCACAGAAGGGGCGATGCCAACCATGGCTTCGCACACAAAGGCGAAGACGGCGAGAAGAGTCACTGATTGAGGGTCGAGGTGCAACATGTGGATCTGATAATGCTCGAGCACCGCATTGAAGAAGGCGGAGAATGGGGGAATCAAGCCAGCCCAAAGGGCATCTATGAAGATTGGGACCTCAGTGGTTGCCCGAGCAATGTGGGTGCGAGACGCGGGCCAAGCCACCGTCTCTCCCCACTCATTGAAACTAGAAGCAAACATGGGGCGCACCTTGTCCATGGCCTCGTCATTGAGCACCCGGGGACGGCCGAGCGCAGGCTCGAAGGACGGAGGCGCACTTGGCAAAGACAGAGGTTTGTTCCCCTTGTTAGCCTGTTTCGGCGCCATGGCGATGAAGCAGGCGAAGCGCAGGTCAGATTGGAAGGAAGGAGCAGAGTCTCGAGGAAGCAGAGAGATTGGGGGAGCCACGCGTGGGCGAAGGAAGAATAACTGCGTAGGCTGCGGGGACCGCATAGCCAGGCGGATTCAAAGGCACCGTGGGGAAGCGGAGACGCCCACGTCCAATCAACCGCCACGCGTCGACCAAGGCCGCAGGCTTTTGGGGCCCGCGGCGCTCCGTACTTGACCTTTGGCTTCGCCTCAAAGCCAAGCCCGAGCGCACCTTGGGCCCGGGGGCTACTGTCGGCGTTCTGGGAACGGGGGTCCCCAGACTTGCCTGCCTGCGGCCCACGGCGTGGCTTTCCTAGCAGGCCCGTACGACCCATCTTCATCAACAAGGCATTCAAGACCCTCGCGAGGCGAACGACGTAGGACCTCCTTAGGAGCGGCCTCACCAGGCTGCCTCGCGAGGAGCGGAGATATCAAGGCGGGGCGAACCTCGCGAGGCTCTCGTGACGTGAGCCATGACGATCGACACCAGGCGGGCACCAGCGCGCTCAGTGTCCTTGCTTCCTCTTTGGTGCTAAGGAGGCAAGCGCAGGTGCGGAGTACCGAGGCATCAGGCAAAGGTTTCCATATTGGTGCAACGAGACCAAGACCAGCAGGCCAGCAGGACGGAGGTCACCGTGGAGCCCAAGACGGCGTCATCACCAGAGCCTTTTGCATGCGAAGACCACTTTTGTCAGGATAGCTTGTACTAGCTGCCCCTTTCAAATTTGCCCGCCGTTGTTGGCTCCCTTCCCGCTCAATATTTGGGGAGAGGACCAGGGCCTATATAAGTAGAACTAGCCACCACGGTAGGAGGGGGATCGGCATCGGATAGCTCATCGAGTCCTCACCCCCACAAGTTCACCGAGCACAAGAACACCTCAACCTCACGAGGCTGTTCTTCCCCTTGTACCATTCTTCATCAGCCCAAGAGGCAATCCACCACCACACACTGGAGTAGGGTATACACCATAACGGTGGCCCGAACCAGTATAAATCTCGTGTCTCTCTGTGTTGCGAGTTCGTCGAGTTCATTCGCGAGATCTTAGCAAGCTAGGGCATGGATCGGTAGGAGGGAAAGAACTTCGTGCGCACCCCAGAGTTCGAACCTTAAGGGTTTTGCCGGAACCCCAGATCCGACACATGTCAATACATTGAAATGGAGAGGCTGGACATATGGGTATGCGGGAGTCATAGCACTCACGAAGCAGCTTGAGGCTTGGTGCGGGGGTGTCGCTCCGGACTGCTGTCGACGTCCCACGCGGATTTGTCTGCAAAAGAGCCCTTCCCCTTTTTGGACGTCCCCGCCTCCTGGTTCGTGGAGGCCGCCCTCTTCTTCCTTCCCTCTTCAGGGGGAGGGTTGTTCTCCTCCTCCTCCTCATCGTCGTCATCCTCGGCAGCAGAGGAGCGGGTCTTGTCTTCGGACGTCGCGTCCGAAGCGCACTTGCGACAGGGGCCACTACGGACCCCCTTGTCCTTCCCCCTTGGCCTTCTTCGCTGGCACTGTACAGGGCGCCGGCACCAGCATCTTCGCTAAACGCGGAATGACCGGTTCTTCAGGTAGCGGAGCCGGGCACTGGATCTTCTTCGCCCTCGCCATCCATTCCTGAAGAGGCAATGACAGTAAAAGTTCAGATATCCTCCTTGAAGCAAGCAAGTAGGGGACGCGATGGAAACTTACCTCGCTGGCAGGATGGTTAATGTCGTGCCCACGATCCGAATCCGTGGCTGGCGGAGTCTCGCCGGCCTTGAAGAGCAACTTCCAGGCATCTTCGTGAGTCGTTCCGAAGAGCCTCTCCAGGGTTTGGTGCCTCCATAGATTAAACTCCCAAAGGGGGCATTTTCGGCTTTGGCAAGGGAGGATCCGGCGAACCAGCATCACTTGGACTACATCGACAAGTTTGACATTCTTGTCCACCATGCTTTGAACGCATGTCTGCGGCGCTATCAGCTCGTCTGGCGAACACCAGTTCGGGCTCTTCTCGACCCAGGAGGTGAGTCGCATGGGAGCGCCGGAGTTAAAATTGGCGGCCGCGGCCCAGTTTGTGCCGCGGGGTTCTGTGATGTAGAACCATTGTTTCTGCCATTCCTTGACAGTCTCCACGAAAGTGCCTTTTGGCCAAGAGACATTGGCCAGCGTGCTCACCATGGTTCCCCCGCACTCCGCGTGCTGGCCATCCACTACCTTCGGCTTCACGTTGATGACTTTGAGCCACAGCCCGAAGTGGGGTTGGATGCGGAGGAAGGCCTCACACACGGTGATGAACGCCGAGATGTTGAGGAAGGAGTTCGGGTATAGATCATGAAAGTCTATCCTGTAATAGTACATCAACCCGCGGACGAAAGGGTGGAGTGGAAACCCTAGCCCACGGAGGAAATGAGGGATGAATACCGTCCTCTCGTTGGGCTTTGGCGTGGGGACGACTTTCCCCTGAGCTGGAAGACGGTGGGAAATTTCCTTCGCCAAGTACCCAGCCGCCCGAAGCTCAGTAATATCCTTCTCCTCGCTAAGTACCCAGCCGCCCGAAGCTCAGTAATATCCTTCTCCTTGACGGAGGAGACCATCCATTTGCCTTGGCCTTCGGATCCGGACATGGTCGAATGCTTTTCGGAGATGTAGAAAGATGAGGACTTGGGTGCTGGAGCTCAAGGATGGAAGGGCAGAGGAAGGAGAAGGTGTAAGTAGACAAGGGTGAATTCTTATCCCCTTATAAAGGGCCGCGGATATCAAGCGCCTTCCCACGCGCCTCAAAACTCGCCTATTCCCAAGGGCTATGTAAACGGCACGGTTGGGTTACCCATACCCGTATTGATGAGAATCCCGCAATAATGGGACACGATCTCTGCTTCGACAAGACGTGCCAATGGCAACCGCGTCTCTAAACGTGGAACGACAGACACAAAATGGTCCGAAATTATGACCGCGTGGACGTGATGTCATATTGTAAAAAGTTGTCAGCGGATTGGGCTCGTGGAGTATTATATTCTATCAGCGGTTGTGTATGGTGTGTGTGTGACAGGTCCAGATACAATCATCGCGTCCGGAGACTATCTTGGAGTTCGGAAAGAAGGGAACCCGCCTTGCAATGCCGAAGACAAATCTGCGCGCCGGACTCCTCGTCATTGAAGCCAGGTTCAGGGGCTACTGAGGGAGTCCTGGACTAAGGGGTCCTCGGACGTCCGGCCTGTTAGCCATGGGCCGGACTGATGGGCTGTGAAGATGCGAAGACCGAAGACTGCACCCGTGTCCGGATGGGACTCTCCTTGGCGTGGAAGGCAAGCTTGGCGACCGAATATGTAGATTCCTTTCTTTGTAACCGACCTGGTGTAACCCTAGATCCTCTCGGTGTCTATATAAACCGGAGGACTTAGTCCGGAAAGGGGAGATACTCATTACCATAGTCATACAGGCTAGACTTCTAGGGTTTAGCCATTACGATCTCGTGGTAGATCAACTCTTGTAATACTCATATCCATCAAGATCAATCAAGCAGGAAGTAGGGTATTACCTCCATAGAGAGGGCCCGAACCTGGGTAAACATCGTGTCCCCTATCTTCTGTTACCATCGACCTTAGACGCACAGTTCGGGACCCCCTACCCGAGATCCACCAGTTTTGACACCGACACAAGTCTCTAGACAATGGAATTTAAAGTTAAAATAATCAGATGCTATTTTGGGTTAAAGAAAATGAGAGGAAAATTGTATTCATGCAAAGTTATAGAATGGGAAATTCATTTCCTAATCATGTGCATGTGGATGACGTCCTACTTGGTTATGTCAATCTACTGTAGGGGGAGAAAAGAAGTTCTTATCCTCAAAGTTCAAAAGAATGTTCTCGGTAGAGTGTCTCTCGTTATAAATATCGAGTTCACCAAGAAAAGAATAAAATGGGGTATTTGGAATGTCGCATGGACATGCTAAGAAAGGTCTCTAAAGTATGCATGCGAGAAAACCTATGCCTATTCTTATAGTCAAGGGTAATGGAACTAGAAACTATGGTGTTCCAAAAGTTGATGAGAAAAGATTGAAAACGGATATGGTGCCATATGCTTGAGCTGTTGGAAGCTCAATATATTACCCTGACACAGTTCACGTATCTGGGTTGTTTTGGCAATGTCCAGTTCATATATAGATCATTGGAATGGAGTCAAAGATATCGGCCTCATGCTAAAAGAAATAAGTGCTCTCAAAAGATTGTGAGTACAAAGACAGGACTTGTGAAATGTATAGCGAAATCCACAATTATCGCTAACTTTCACACTTGGAGTTTTTGTGTGGAAAAGCTCCAAAGAATGAAGCAATTATCATCAATGTGATGCAAAGATATGTTATTGTTGGGCGTGGCTCCATCGACGGCCTGGTACGGCCTAGCTTCAGGATCAACAACCCAAGACCCTCGCGAGTGGCCAAGCCTCGCGAGGTGGATGACACCAAGACCTCCTCGAGGGGCGGCCTCCTCAGGCCGGCTCCCGAGGAGCGGGGATTTCTATGCAAGGCTCACCTCATGAGGTTCAGATAACATGAGCCATGACGACCAAGGCCAGGCGAGCACCAGCGGGCGCAGTGTACCGGTTTCCTCTTTTGTGCTCAGGAGGCAAGCGCAGGTGCGGAGTCCCGTGGAATCAACCAAAGGTTTCCATTCCGGTGCAACAAGACCAAGACCGCCAGGACGGAGGTCATCGTCGAGCCCACTGATAACCCACAAGTATAGGGGATCAATTGTAGCCTCTTTCGATAAGTAAGAGTGTCGAACCCAACGAGGAGCTAAAGGTAGAACAAATATTCCCTCAAGTTCTATCGACCACCGATACAACTCTACGCACGCTTGACGTTCGCTTTACCTAGAACAAGTATGAAACTAGAAGTACTTTGTAGGTGTTGTTGGATAGGTTTGCAAGAAAATAAAGAGAGCGTAAATATAAACTAGGGCTGTTTAGATAAATACACAACTAAATTAGTTTTAGTAGAGAGCTTGTTGTCACGAGAAAGTTATTTGTCCCTAGGCAATCGATAACTAGACCGGTAATCATTATTGCAATTTTATTTGAGGGAGAGGCATAAGCTAACATACTTTCTCTACTTGGATCATATGCACTTATGATTGGAACTCTAGCAAGCATACGCAACTACTAAAGATCATTAAGGTAAAACCCAACCATAGCATTAAAGCATCAAGTCCCCTTTATCCCATACGCAAACAACCTACTTACTCGGGTCTGTGCTTCTGTCACTCACGCCACCCACCATAAGCAAATCATGAACATATTGCAAACCCTACAGCGGGAATCCCTCACGCTTGCGCGACACGGAGAGCACCATAGGACAGCACCAATAATAAAACATGCAACTCAAACCAATCTTGATCATCAAATAACCCATAGGACAATATGGATCTACTCAAACATCATAGGATAGCCATACGTCATTGGGAAATAATATATAGCGTTGAGCACCATGTTTAAGTAGAGATTAAAGCGGGCAAGAGAGAGGTTACACCGCTGCATAGAGGGGGGAAGAGTTCGTGATGATGGCGTTGAAGTTGTTGGTGAAGATTGCGGTGATGATGATGGCCACGGCAGCGTTCCGGCGCCACCGGAAGAGAAGGGGAGAGGGGGCCCCTTCGTCTTCTTCTTCCTTGACCTCCTCCCTAGATGGGAGAAGGGTTTCCCCTCTGGTCCTTGGCCTCCATGGCGTGGGAGGGGCGAGAGCCCCTCCGAGATTGGATCTGTCTCTTTGTCTCTCTCTGTTTCTGCGTTCTTGTCTGGTGCCCTTTCACCGTTTCGTATATATATGGAGATCCGTAACTCCGATTGGACTGAAACCTTCGCCGTGAATTTTTACCAAAAATTAGCTTTCTTGCGGCCGAAGAAGGGCGTCAACCGCCTTACGGGTGGCCCATGAGGGTCAGGGGCGCGCCCAGGGGGCAGGCGCGCCCCCCTGCCTCGTGGCCACCTCGGGCACCGTCTCGTGTTGGTTTTTCTTCCGGAATTTCCCAAATATTCCAAAATAATTCTCAGTCCGTTTTTATCCCGTTTGGATTCCGTTTGATATGGATATTCTGCGAAACATAAAACATGCAACAAACAGGAACTGGCACTGGGCACTGGATGAATATGTTAGTCCCAAAAATAGTATAAAAAGTTGCCAAAAGTATATGAAAGTTGTAGAATATTTGCATTGAACAATCAAAAATTATAGATACGACGGAGATGTATCAGCATCCCCAAGCTTAATTCCGGCTCGTCCTCGAGTAGGTAAATGAAAAAAAAAGATATTTTTTAATAAGGAATGCTACCTAGCATAATCTTGATCTTATGTCTAATCAGGGCATGAATATTAAGACACGAGTGATTCAAAGCAATAGTCTATCCTTTGACATAAAAACAATAATACTTCTGGCCTACTAATAAAGCAATCATGTCTTTTCAAAATAACAAGGCCAAATAATGTTATCCCTACAAAATCATATAGTCTGGCTATGCTCCATCTTCACCACACAAAATATTCAAATCATGCACAACCCCGATGACAAGCCAAGCAATTGTTTCATACTTTTGACGTTCTCAAACCTTTTCAACTTTCACGCAATACATGAGCGTGAGCCATGGACATAACACTATAGGTAGAATAGAATATGATGGTGGGGGTTATGTGGAGAAGACAAAAAAGGAGAAAGTCTCACATCAACTAGGCATATCAACGGGCTATGGAGATGCCCATTAATAGATATCAATGTGAGTGAGTAGGGATTGCCATGCAACGGATGCACTAAGAGCTATAAGTATATGAAAGCTCAAACTGAAACTAAGTGGGTGTGCATCCAACTTGCTTGCTCATGAAGACCTAGGGCATTTGAGGAAGCCCATCGTTGGAATATACAAGCCAAGTTCTTTAATGAAAATTCCCACTAGTATATGAAAGTGATAACTCAAGAGACTCTCTATATGAAGAACATGGTGCTACTTTGAAGCACAAGTGTGGTAAAAGGATATTAACATTGCCCCTTCTCTCTTTTTCTCTCATTTTTTTGGTTTTTTGTTTTTTCCCTCTTTTTTGGGCCTTCTCTTTTTTTGGCCTTTCTCTTTTTTTTTTTCGTCCGAAGTCTCATCCCGACTTGTGGGGGAATCATAGTCTCCATCATCCTTTCCTCACTGGGGCAATGCTCTAATAATGATGATCATCACACTTTTATTTACTAACAACTCAATATTACAACTCGATACTAGAACAAAGATATGACTCTATATGAATGCCTCCGGCGGTGTACCGGGATGTGCAATGATCTAGCATAGCAATGACATCAAAAAACGGACAAGCCATGAAAACATCATGCTAGATATCTTACGATCATGCAAAGCAATATGACAATAAATTCTCAAGTCATGTATATGATGATGATGGAAGCTGCATGGCAATATATCTCGGAATGGCTATGGAAATGCCATGATAGGTAGGTATGGTGGCTGTTTTGAGGAAGATATAATGGGGCTTATGTGTGATAGAGCGTATCGTATCGCGGGGTTTGGATGCACCGGCAAAGTTTGCACCAACTCTCGAGGTGAGAAAGGGCAATGCACGGTACCGAAGAGGCTAGCAATGATGGAAGGGTGAGAGTGCGTATAATCCATGGACTCAACATTAGTCATAAAGAACTCACATACTTATTGCAAAAATCTATTAGTCATCGAAACAAAGTACTACGTGCATGCTCCTAGGGGGATAGATTGGTAGGAAAAGACCATCGCTCGTCCCCGACCGCCACTCATAAGGAAGACAATCAATAAATAAATCATGCTCCGACTTCGTTACATAACGGTTCACCATACATGCATGCTACGGGAATCACAAACTTCAACACAAGTATTTCTCCAATCCACAACTACCCACTAGCATGACTCTAATATCACCATCTTTATATCGCAAAACTATTGCAAGGAATCAAACATATCATATTCAGTGATCTACAAGTTTTATGTAGGATTTTATGACTAACCATGTGAATGACCAGTTCCTGTCATCTCTCTAAATAGATATAAGTGAAGCACGAGAGCTTAATTCTTTCTACAAAAGATATGCCCACTCTCTAACAAATATAAGTGAAGCAAAAGAGCATTCTACAAATGACGGTTGTCTATGTAAAGAGAAACAGGCAATCCAAGCTTCAAATGATATAAGTGAAGCACATGAAGCATTCTATAAAGCCATACTCAAAAGATATAAGTGAAGTGCAATGAGCATTCTATAAATCAACCAAGGACTATATCATACCAGCATGGTGCATAAAAGAAAAATGAAAACTAAAGCAAAAGATGCTCCAAGATTTGCACATATCGCATGAACGAAACGAATCCGAAAACATACCGATACTTGTTGAAGAAAGAGGGGATGCCTTCCGGGGCATCCCCAAGCTTAGACGCTTGAGTCACCTTGAATATTTACTTGGGGTGCCTCGGGCATCCCCAAGCTTGAGCTCTTGCCTCTCTTCCTTCTTCTCACATCGAGACCTTCTCGATCATCGAACACTTCATCCACACAAAACTTCAACAGAAAACTCGGTAAGATCCGTTAGTATAATAAAGCAAAGCAAATCACTACTCTAAGTACTGTTGCAAACCAATTCATATTTTGTTTTTGCATTGTGTATACTGTAGTATAAATTTTTCATGACTTAATCCACTGATATAAATCGATAGTTCATCAAAACAAGCAGAGTATGCATCAAAAACAGAATGTGTCTAAAACAGAACAGTCTGTAAGAATCTGAACATTCACCATACTTCTGATACTTGAAAAATTCTTCCCAAATTAGGAAAAATAAACAATTTGTATAGAAAGACAGTGCAAAAAGAATTAGAACCATTTCACGTTCCAGTAAAAAATTAAAATTGGCGCACTACAGCCAAAGTTTCTGTCCTGCACCGCACAAACCAACAAGCATTGTAAACATCCTAAAGGCAAACCTTGGCACATTATGTTTATAATACAATGGAATTGTACAAGGGGATAATTATTTTTGTTGAAAAGTTTCTGTAATCAAGATTCACAAAGTTTCTGTGAGCATGAACAAAGTTCAAGGAGCTCTCCCACTTCAACAATGCTTGTCTTTCTCACTTTCACTTTCCTTTTTGAAAAAGTTTTGGGTTCCCCTCTTTATTTTTGTTGTTTTTAAACTATATGAAAGCACTCAACAGAAATAAATGACTCTCTAAAACTTCCGGGTTGTCTCCCTGGCAGCGCTTTCTTTAAAGCCATTAAGCTAGGCATATAGTGCTCAAGTAGTGAATCCACCCGGATCCCAAGGTATATCAAAGCCAATTTTAATTAGCAATGATTTGTAATTTAGTAGTGAGCACAAGGCAACATATATCATGCAACAACGAAGTCTAACTCTCTTCCTATGCATCGGCATGTCATAAAAGAACAATTCATGCACACATAGTAAAGGCCAATGCATAGTATAAACAGTTTCTTGCAATTTTATCATGTGGGAAACATAGAGAGGTGGAGATATAGTTCCTCTCTCATAATAATTGCAAGTAGAAGCAGCAAGCACATGCATATTTTATCTATCAAAATCATCAGGTGCAATGGTAAAAGGCAACCCATCAATGTAATCCTTAATAAGTGCAAACTTCTCCGATATAGTGTAGTTTGGAGAATTCAAAAAGATAATAGGACTATCATGTGTGGGTGCAATAGCAAAAATTTCATGTTTAACATAAGGAACTATAGCAAGTTCATCTCCATAAGCATAATTCATATTGGCATCTTGGCCACAAGCATAGCAAGCATCATCAAAAAGGGATATTTCAAGAGAATCAACGGGATCATAACAGTCATCATAGCAATCATCCTTCGGTAAGCACGAAGGGAAATTAAACAATGTATGAGTTGAAGAGTTACTCTCATTAGAAGGTGGGCGCGGGTAGCTAATCCGCTCTTCCTCCTTTTGTTCTTCGCTCTCCTCATCATCTTTTTCATCCAATGAGCTCACAGTTTCATCAACTTCTTCTTCCATAGATTCCTGCAAAATATTAGTCTCTTCTTGGACAGCGGGGTAGTCCTCAATATATGGTTCAACATAGGCATTAGAAGCATAATTATCATAGCAATATTTAAGTATGGCAAAATTTTCAGATATGTGAAGAGTAGCATCATACGTTTCAATCAAAGAAGCAATTTCATAAGCACCCTTAAAAGCAACAAATTCTTCAATTTGTTGAACATCATAGTAACTATAAACACCTTTAGCATACGAAAATAAGATTCCATTATCAATAAACTCACATTGATAGGCAAGGTGTTCCTTAGGGTTTTCAGAACAACAAGTAATATCATATATCTCACATAAATTCCAAGCATAGCAATGCAAACGATGAATTTGACCCAGTAAAAGTTTCCCTTTTTCAGATATGCGATGTCGCACATAACAAGCATGCTCATCTAAGGATTTTCCCTCAACTAAGCTAGTTGGGGTTTCAGCACGAGCACATAGGGATCGAAGATGATCCAAGTAAAAAGCTTCAGGAGTGTGATAGATTTTGAGTGGTTCTTCAACCATTGGTTCAGTAGGTACAACTAATTTTTTTGGTATTTTGCGTTTCCTACCCATAACTAAAGATAGAAAACAACTAAGAACAGCAAATAAAAGTTACTTAGTGATAAAGCAAACAAGCACACATGAGAATATTCACCCCACGCTATTGCTCCCCGGCAACGGCGCCAGAAAAAGGTCTTGATAACCCACAAGTATAGGGGATCAATTGTAGCCTCTTTCGATAAGTAAGAGTGTCGAACCCAACGAGGAGCTAAAGGTAGAACAAATATTCCCTCAAGTTCTATCGACCACCGATACAACTCTACGCACGCTTGACGTTCGCTTTACCTAGAACAAGTATGAAACTAGAAGTACTTTGTAGGTGTTTTGGATAGGTTTGCAAGAAATAAAGAGAGCGTAAATAAAAGCTAGGGGCTGTTTAGATAAAGACACAACTAAATTAGTTTTAGTAGAGAGCTTTTTGTCACGAGAAAGTTATTTGTCCCTAGGCAATCGATAACTAGACCGGTAATCATTATTGCAATTTTATTTGAGGGAGAGGCATAAGCTAACATACTTTCTCTACTTGGATCATATGCACTTATGATTGGAACTCTAGCAAGCATCCGCAACTACTAAAGATCATTAAGGTAAAACCCAACCATAGCATTAAAGCATCAAGTCCCCTTTATCCCATACGCAAACAACCTACTTACTCGGGTCTGTGCTTCTGTCACTCACGCCACCCACCATAAGCAAATCATGAACATATTGCAAACCCTACAGCGGGAATCCCTCACGCTTGCGCGACACGGAGAGCACCATAGGACAGCACCAATAATAAAACATGCAACTCAAACCAATCTTGATCATCAAATAACCCATAGGACAAAACGGATCTACTCAAACATCATAGGATAGCCATACATCATTGGGAAATAATATATAGCGTTGAGCACCATGTTTAAGTAGAGATTACAGCGGGTAAGAGAGAGGTTACACCGCTGCATAGAGGGGGGAAGAGTTGGTGATGATGGCGGTGAAGTTGTTGGTGAAGATTGCGGTGATGATGATGGCCACGGCAGCGTTCCGGCGCCACCGGAAGAGAAGGGGAGAGGGGGCCCCTTCGTCTTCTTCTTCCTTGACCTCCTCCCTAGATGGGAGAAGGGTTTCCCCTCTGGTCCTTGGCCTCCATGGCGTGGGAGGGGCGAGAGCCCCTCCGAGATTGGATCTGTGTCTTTGTCTCTCTCTGTTTCTGCGTTCTCGTCTGGTGCCCTTTCACCGTTTCGTATATATATGGAGATCCGTAACTCCGATTGGACTGAAACCTTCGCCGTGATTTTTTACCAAAAATAGCTTTCTTGCAGCCGAAGAAGGGCGTCAACCGCCTTACGGGTGGCCCACGAGGGTCAGGGGCACGCCCAGGGGGGCAGGCGCGGCCCCTGCCTCGTGGCCACCTCGGGCACCGTCTCGCGTTGGTTTTTCTTCCGGAATTTCCCAAATATTCCAAAATAATTCTCAGTCCGTTTTTATCCCGTTTGGATTCCGTTTGATATGGATATTCTGCGAAACATAAAACATGCAACAAACAGGAACTGGCACTGGGCACTGGATCAATATGTTAGTCCCAAAAATAGTATGAAAAGTTGCCAAAAGTATATGAAAGTTGTAGAATATTGGCATGGAACAATCAAAAATTATAGATACGACGGAGACGTATCACCCACCACAGCGTCACGACCAGAGGCTTTTGCAGGCGAAGACTACTTTTGTCAGGATAGCATGTACTAGTTGCCCCCTTCAAATTTGGCCGTTGTGGGATCCCTTTCCGCCTTACATTTGGGAAGAGGACCAAGGCCACTATAAATAGGACTTAGCCACCACCATAGTAGGGGACGGATCATTCAGACCATCCTCACACCCACCTGCTCATCGAGCATAAGAACACCTCACCTCCTGAGGCTGTTCCACCACTGTACTAGTTCATCCAGCCCCTCGAGGCAATCCACTACAAAGCTGGAGTAGGGTATTACACCGCAAGGTGGCCTGAACCAGGATAAACTGTTGTGTCCCTTCTACATTCAGTTCATCGAGCTAGGCCATGAGATGAGCGAGTAGGCAGACTGGGGAGGACGAGTTCTTCGCACGCACCCCAGACTTCGAGCCTCTCAAGGGTCTGCGGAACCCTGAATTCGACATTTGGCGCGCCAGGTAGGGGTGCGTCGGAGCCTCTCTTCCACCGGTCGACTCGCCACCACTCCACTGCTTCCATGGCTGATGCCGTTGAGGCCATGCTAAGCAAAGGGCCGCCCTCGCCTATCGCGTCGCCCAGACGGCACCTGCCAGCAGGTCTCCCCGTCATTCTCCATCGCCTGCCGCCAACGCCGCCACCGGCCCGGCAGGGCACGAGCAGCAAGCTTCGTCGTTGTACCCCTCCGTGCGGCGTGATGGACGCACTGCCACCCCATCGCTGACTCTGGCTGGTTCATCATCTCACGCTTATCGCGGGTCGGCGGACGCGCAGGCTGCGCTGCTCATGGCATGCAAACTCCTGCGCTACCGCCCCATCGACGACTTCTACGAAGACTGGCTGGACCGCATCGCCGAGCTTGTCAGCGCCGCTGGGGGCTCTCCTGCGCCGTCTCTCTTGCTGCCTCGCCCGCCGCCAGCCGCGGGCGACGTAGCCCATGGAGCACCTCCTCCACCTCCCCGTCAAGACGTCGCCCTCGGACCAAGGCGCACGGCCCCGTGGCGCGACCCACCGCACAGGGCGCCCGTGCATGAAGAAGAAAGCTGCCAGGAGGTCCAGCGGCCGCAAGAAGATGCTCCTGCGCTCCCAGCACCACCATGTCAAGACCGCGCGCCGCCTATGGTGGTGGCGCGTGAGCGCCAAGATCAGGCTCCACCTCCACGACGGGCTGCCGTGAGCTTCGCAGCGTCGTTTGGCCGGGGAAGTTCAAGCCTGACCTGCCCCCACGCTACGACGACACCCCCGACCCTACTGAGTTCCTACAGCTCTACGAGCTGAGGATCGAGGCGGCCAACAATGACGAGATGGTCATGGCGAACTGGTTCCCCATGGCCCTCAAGGACGGTGCGCGCTTGTGGCTCCTGAACCTGCCCGTGGGGTCGATCTCCTCCTGGGGCGAGATGCGCGAGCGTTTCGTCGCCAACTTCCAGGGCACTCACGACCGGCCGCCGACTGCGGGTGACCTGAGGCGCATCAAGCAGCAGCTAGGGGAGACCTTGCAGAAGTACATCCAGCGCTTCAACAGTGTTCACCTCAAGATCCCCAAGGTTTCGGACGAGGCCATTATCTCAGTGTTTTCCGATGGCGTCCGCGATGTCAAGATGAAGGAAGAGCTCGCCACACACGAGGACCTATGCATGGCCCTAGAGATGTTCAACATGGCAACCAAGTGCGCGAGAGCTGAGGAGGGTTGCCTCTCCCCCCTGGAGCTCCCGGGAACAGACCCAGAAGACAAGAAGGCCAAGGTCGTGAAGCGCAAGGGGCCGGCTATGCTTGCGGCTGAGCCGAAGATGAAGCACGGCTGCGACCATCCAGAGTCATCCAAGGGCAGCCGCCCGTTCTGCGTCTTCCACAACGTGCACAGACACAACACCAATGATTGCCAGGAGCTCAGGGCCATCCGCGACGAGCGGCTAGGTCGTCGCCCCAAGCGCAACGACCGAAGTAGAGGATGCTGGGACGACCGCGGCCCCTGCCAGGAGTGGTGCGATCAACCTCGTGGGGAGCGCTGGCAGGCCAGCCTCGTGAGGGCGCCTAGAGAGATGAGCCTCATGAGGACCGTCCTCACGGCAACGCCGGCCTCCCTCCGCTGCCACTACCACCAAGAAGGAACGACGGCCACCACCAGGGCGAGGGGGCTGGGGGCTTCCAGGAGCCTCGTGCCGTCGCCTGCATCTTGGGCAGTGCTCAGGCCCCAGCCTCTCATCGCATCTTCAAGCAGTTTGCTCGTGAGGTGAATGCAGCCCTCCCCAGGCTCGAGGCCACGCGTCCGCTCAGGTGGTCCAAGTGCACCATCACCTTCAGCTCCACTGACCAGCTCAAGTGCGCTGCAACTGCTGGTGCCCTCCCGATGCTCTGCTCGCCCGTCATCAGCAACGTCCTCGTCACCAAGACTCTCATTGATGGTGGTGCGGGGCTCAACGTTCTGTCCATCGAGACGTTCGACCGCCTCCAAGTGCCCTATGACCAGCTGCAGCCCACCAAGCCTTTCTCAGGAGTGACCGATGGCTCCACCACCCCGATAGGGTAGATCCGCCTCGCTGTCACCTTCGGCAAACGCGACAACTACCGCACTGAGCTCATTGACTTCGACGTCGCCCACATCCGCCTTCCGTACAATGCCATCCTTGGGTATCCAGCCCTGGCCAAGTTCATGGCGGTGACCCATCATGGTTACAATGTCCTCAAGATGCCACGGAACCGCGACATCATCACGATCGCCTGCGAGGAAAAGGACGCAGTGTGCTCTCTCGAGCGTGCCTACCAAGCTGCGGCAGTCGAGAACCCCGACGGTGAAGGCACCGTCTACCCCCTTGAGGTTGTCCCCAAGAAGAAGAAGCAACTGCTCCACCAAGAGCCTCAGAAGAACGGCGTCTCCAGTGGCACCACCTCAGGACCTGCGCCCACGGACGGGGCGCCTCCCTCTCTCGCATAGGAAGGTGCGCCCAGCGCCCCTCTCAGGCTGGGCTCGGGGGCTCTCCTCTGGAGGGCCTCTGACCTAGCCAGCGTCGCGAGGGATGCGCTCGGGTAGCACGTGGAGGCGTGCTTTAGCGCGCGCTTCCGCCAGGAGGGCACAAGGCACGGGGTGCCAGGTGCTCAGGAGTTCATCACCAAGGCAACCAAGGAGCTTCAAGAGGCGAGAGCCATGCGCGGCGACCACGGCCCACCGCCCGGCGCGACTCCTTGTCCTGGCGAGGACAGGGAGCTGCGCGCCTATGTCAACATCCCTGGGCTCAACAGGGCAGCATCTCAGGAGCGCTTCTGGCCATCGTGCGTTGGTCGGTGCTCGGGCCCCCTCATAGCTACGTTTGCATGCCTTTCAGCCTGCCGAACGCGGCTGTTACCTTCCAGCGCTGCATGTGGAGCATCCTGGCGGCTCAGGAGGCCAGGCACCAGGTGGTCCTGACGGAAATGGCGACGGTTCTGCATGAGCTCCCTGAGCCCCCAGAGCCTCCCGAGGTTCAGGACCCAGGTGGCTCGTGAGGAGCGACTTCTTCAACGCGCGTCTTCAGCTACTCCAACATCTCTTCAGCAATGATGTCAGGTGACATTTTCCAGTTTATTCAGTTGGGGGCGCCCCTCAGGCTGCATCATCCTCAGGCCGCATGGGTCCGTCCCTGTGGCGTGTATCGTTTTGCATCTATCAGAACTAGCTCTACCCTATCCATGAATTGTTGCAAGGTTATCATCTGCCTGCCCGGTACTTCATTGCCATGAACGTCGTACGCCCTCGCAAACCCACCCATGACCGCCTCATGATTAAGGACTGGCACGGCGTCTGTGCTCGGGTTAGTCCCTGTAGCGTCACTAAACCCAAGAGCCTGAGCTCTGGCTCGCAGGCCAGCTCCCGTGCTTGCCACCTCCCATGGCCCTTGGTGCCTTGTTCTCGCATGAGCTAACCGCGGGCGAATGAGCTAGGGCGCGTGACCCGGTGCCTCGTCACCACGAGAGCCACGCGTCGGTTGTCTTTCTTCAAGATTTTCGCATGAGAAGACTGGGCACGGTGTCTGTGCTCGGGTCCGTCCCTGCAGCGTCAACAAACCCAACGACTGAGCTCTGTCTGGCAGGTCGGCCCCGTTCATGTCACCTCCTGGGGTCGTTGGTGTTTGGCCTTCTCATGTGATAACGTCAGGAGATTCATTCGGCGCAGGTTGCCTAACCATCTTGCAGGACCATTGCAAGTGTTCCGAAGCAAATTCAGGCGCAACCCGCCTTGAGGTAGGGCCTTGTGAGTCCCACGTTGGCTCACGAGTGCCCAGACACACCTCCTCTAGCCCTGCCGTGCAAGCCACGTGTCAGGGCGAAGCTGTACACGCCCCGGGGGCTTCACTCAGAGGGAGCCCCCACCCATGCACCAGTGGAAGCACCATGCTCTGTGCTGGCAGCTGACATGGTCGAGGAGCGGCTATGCCAGTGCAAGTGCGGAAGCGCCATGCTCTGCGCTGGTGATAAACAACTGAGGGCGGCCCCATGGCCGCAATAACCTCAGGGAGCTGCTAGGCTCGGTGTTCAGCCTCACCGCAACACTTTCCCTCTGGGAGAGTCGCGTGAGGGGGCTGGGCACGGGGGCTACGTTTAGGTCACGCCTAGCGTACGCCACCCTGCCAGGTCCCTCGGACCTGGTCTTCGCGCGCCCCTCCCGAGCGAGACCTCGGCGAGGGAAGGTATGGAGGTCTGTTTGTACGTCAAGGGGGACTCCTGAGCATCGGGACTCAGGAGCCTAACTTGTCACGTAGCCCCTCACCCCTTGGCCTCATCCTGGTGATCTAGACGACCCAACAGCGACTGAGTTATGCGCGGGGCCGGGCCCTGCCGACGCAGAACGCTAAGGCCTACTCTTGCATCTCCTTCCCGAGAGTTGTTTGTACGTCAAGGGGGGCTCCTAAGCATCGTGACTCAGGAGCCTAACTGGTCACGTAGCCCCTCACCCCTTGGTCTCGTCCTAGTGATCCGGACGACCCAACGGCGGCTGAGGTATGCGCGGCGCCAGGCCCTGCTGACGCAGAACATTAAAGCAAACGGGAAGGAAATCGCAAAATCCTAGCAAATTATTACAAAACATACTGTCTCTTAAAGGTACCAAGCATATAAGTTTTTACGCCTCCACAAGGCACGATACATGTTGCAGGAGATAAAATGGAGGGGAGCGCCACCGTCGAGCATCTTCTTCAGCCTTGGGTGCTGCCGTCGCCCGCGAGGGGTGCCCCGTCGTCGACAACGTCGCCGTCGCGCGTGCCATCAGCCGTGGCCGCGGGGTCGGCGGCGCCATCAGTCGTGGTCGCGGGGTCGATGGCGAGGAACTTCCGCAGCAGGGCCTCCACCTGGTCCTTCACTGCTTCGGCAGCGGTGGTGCAACGCTCCGGGTCGATAGGCGCAAGCAAGGCACCAAAGTCGAAGCTGGGGTCGCGAAGATGGAGGTGGCTGAAGACGCGCATCATAGCCGAGGTAGAGAGCGCGCGGGCTTCTCCTTCCACCATGGGGCCGACCCCAACGACAACACCCTCGAGTGTCGTGACAAGCTGGGGGAGCAGCTCTGCGGGGCCCTCCTCTGCAGTCACCAATGGCTCCTTCAACCCCCTCCCATAGAGACCCCGTAGTGCCTTGCGGGACCTCTGCTCAAGGGAGTCGAAGGCGGGACGCCCCTCGGCAAGAACTTTTACCCTGGCCTCCAGCTGGGCCTTTTCCGCCCCACCTCCTCCTTCAACTTCTCCAGGCGGCCGTGCTCCACGGCCTACTTCTATGCCGCTTGCTCCAGCTCGGTGTCACGGTCGGCAACTGCAGCTTCCTGGGCCTTCAGCTCCTCCTCCCACGCCTCGTGCTAACGAGCCTCGGTGGCTTCTTGTCACAGAGGGTCTTCAGCTCAGCCTCCGCCACTCGGCAGCCTCGGCGTCCTTCACCGCCATGTCGCGGGCGGCCGCGGCTTGGCCGGCAACCTGCTCACCCCCCTAAGGCCGGCACGGCCTGGCGCCAGGCTGCCCTGACAGATGTGTCACATCCCTAGTTCTGGTAATGCTTAGTGCTAGCATCTTGTGTTGCATCATGTTTAAGTTTCAATTAAAGTTGAAATGGGGATGGCAGAAACCCCCAGCACCACTTAATCCAACTAGGGTCACTAAAATACTTTTTCAATGAACCTGAAATGCCCTTCAAAAATGATCATCATCTTTGCCTTGGTCTAGAAACTCTGACAAAAATGGTTCACATTTTTCTAGGACAGCATTGGTTCACTAAATTAAATCGTATGTTATTTGCATTTGGGCATTTAAATGCTATATAATATTTTAAATGTCCAAATATTCATGAACTAAAATGTTTACTGTTGGAAATATTCCAAACAGTAGCCTTGAGAAGTTACATGAATTTTGAGTTTGTTCTGGTATTTTTAATAAAGCCCTAAAGTTACAGAATATAGAAAAACAGAAATGGAAAAGAGAGAGGAGAAAACCTTACCTGGCGCTTACCTCCTGTGCAGCCCACCTGGCAGTCCAGCCACCTGGCGGCCCAGCCCACCCGCAGCAGCCAGTCACCCCCAACCTCCCGCCAGGAGGATGAGGGGCGCGTGCTCGCCGCGCGTGTCCACGCGCGAGGCCACCTCCTGCTTCTGCCGACGCAGGAGAGGCTCCAGAAGCCGCCACGCGCCACCCCGGTCCCTCTCGCCCGTCGCTCGTCCTCATCCCCTCCTATGTCTCGCTCTCCTCCCCACAGTCGAGCGCTGCCATTGCCACCGACGCCGTTCGCCGCGGCCACCGCCATCCCGTCGATGCCCCGAGCCGTTCCCGAGCTCCGCAACCTCGTCCCCGACCCTCTCACGGAGCCACGCGACTGGAAGACCCCCGAAGCGCCGCCCCGATGTCTTCTTCCTCCTCGGGTCGCCGAGATCGCCGGCGACCGTGCGTCCTCCCTAACGCCTCCCCGAGCGCACCGAGCCCTGCAGAAGATCCGCTGTGAGCTCCGCCCCTTCCCCCCTACTCCTGTCGCCCCGCGCGCCCTCTAGGCATAGCTCCCCTCCGGCCGAGGCTTGCCACCGCCGCGAATGACGCCGTCGTCGTCACGATGGGCCAACGCCACGTCTGAGCATCTGGTCGAGATCCTGCTGCCCCGTAGCTTCTACCTGTGCTCTCTGTTCACTCGGAGTCGAGCTGCAGCCCTACGCTCGCATCTAGCCGAGCTCCGGCTGCCGCAACCGTTGTCACCGCCGTCGCTCTGGTCCGTCTCCGGCGATGCCAACTGCACCACTGGATGCGGCTCACCCCCAGCTGACCGTAGAGCACCTCCGCCGAACGTTTGGTCGCCGGAGGGCGAAACCCGAGCCTCGCCGCCGCGTCTGCTCGTCGCCGGCGGCTAAAAGCCGACCTAAGAACTAATTAGCACTAAGCTAATGACCCACTAACTCACAGACATGTGGGCCCCAGCCTGACTAATTCCTAGATTAACTTAAACCTAATCACTAGCTAGCACTGTGCTACTGACGTGTGGACCCCAGACGTCAGGTTTGACCCGGCTGACGCAGTTGACTGCTGAAGTCACTGTGACATGGTGCTGACATCATAAATACATTTACTGGAATAATCATATTTTTAAAATAGGAAATTCCATAAAATGTTACAAACTTCTAAAAATCATAGAAAATAAACCATAACTCCAAATGAAATAATTTATATATGAAAAACTATCAGAAAAATCTAAAGAATCTGTTTATGGCATTTTCATGCATGTTAGAACAACTTATAGTTTCTGAATAGGGCAAATCAAATGTTTGGCATTTAAATAATCACATATGGAGTTTGAATTTGAACTTTTGGTTCAAACCAACTTCATTTAATATGGTTTCTAGTTGCATTAGCTCAATCAACAGCATATTGCCATGTCATGATCATGCATCATATTGTTGCATTACATTGATTGTGTTCTTTCTCTGTTTGCCGGTATTTGTCCCCTTTCAGTGGACGTAGTTCCGACGATGAGTTCGATGACACCGATGAAGAGCTATACTATCTTCAGAAGTGCCAGGCAAGCAAAACCCCCTTGTTCATTCCAATACAATCCCACTCTCTCGCTCATGTTCTCTTTTACTGCATTAGGACAACAACGATTCAACTGTTACATGCTGCGGTAGTTGAACCCCTTTCCTCTGCATGACATGTCATTGCCACAGTAAATAGATGGAACCCACTAGCATGAGTAGGAGTTGTTTGAGCCTTGATGTGCCTACTCATTCATGCTTGTTGTCATGCCTGCTACTGCTTAGAGTTGAGTCAGGTCTGATTCATCGGGGATGAATTGGAATGTGGTGAACATGTCCTACTGTTGAGAGCTAAGTGTGTGAACACAATTTGGTAAAGGTAGTGGTGAGAGGCCATGTAGGAGTACATGGTGGGTTGTCTCATTGCAGCCGTGCTCAGGAACTGAGTTCTGTGTTTGTGATCCATGAACAGCTACTACCACGCATTGGAATGCTTAAGTGCCCCTCTCGACTTATTAATTGCCTTGGTCTCTGTCCAGGAGTTGCAACTAGTTTCTAGTGTTTGTAGGATATGTGTTGGGGGCCGTGCGTAGCGCTGACCCTAGGGGTGGGCTATGATGCGGTAGAGACGCGAGGCACGGTGTACCGGGACGCCCGTTTAGTGCCTCGGGAACCCTGCTCTCATCGTTTAGGGCCGTGAGTGACACCCCGGCCGGATCTCCTTGCGTATGGAACCCGAATAGCCGATAAACCTGGACTAGAGACTTGTGTGGTTAGTCAGGTCATGGCTGACTCACTCGCCAGGCTTCCGCTTGAAGGTTGCCGAGATACACAACGTGTACATGGTGGTAAGTGGCGAGAGCGTGTGTGAAACAGTACACCCCTGCAGGGTTAACATCATCTATTCGAATAGCCGCATCCGCGGTAAAGGACTTCTGGGTTGCCTGTACAGTTCATAGACAAGTGAAAGTGGATACCCTAAAATGCGCAAGATAAGCGTGAGTGATATGGATGGTGTTCTCGTAGGGAGATGGGAGCGGATCCATAGTGGTGTATTGATATGGTGAATATGTGGACTCGTGTGCGCCACATCAAAAGAGTTACTTGCAATCGTAGTTTAGGATAGCCACCGAGTCAAGCTGGCTTGCTGCAGTTAAACTCCACCACCCCCTTTGTTGATACCGATGCATGTGTAGATAGTTCTGATGTAAGTCTTGCTGGGTACATTTGTACTCACGTTTGCTTAATTTATGTTTTTGCAGAGAGATTTCAGTCTCGCTAGTAGTTCCGCGTGGACTTCGACGTTTAGCTTGTTACCTCAGCTACGATCTTGTGCCCTCGGCATGATCTTGTAGATAGTCAGGCTTCTCAGCTTTTCTTTTGTAGTTGTCTGTACTCAGACAAGTTAAGCTTCCGCATGTGCTTGTTGCTTGTATGCTCTGTATGTTGGGTCATGAGACCCATGTTTGTAATACTTGGCTCCTCAGAGCCTAATGAATAAATATTTTGAGTTGTAGAGTTTTGGTGTGATGCCATGTTGTATTTGCACATATCGAGCATATTGTGTGTATGACTTGAAATGCTTGGTATGTGTGGGATCCGACCACCTAGTTGTTTATCCTTGATAGCCTCTCTTACCGGGAAATGCCTCCTAGTGCTTCCACTGAGCCATGGTAGCTTGCTACTGCTCCAGAACACTTAGGCTGGCCGGCATGTGTCCTTCTTCGTTCCTGTGTCTGTCCCTTCGGGGAAATGTCACGCGGTGTCTACCGGAGTCCTGTTAGCCTGCTACAGCCCGGATTCTCCGGAGTCCTGTTAGCCCAGCTGCTACAGCCCGGATTCACTCTCTGATGACCGACGCGTTCGTTGCTGGGTCATGTATGCATGTCCCTGTAAGTTAGTGCCACTTTGGGTTTACGACTAGTCATGTCAGCCCGGGTTCTCTGTCATATGGATGCTAGCGACACTATCATATACGTGAGCCAAAAGGCGCAAACGGTCCCGAGCAGGTAAGGTGGCACCCGTGGGAATACCGTGCATGAGGCCGCAAAGCGATATGATGTGTTACATGCTAGATCGGTGTGACTTAGGATCGGGGTCCTGACAAGACGCGTTGGCTCGGAGCCATCCTGAGATCTGCTCCAGGTGCCCCGACGCCAGGCGCCAGTCGGCGCCCTGAAGGTCGTCACGAAGGTGGTTCAACACGAAAAGAGCCTCCTCCAGAGCACCAGGCGCGGCAGAAGAGCCGCGGTTCGACGGCACGATGGACGGGGGAGCAGACGGCGCAGGAGCCAGGATGGGTGAAGTAGCAACAGCAGAAAGGGCCCGGGGCTCCGAGGCCTTCGGAACCTCAGCAGGCGAGCTGAGGGAGGGCGCCTCCGGAGTCGGCCTAGCCGCAGAGACCGCCTCCTCCTGAGGATGGGCCTCCGAGCCTCGGGAGGGCGACTCGGACGCGCGAGCGCACGGGCCGGCCCCATCCTTCTACGCCGAGGGTGGCGCGACCGCGGCAAGCTGCTTGGCCTCGGTGGCTCTGGCCCCCTCCTTCTTCTTCTTTGCCACCGGTGTTGGCCTGGACACAGAGGAGGCAAACGTCAGGACACTACGACAAAATCAAGAAACAAAGACAAGATGGCACGCTTACTAGTCTGTGGCGACATAATCCCTCATCCTCTTCAGGAGCGCGAGGCCCGCAGACTACATGGGCATGGGAGCCGTCGTGCCCACAGGGGCAGACAGGTGCACGACCGGCTTTGCAATGGTGGCGGCTGGCAACGAGGCAGGGGCATCGCCTCGGGAGATCAGTGCTGACCTGCCCTTCTTCGGGACCCCTAGCTTCAGCTTCTTCAGAGGGGTTCCCTTGGACCGCGTGGTGACCCCGGTGGAGCGTGGTGACTCCCTGACCGGGTGCTCGCCAGCGTCGTCGTCGTCAAGAAGAACGCGGAGAAGATCAGACTAGTGCAGGGGAGAGGTCTCCCCTGCACCTTCCCAAGTTGCCTCCGAGCCTGCCTTCTCCTCCTCGTCGGACTCGCCGGAGGACACCGTCACCGGGGAGCCCGGGGGCCGAGAAGGCGCTAGAGGCACGAGCCCGCGCTCGTTGAAGACGGGCATGGCGTCGGCAATCTTCTCCCCGTCGAGGCGGCGGTGCAGCGAAAGATGGGTGTCCGGGGGGCAACCATGGTCCTTCCCGAGCAGGAGGTGCACAACCTTGTTCAGCTCCTCGTCAGACAAGTTGTCCGGGCGCAGCCGAACGTCGCCTTCCGTGCCCTTGAGCCTCCACAGGGGGCGCGAGTGCGCCTGGAGCAGAGCCAGGCGCTGCATCAAGAACTCCTTGACGATCATGGCGCCCGTCAGCTTCTCCGCCCTTAGGTCGTCCGGCTTCAGGTCGGCCACCATCTTCTCCATCAACTGCTCCACACGGGGATCGGTGAGCTTCTCGTGAGACCATCCTTCGTGGGGTGTCGGCAGCCCGGTCGGCATCTCCAGCCGGGGGTAGGAGCGCTTGGCGTCCATGAAGATCCACTTGTTCCGAAAATCATCCACCTTCTTCCCGGCCCGCAAAATCGCGTTGCTGCCATTGGCCGCAATGAAGTTGGCGCACCCCGAACACTGGCTGCCGTTGACCCGGAGGTAGAAGAATGGCGGAGCAGCGCCACGGAGGGCATCACCCCCACAAACGCCTCGCAGTAGAAAGTGAAAATTGACAGGAGGAGGATGGAGTTGGGATGAAGATGGAGGGCGTGGAGATTATAGTGGCGGAGGACGGCGTAGAAGAAGGTGTAGAAAGGGGGAACCATCCCCGCAAAGATGCTGTGTAGGAAGAAGGGTAGAAGGTGCCGCCCAAGGTTTCCGGCTTGGCAGAGCCGACCCGGAGCACCGTCTCTCCCCCCTCGTTGCTGCTGCCCGCCGTCAGCTGGAGTGCGGCGGCGAGGTGCTTCTCCTCAGCGACGGTGGACGCGCTTAGGGCAGGCTCGAACCAAGAGGGTGAGCATGCGGCAGCGGCCGAGGACTTCGCCTTGTCGGTGGCCATTGGTCGCGGGCTTGGGGAAGAGATTCGGCGGATCTAGAGTTTTTTAGGGCAGAAGGAGAAGGGGATCTGGAGCAAGATGAAGGACGGGCAATGAATGCCCCGCAGTGGGCGCCAACCTTTTTGTCAGCCAGGAGCAGTTGCCGAGGCAGTGTGGGGAAGTAGAGACGCCCACGTCCCATCAATCACCACACGTCAACCGAGGCCGCAGACAGTTAGGGCCCGCGGCGCTCCGCACTTGCCCCTTGGCTTGACCTGGAAGCCAAGTTCGAGCGCGCCTTGGGCCTGGGGGCTACTGTCGGCGTCCTGGGACCGGGGGTACCCAGACTTGCCTGCCTGCGGGCCATGAAGTGGCTCCATCGACGGCCTGGTACGGCCCAGCTTCAGGATCAAAAACCCAAGACCCTCGCGAGGGGCCAAGCCTCGCGAGGCGGACGATACCAAGACCTCCTCGAGGGGCGGCCTCCTCAGGCCGGCTCCTGAGGAGCGGGGATTTCTATGCAAGGCTCACCTCGTGAAGTACAGATGACGTGAGCCATGATGACCAAGGCCAGGCGGGCGCCAGCAGGCGCAGTGTACCGGTTTCCTCTTTTGTGCTAAGGAGGCAACCGCAGGCGCGGGGTCCTGAGGAATCAGCCAAAGGTTTCCTTTGTTTTGAAACTAACTACTGTGGAGCAAAGCCCCATAGTCTTTTATTGCAACCTCAAAGAGAGATAACAGTTACAGTTAGGCATATTTACAAAAAGACAGAAAAAACCTACCCAAACTTACCTATAATCTATGGTAGGGAGTTAACTCAAGCCAGAAGAGAGTCCCTGGTTGAACTGGCTAACCTATGAGAAAGTAGAGTTACATCATGTACAAAATTACATTTCCACCTAGCAAAAGAGGCCCTCTCTCCTCTAGAAGTTCTGCCATTGCGCAAAATCCAAATATTCCAAGCAGCTGTAAGCATCACTTCAAAGAAGAAGGGGGTTCTGAAGGATCTCCTTGCATGAGAAATACAATGCTGCAAGTCATCCCCACCAATCGAGTCAATTCCCAGATAGTTCCAGACTCTGTTGCTGAATGTACAGTTGATGAAAAGGTGTAGTCTGTCTTCATAAGCCTGAGCAGCACAAATGACACATTGATTGTCATCATGAGGCAGCCTCCAATGTCTTCTGACAAGCATATCCTTGGTGTTTAGGCGATCAAAGAATAACAAACATCCAAAGACTTTAATTTTCGTGGTGCATTTGCTATTCCAAAGCCATTTGCATGTCTGGATTGCAGGCATATGAGTATGCATTATGTTGTAGAAGCTTTTTGTAGAGTAGGCACCAGATTTCCCTACCCAGGTCCAGACATCAGCAGAGTGTGGATCCCTTTGAAGATTCAACATCTAGTCCTCAAGAATCCTCAGTTCCTTAGCGGCTTCTTGAGATATAGGCAAATAGAGCAAAGAGAAGAGGTCCGGGGAACTAAGGATTTCAGCAGCAGAAGCTTTATCATCCTTAACAAAAGAGAACAATCTTGGTAGTCTTCTGAAGAGGGGCAGTGTGGAGCCACCCACCTGCTAAGCATCCAACCAGAACATTACAGAGTCGCCTATGTTGACATGAGCTGATGTAACTGCACTGTATGTGTCAGAAAGCTTAAAAACATCTATCCACCAGAAAAATCATGTCATCACAGTAGCGTGAGGCACCACCCCATCATAATATGAATTCCAAATCAAGGAGACCCAGGGAATGTCCACTTTATTATAAAAGTTGTGCAGATGCTTAATAAGAAGCCCCTAGTTCTGAATGTTAAGGTTAATTATCCCAAGGCCACCTTTTTCCTTGGGCCGACAGACCAAATTCCATGCAGCAAGGGATTGTTTTGGGGTGTCACTGTTGCCTCTCCAAAGGCACTGTCTGAAGATCCTGTCTAGTTGTTTAATAATCCTAGGAGGAATATTCAGAGAGCACGGGAAATAAATTGGCATAGAGGTCAAGACTGAAGCAAAGGAGTTGAAGTCTGGAGCCTTGATTAAGCATTGAAGAACTGCAAGAGAGTCTTCTTTCAACTCTGTCGACCATAGGCATAAAATCTATAATCCTAGGTCTTGTGGTACCCATTGGTAGGCCCAGATAGGTAAAAGGAGTAGTGCCAATCTTGCAGCCCAGCACCGCAGCCAATCTTGTAGCTAGATCATTATCCATATTTAAAGGGATCTAAGAGGACTTCATAAAATTCACCTTCAGACCAATGGACTCTTGGAAGGTGAGGAGCATGTTTTTCATGGCCACCAACTGTTCCTCAACAGCAGGCAGAATGACAATTGTATCCTCTGCATACTGAATAATGGGAAAGTCTGGATTTTGAGAGGGGATAGGCAAAGTGATGACTCCTCGAGCTAACATGTCATTAACCACTGTTTGTAGCAAATCCACGGCCAAAACAAAAGGCAGAGGTGAGAGGGGGTCACCTTGTCTTACTCCACACTTACATTTGAACTGCTTGCCTGGGACACCATTTAACAGAACAGAAGAACTACTAGAAGATAGAATTTCTTTTATCCATGAGATCCACCTATCATCAAAACCTTTGAATCTTAGTATCTGCAAGATAACCACATGCTCAATCGTGACAAAGGCTTTGGCAAAGTCAAGCTTGAGAATGACAATAGGATTTTTGGACTGCTTGCACTGGTGGATGTATTCAAAAGTCCATGCCAAACAATCATGGATTAATCGGCTCTTAAGAAATCCATATTGGTTTTTGTGGATGCATTTGAGAATTACACTTGGCAAACGATTAGCCAGAAGCTTGGTCAAGAATTTGAGGCACGTGTTTGTGAGGGAGATGGGCCTAAAATCATTAGGGCTTTCGGAGGAGAGCATTTTGGGTATGAGAGTAATCAGAGACCCATTTATGTTCTCCAAGGCTAGATTCCCCTCATAAAAATCCTTGATCAGTCTCAGAAAGTCTGGCTCGATGATGGTCCAACACCGCTTGACAAAAAGACCATTGAAGCCATCGGGCCCAGGTGCCCTGTCAACTGGTAGCTCTTTTAAAACCTTGGCAATTTCATCATCAGAAAAGAGGCGGGAGAGCTCATCCAAGTCAGGCACAAGCTGAATTAAACGAGGCAGATCAAAGCCCATGGAAATGCCCTGGGCCTGACCCATTCTACCTTCGAAAGAGTTCCACATAATTCCCGCCACTTGCTGGTGATCAGACACCGGGGCTCCTCCCTCAACCGTGAGGCTAGCTATGGAATTCTTTCTCATCCTTTCTGAAGCCATCGCATGAAAAAAATGAGTTTTCCTCCACCACCTTGATATATCGGATGGTGCATCGCTGCTTCCAATAGATGTAGTGCACCCTCAAGAGCTCCTCATAATGCAACTTGACTATCTTCCTAAAATTAAACTCGGGTGTGGTGAGGAGCCTCCTTTCTTCAAGCTGATCAAAATATAATATAACCTTGTTACATTCCAAAGTGAGTCGTTTGATATAAGATAGATTCTTGCTCCATCTCTTGTTAAATTTCTTTGAAATGACCCTGCTGCAGTCAAGTCAGCAAAAACTGGTGCACCCCAGGACTGTGTGACACACTCAAAGAAGCCAGGCATCTCCACCCAAATTTTTTCAAAATGAAACGCTCTTATAGCTGGTATGGTTGTGTCAATTGAGACGACACAGGGCACATGATCAGAAGAGGTTTTGGCAAGAGGGAGGACCACTGTATTCGGATAATAGGAAATCCAGTCAAATGTTGTGAAGAACCAATCTAACTGTTCCAACAGTGGATTTTCCTACATGTTGGACCTAGTAAAGCGTCTTCCTTTCAAAGGTAATTCCAAAAGCCCTAGGTGGCCAATGATCTCATTAAAAAGGAAGATGTCATTAACATCCCCACCCGGCAAGTTTCTATTGTCAAGAGAGCGGATGAAATTGAAATCACCTAGAAAATGCCAATGTTCATCAGGAGGTATTTGAAGATGGTACAGCCAAAGGTTTCCATTCCGGTGCAACAAGACCAAGACCACCAGGACGGAGGTCATCGCCGAGCCCACCACAACGTCACGACCAGAGGCTTTTGCAGGCGAAGACTACTTTTGTTAGGATAGCATGTACTAGCTGTCCCCCTTCAAATTTGGTTGCTGTGGGATCCCTTCCCACCTTACATTTGGGAAGAGGACCAAGGCCACTATAAATATGACTTAGCCACCACCATAGAAGGGGATGGATCATTCAGACCATGCTCACACCCACCAGCTCATCGAGCATAAGAACACCTCACCTCCTGAGGCTGTTCCACCACTGTACTAGTTCATCCAGCCCCTCGAGGCAATCCACCACAAAGCTGGAGTAGGGTATTACACCGCAAGGTGGCCCGAACGAGGATAAAATGTTGTGTCCCTTCTACATTCAGTTCATCGAGCTAGGCCGTGAGATGAGCGAGTAGGCAGACTGGGGAGGATGAGTTCTTCGCACGCACCCGAGAGTTCAAACCTCTCAAGGGTCCGCGGAACCCCGAATCCGATAGTTATAGCTTGATATGAGGCTGAGGGACAGGCAAAATGGTTAAGGAGACCTATACCCGGAGTTCATAATGGTTGACAACAGCGATAACCATTTTAAGTTTTTTGCTCCTATGACAACGAGTCAAGTGTTGATGCCAAACACACTGACACAGAGTTATGCGTTGTAAAGGAGAAAGTCTGGAATTATGTAGAAATGCTTGAAGCATAAAAGCAACAGACAAGTGTTTGCAGATCTGCTTATTAAAGGCTTACCGTCGAGTGTGTTCGGAGAACACACTATCGACATGGGTTTTATGGTATAGTCTAAGATTTCCGGACAATAAAAGGCCCGAGGTTAAATAATTTGTTTCAAAAATAGAAAGGTACATTGTGGCTATCTGATTCTATTGGTAATTGAGTTGTGACAATGAAACATGTTCTATGTATTGATCTGTTATGAAACGAGTAAAGTAAAAGTATAAGGTCAAAAGTAAAAGTTGTGATCAAGGGGGAGAATGTTAGGATGATCTCCATCATGTGGGCCCAACGGCCCACCGGGCCCTCAGATCCGCACCCTGATCGGGGGCGCTCAAACCACTATGGTTGAAGACCCCCTGTCACCTGCACTATATAAAGAGGTGGGGGCCACGGCTCGCAACACGAGGTTCGTCGCGATGCCGTACACCCCACCTACATCCCCTACCGATCTAGGGTTAGTGCAGTGCTGACGGGAAGCACCGCCACCGCTACTCTCTGCCATCACGGGCCACCGTCACCATGGCTGGCACCAGGAGCTCAAGGAGAAGGTAGGACTACCATGAATCATCTAACCTACTCGCTCCAGAGGATTCAACAAACACAACATTCATAAAAAATAACGTGGCAGTGGAGCGTGAGTTGTAGCTGCCCATGGTGGCCGGTGGAGGGCTCGACAACCCTTTTACGGAAGGCGGCCGTGCTGGCCTCCCAGCGGAGGGATCGACAACCATTTTACGGAAGGCTGCCGTGTTGGCCTCCTGGCGGAGAAGGCGTCGGGGCTGATGGCTTGGGACATAATCAAGGAAGAGATCATGGATGTTTTTCATCAATTTTATAGTCTGTCGGGAGAAAACTTTGCAAGGATCAACTCGGCCCTCATCGCGCTGCTGCCAAAAAAGGATGGTGCCGAAGCAATGGAGGATTTCAGGCCAATCAGTCTGATCAATTCAATTGCAAAACGGATCACTAAGGTTCTTCATGTGTCTGCCAGAGAAAGTTGGCTCGCTCATCTTGCCGGCGCAGAGCGCGTTTATGAAGACGAAGTGCCTAAATGATAATTTCATGTACATCCAAAACCTCGTCAATTCCCTCCATCACAAGAGAAAACCAGCACTTCCAATCAAGTTAGATATTGCAAGGGCCTTCGATTTTGTATCTTGGGAGTTCATCCTTGAGCTTCTTCGCGAGATGGGGTTCAGTGTACACTGGCGAGATTTGATTGCTTTGCTTCTATCATCCACATCATCGTGTTTCTTAGTTAATGGGGCACTAGGAGTTTCGGTTAGACATCACCGCGTGCTCAGGCAGGGTGAACCCCTATCACCGCTGCTATTCATCCTCGCAATTGACACTCTGCACCGTCTGATCGACAAAGTTATCGAGGATGGGATACTAGCTCCCCTGCCGGGGCGAGAGGTCAAGCTGTGTGTTAGTTTATATGCTGACAACGTAGTGATTTTTGCAAACCCTGGTCAAAAAGATTAACACTACATTCTTTGAGGCAATACCACAAGCACCTGGTGCAGTCGAGAGTGTTGTGCGTGTGGGTTGCCTACTCGGGGAGGTGTTGACACGGCCGCGGGACCGCGCCGGTGCTACGTACGCGCAGCTGGGAGCCAAGGAGGTCCGTCAAGGGAGCAGGGAGGGAGGTGAGGAAGCCTGGCGATGTCGGGATCCGTGAGGCTGTCGGCAATGTTTGTTGGGAAGGTGCACGACAAGCCAGTAGCAATGGGGTATTAGACGACTGTTGGAGGTAGATGGCGAGGCTGCGGCCGATGACCGTCCTCCGAGACCGTTTTGGTCGGCCAACACAGATCTGGCAACATGGTCTCCGCATCCATGGAGGCCACCAAGTAGAGGAGGATGGCACCGATGGGCCACTCCCTTGACCTCTCAGTGCGCGATGCCCTCAGGAATTGACGTCATGCTGACGTAGTGCTGATGCAATAAATTCATTTCTGATTAAATAATAAATTCAGAAAATGTTTAAAACTATGAATATTAATATAAAATATTCCGTAATTCGGATGAAAATAATTTATACATGAAAATTTCTCACAAAAATGTAACAAATCCGAATATGCAATCCATTCATCTGTCACGTGTCTCTAGCATGATGAACATGGATCCTTCCCCCAGATTCATCTGTCCGAAAAATGCCAAACACCGGGAAAACATTGCCAGATGTTTTCCCTCTTTATCTGTATCATGTAGTGCTGCGTTAGGTCACCCGTAGCACTGCATATTGCCATGTCATGCATAGTGATGCATCTGTTTGCTTTATATTTATTGTTTCTTTCCCCTCTTCTCTCTGGTAGACACCAAGACTGACGCTGCTGACTACGACTACACCCTTGACGTCAGCCACTCTTAGCAGAGCTTCCAGGCAAGCAAACCCCCCTTGATCATTTCGATATCGCCCATTCCCTTCTCTCTTATGCTTGCATTAGAATTGCAATTGCTTTTGTATGATCTTATTCTGATGCATAGCCTGCTTTTGTAACCTGCTTTTGTACCTTACCTGCTTATCCTAAATGCTTAGTATAGGTTGGTTAGTGATCCACCAGAGACCCCTCACCTTGTCACTGTTGCCCCCGCTTTATGACCGATGACTCGATCAACGTGATCGACGTCCAGGGCCCGACACAGCACATCACACCCCCTTAGTTGTACGACATTGTAGGGTTACTATCGAGTGCCGAGGGTGATACCTTGTATATCACTTTTGATGAGACCTCTGTAGTGTAGTTAATTGGTCATGGTCTACGGAGGGTGATTCCTCCTTCACCACTATCTGATAACGACTCTGTCGTGCAACCCATCAAGAGTGAACCATCGAGGATGATTCCTCCTAAGTTCACCTTGACGGTTACATCAAGTGGAACCCATCGAGGGTGATTACTTAGATCCCCCTTTGGTGTTATGGACACAATTACTTTGACTTTACCACATAACCATGATGACATCGGGTCGGCCCCGACGGGTGATACGTCTCCGTCGTATATACTTTTCCTAACACTTTTGCTCTTGTTTTGGACTCTAATTTGCATGATTTGAATGAAACTAACCTGGACTGACGTTGTTTTAGCAGAACTACCATAGTGTTGTTTTTGTGCAGAAACAAAAGTTGTCTGAATGGAACGAAATTCTTTGGAGAATTATTTCAGAATATATAGAAAATGCTGGAGCCAAGAACCACCGGAGGGGGGGCTGGGTGAGCACTTCCCACTAGGGCGCCCCCTCCAGGCGCGCCCAGGTGGGTTGTGCCCACCTAGTGGCCCCGCAGACCCTGGTTCCGACTCTATAAAATCCCATATTCGAAGAAAAAAATTAGGGAGAAAGTTTCATCGCGTTTCACGATGCAGAGCCGCCGCCACCTCCTATTCTTCATCGGGAGGCCAGATCTGGAGCCCGTTTGAGGCTCCGGAGAGGGGGATCAACGGTCTTCATCATTAGCAACCCTTCTCCATCGCCAATTCCATGATGCTCCCCACCGGGAGTGAGTAATTCCTTTGTAGGCTCACTGGTCAATGAGGAGTTGGATGAGGTTCATCATGTAATCGAGTTAGTTCTGTTAGGGCTTGATACCTAGTACCCACTATGTTCTGAGATTGATGTTGTTATGACTTTGCCATGCTTAATGCTTGTCACTTTGGGCCCGAGTGCCATGATTTCAGATCTGGACCGTTTATGTTTTCACCATTATATCTATGTTCTAGATCCGATATTGCATGTCATATTCACCTATTACGTGTTATGACCCATAAACCTGGGGGTGACAATAATCGGGATACTTTCCGGTGATGACCGTAGTTTGAGGAGTTCATGTATCACTATGTGTTAATGCTTTGTTTCGGTTCTCTATTAAAAGGAGGCCTTAATATCCCTTAGTTTCCTTATGGACCACACTGCCACGGGAGGGTAGGACAAAAGATGTCATGCGAGTTCTTTCCATAAGCACGTATGACTATTTACGGAATACATGCCTACATTATATTTATGAACTGGAGCTAGTTTTGTATCACCCTAGGTTATGACTGTTATATGATGAATATCATCCAACGAATTCACCGATCCAATGCCTACGAATTTTCCACATATTTGCTCTTGCTAAATTACTACTGTTGTTGCTACTGTTACACTTGCTACAAAATCATTGCTATCACTGTTACCATTACTGCTACTATTCGCTGCTATCAAAACTATCATATCACTGTGCTACTGATCATATTGCTGTAGATATTTAATCTCCAGGTTTAGTTGAATTGACAACTCAACTGCTAATACTTGCAAATATTCTTTGGCTCCCCTTATGTCGAATCTATAAATTTGGGTTGAATACTGTACCCTCGAAAACTGTTGCGATCCCCTATACTTGTGGGTTATCAAGACCTTTTCTGGCGCTGTTGCCGGGGAGCATAGCTATATTTGTTGAGTCACTTGGGATTATATATTTACCACTATGAAGAATCTGAAGGATACCAAGACTAAGATTTTTCCCTCTAAGACGAGGGGAGGTAAGGAACTGCCATCTAGCTCTGCACTTGATTCACCTTCTATTTTGAGTAGACTTGCAACACCACCACATGCTATTAATCCTGATATGTCACAAGTTATTGATGATGCTATTTCTGCTATGAATGCTACTCATGATGATGCTAGTGCCTTGCTTGATGATAATATGCCACTAGGAGAATTTCTTGATGAACAAATTGCTAGAGCTAAAGATATTGTGAATGCTGAAACTGAGAATCTTGAAACACCTATTAGGCCCAGCTCTCCTAGATATGAATTTCCTAAGATACCTGAAGGTTATGTTATGGATGAGGAGACAGCTAGAGATTTTCTTGCTTGCAATGATAGAGATGGTCTTAAGAAATTATTATGCAAACTGAAAGAAAAATCTTTGAATACTAGAATGAAATGTGATCCTAGGTTTTCTACTTCACCTATCTTTGTTGATGATAAGGACTATGAATTCTCTGTCGACCCAGAATTAATTATTTTCGTTGAATCTGATCCTTTCCATGGCTATGAAACTGAAACTGTTGTGGCACACTTCACTAAATTGAATGATATAGCCACCCTATTTTCTCATGATGAGAAGATTCACTACTACTATATTCTCAAATTATTCTCGTTCTCATTAAAGGGTGATGCTAAGATATTACTAAACAGTAAGATGTAGCTACCTTCGAGCCTCCACAGAGTTTTGACATTGTCAGCCGTCGGATCAAACACAGTAGCGAACCAGATCGATCCGTCGTCCCACCGAGCACTGCAGGTCATTTTCACCGCGTCGCGCGATGCTTCAGCACACGCAGTCGGGCCGCTGCTCCACAAACTGAGCCAGGGGTCACCTCGTTCAACGGGCCGATCAGCAACCAAAAGCCCATGTAGCCTAGGCAAGGCCGCACGGGATTCTTCCACCTGTTGCGTGCGTACTCCATGCCCTCGAAAGAGAAAAACCTAAGCCGATCTCCCTAGTCCCCCACAATACACAGATTCCGCAATTAGGCTCAGCGCCAGCGGCGAGCGCTGTCACATACCTTCCGCTTCGGTTCCTCTCATCTGCATGCTCGCGGTAAGTTCTTATGCCCCAAAAGTTGATATCTTCATCTTGCCGCAAAAAAATTGATCTCCTCATCTACCGGATGTTGTGCCTTTTAGACGGCATTATTATCATTTGGATTGTCCCTTTTACCCCTTCCAGTTCGTCCGTTGAGTATTCCTTCCATTTATGTCATGCTAATGGGATCATCGGCACAGGCAGCCCCTTTCTTCCCGATTTTCCCCACTGCTCTTGTTAGGAAGATGTGCACTATCAATTCATGACTGTATTTCAGGGCCTCAATTCATGACTGTATGTTAGATGTGTGAAAGAGAGATAACTTATAATTCCATGCATTTCAGGGCCTCAATTCATGACTGTATGTGCACTATCTTTTAAGCTTTCAAGCTTCAAGATGCATGCACCACAATGTGTATTATAATTTTTGAATATTCCACAATGTGTATTTCGTACCCTAAATTCTTTCTCATTTACTCCCAAAGCAATTTCTCATGACTCAACAATATAACCTTTAGGATAGGCAGGCGTGGCAACGCGCGCCTTCATGTTCTAGTGGTACAATACTCTTGCTCCTGGTTGTGTGTGTAGTCCCCAGGATATGATTTACTACTTCTCTGAAAAATATTTTCCTGCTCATATAAACAAGCTGCCTTAGAGGAAATATTTAATTTTATGCAAATTGAAGAAGACAGTCTCCCACAAGCTTGGGGAGGCTTCTCCAATTGCTTAATGCTTTGCCAGATCATCCTCTTAAGAAAAATGAAATACTTGATATCTTCTATAATGGACTAACTGATGCTTCTAGGGACTTCCTAGCTAGTTGTGTTGGTTGTGTTTTCAGGGAACGAACTGTTGAACAAGCTGAGGAACTATTGAATAATATACTGAAAAATTATGATAATTGGACTCTTGCTGAACCACCGCCTAAACCCACTTCGAAGAAGAGGGATATCTTATATCTCAGTCCTGAAGATATGCAAGAGGCAAAGAAAAGCATGAAGGAAAAAGGTATTAAAGCAGAGGATGTTAAAATTTTACCTCCTATTGAAGAAATACACGGACTTGACAAGCCACCACCAAAGGTGGTAGAGGTAAACTCTTTTATAAAGTTTGATGAAAGTGACATCCCTTACAATAAACATCCTGGTCAATGCCTTTATGAGTTTTACAATTACATTAGGAAACAATATCAATTCAATGAAAATGTTATGAAACCATTGAAATATTATTCCAATATGATTGCTCGCTTGAGTGACTTGTTACTCAGAATTACTAATGATGTAAGAGGTGTAGGGAAACATGCTTCTATGGTTCAAACTAAATAGAACAAGTTGATAAATCTCAAAGAGAATTGCTTGATGAAATGAATAATGATAATATGAATGGTCATACTATTAGAGTAATGACTAGAGGAGGTAGAATGACTCGGGAACCACTTTATCCTGAGGGACACCCTAATAATTAAACAAGACTCTCAAAGAATTGATACTGATGCACCTGGTCCTTCTAGAAGGAAGAAGAAAAAGAAAAATGATAGGACTTTGCATACCTCTAGTGAACCTGAAGTAGAAAAACCTCCTGAAGATAATAATGATGCTTTTATTTCTGATGCTGAAACTCAATATGGTAATGAACATTCATCTAGTGATAATGAAAAAGATAATGATGATGTTCATGAAGACACTCAACCATACAATGATAAACAACCAGATAATGATGTTTAAATAGAACCAACTCTTGATCTTGATAACCCACAACCTAAAAATAAAAGATATGATAAAACAGACTTTGTTGCTAGAAAACATGGAAGAGAAAGAGAACCATGGGTTCAAAAACCCATGCCCTTTCCACCTAAATCAACTAAGAAAAAAGATGATGAAGAATTTGAACGCTTTGCTGAAATGCTTAGGGCAGTCTTTTTGCGCACTCGCTTGACTGATATCTTAAAGATGGCCACTTATGCAAAATATATGAAAGACATCATCACTAATAAGAGAAAAATACCCGAAGCTGAAATCTCCACCATGCTTGCTAATTATTCTTTTAAGGATGGAGTACCTAAAAAACTTGGAGATCTAGGAATACCAACTATACCTTGCTCCATCAAAAGAAATTATGTTAAAACCGCTTTGTGTGATCTAGGAGCTGGTGTTAGCGTTATGCCTTTCTCCTTATATAAAAGACTCAATTTGAATAAACTCACACCAACTGAAATATCTTTGCAAATGGCTGACAAATCAACTGCCACACCTATCGGTATTTGTGAGGATGTGCCCGTTGTTGTTGCAAATGTTACTATCTTAACTGACTTTGTTATACTTGAGATGCCCGAGGACGACAACATGTCGATTATCCTTGGTAGACCCTTTTTGAATACTGCATGTGCTATTATTGATTGCAATAAAAGCAAGATCACTTTTCATATCAATGGTAATGAACATACGGTGCACTTTCCAAAGAAACAATTCCAAGTGAATGGTATTAATGTTATTGAAAAATCTCCAACACTCACTATTGGAAGTTTTCAACTACCTCAACCTAATGCCAAAAAGAAATATGAAATGCTTATTGTTGGGGACATGCATATCCCCGTTGAGGTAACTTAGTGTTTTACAAAAGTTCTTCGGTTTCATGCTAATCGAAGGTGGTTGTCAATAAGACTTGATCAATGATACATCTCCAACGTATCTATAATTTTTTATTGTTCCATGCTATGTTATTTTCTGTTTTGGACATTAATGGGCTTTATTATACACTTTTATATTATTTTTGGGACTAACCTATTAACCGGAGGCCCAGCCCAGAATTGCTGTTTTTTGCCTATTTCAGAGTTTCGCAGAAAAAGAATATCAAACGGAGTCCAAATGGAATGAAACCTTTGGGAACGTGATTTTCAGAACGAACGTGATCCAGAGGACTTGGACCCTATGTCAAGACATCAACCAGGAGGGAACGAGGTAGGGGGCGCGCCTACCCCCCTGGGCACGCCCTCCACCCTCGTGAGCCCCATGTTGCTCCACCGACGTACTTCTTCCTCCTATATATACCTACGTACCCCCAAACTACCAGATACGGAGCCAAAAACCTAATTCCACCGCCGCAACCTTCTGTACCCATGAGATCCCATCTTGGGGCCTTTTCCGGAGCTCCGCCGGAGGGGGCATCGATCACGGAGGGCTTCTACATCAACACCATAGCCTCTCCGATGATGTGTGAGTAGTTTACCTCAGACCTTCGGGTCCATAGTTATTAGCTAGATGGCTTCTTCTCTCTTTTTGGATCTCAATACAATGTTCTCCCCCTCTCTTGTGGAGATCTATTCGATGTAATCTTCTTTTGCGGTGTGTTTGTTGAGACTGATGAATTGTGGGTTTATGATCAAGTTTATCTATGAACAATATTTGAATCTTCTCTGAATTCTTTTATGTATGATTGGTTATCTTTGCAAGTCTCTTCGAATTATCAGTTTGGTTTGGCCTACTAGATTGATCTTTCTTGCAATGGGAGAAGTTCTTAGCTTTGGGTTCAATCTTGCGGTGTCCTTTCCCAGTGACAGTAGGGGCAGCAAGGCACGTATTGTATTGTTGCCATCGAGGATAACAAGATGGGGTTTATATCATATTGCATGAGTTTATCCCTACATCATGTCATCTTGCTTAAAGCGTTACTCTGTTCTTATGAACTTAATACTCTAGATGCATGCTGGATAGCGGTTGATGTGTGGAGTAATAGTAGTAGATGCAGGCAGGAGTCGGTCTACTTGTCTCGGACGTGATGCCTATATACATGATCATACCTAGATATTCTCATAACTATGCTCAATTCTGTCAATTACTCAACAGTAATTTGTTCACCCACCGTAATACTTATGCTCTTGAGAGAAGCCTCTAGTGAAACCTATGGCCCCCGGGTCTATTTTCTATCATATTAATCTTCCAACACTTACTATTTTTATTGCCTTTTATTTTACTTTGCATCTTTATCATAAAAATACCAAAATATTATCCTATCATATCTATCAGATCTCACTCTCGTAAGTGACCGTGAAGGGATTGACAACCCATTTATTGCGTTGGTTGCGAGGATTTATTTGTTTGTGTAGGTGCGAGGGACTTGTGTGTGGCCTCCTACTGGATTGATACCTTGGTTCTCAAAAACTGAGGGAAATACTTACGCTACTTTGCTGCATCACCCTTTACTCTTCAAGGGAAAACCAACGCAGTGCTCAAGAGGTAGCAATCAACCTTTATTTATGGATCATATTTGATAGGTATGAAGTTGATGAATTTATTAAGCACAAGTTTCCGCTCCCAACTTTTATTTTCTGTTTTTCTTAGTTAAATAAAATAAAATGCCATGTTTATCATGTTTTCTGGATTTTCCGTGCAATAAAAAAATGACCCAAAATAAAAGTTCTCAGAATGCCCTAAAAATTTATTATGATTTTTCTAAATTTTTTTCTGAATTTTTGATACAAATAACATCAGAGGGGTGCACCAGGTGGGCACAACCCACCTGGGCGCTCCAGCAGCCCCAGCCGCACCATGGTGGGTTTGGTCCCCACATGGGCCCCCTCACTTATCTCTTTAGCCCATGTCATCTCCTACCTCCAGAAAAAAATCACCATTGCTCTCTCTCTTGTTTTCTTGCTCTCAAACCCGCGGATTTTGATCTCTTTGCTCGAAGCTCCATTTCCAAAACTGTTTTGGGGGATTGCTACTTGGTGTGTGACTCCTCCATTGCTCCAATTAGTTTTTGCTTTAGTGGATTATATTTTGAATAAGTACCTACTCTTGGTGCTGCTGTAGATGAGCTTGCATGTTGAATTCTTAGAGTTCTAAGTAGTTTGAATGCTCAATATAGCCTCTATGCCTCCTTATGAGTAGTTACTATCAATCTTGTGAAGTTTTGTTGACAAAAAAATTGTGTCCCAATTTTTTCAGAAATTGTTCGCAAATAAAAATGCAATTCTTTAGGAGTTCTTCGAGGAGGAAGTCTTCGAAGGCATCATCTAGTAGTGGCTCGGTACGTCGGTCTTACATTGAACCAAGCGCGAGTTCAATACGGGATGCCGCTATCAAATCATTCCTATGGCCGTGCAACGATTTCATGGTGAGCGCATGCATTAAAGAAGAATTTGAGAAATATGTTCACAATGCCGAGCTCGGTCCCTACATTGAAGATAAGTGCAACCAGCATCTCAGCCTCACAGAATTGTTTACTAAATAATTTAAATTTCATCCTCGTGAGACTAGAGTTTCGTTTAAACTTTGTGACCGTCCATTTACCATGCCTCTAGAAGTGTTTTGTGGTATTTGTAAAATTCCATTTTGGGGTTCGCTAGACGAGCCACCAAGATCTGAGTATGAGTCATTCTTGACTAGTCTTTGCTACGGTGAGGATAGAGGAGTGACACAATGTAGAATAAAAAGCATTCATTTCCCATCAATTCAATAATTTGCACTCTTTAATGGGAAATGCATTGTGGGCAAGCAGGACTACAACATACTATGTGCCCCTGACTTGAGCCTCATACACACTGCTCTGACCGGAATTAAATTTTATAATCTTGAAGCGATTGTTGCACGCAGATTGCAACACAATGCTGGTAGTGGTTATTTTTACGGTGGGGTTTATGCTTCTCGTTTAGCTAAAGAGGTGGGTGTTACACCTCTGCCTCATGATCCCATCTTGCCTACTAAGTACTTAGACTTTGATGCCATGAAACGCCATAAGTTCCTTAAGAGCAAAATCACTGATTATACTTATAACTTGAGTTTTAATAAAAAAGACATTGTGCATATTGCTTTGCCTACGCCTGCTCTCTTTGATTTTGATAGAAAAAGAAGACACTATGTTCTTGAGAGCGAGGCCCGCACGTACAAGGCAGAGATCGAGGCAGCTCGACGGGCTGAGGAGCCTGCACCAAGGGCCTCCATGAGCTATCACTCCGATTATTATGCACGCCGCGGATGGTGATTACCAAGCTAGGCCAAAAGCCTAAGCTTGGAGGAGTACGTGTTTCCACTGACATTATATTCATGCTCGCACATTTTATTCCAGTTGTCGGTGTTCACACTTTTTCATTGTATTATCCATGCTAGATTTATTTTCTCGCTTTCTTCTTGTGTGTTTGAAAAACTTTGATAAAATCAAAAAAAAGTTTCTTGCTTCGTTTCGGTTTTTCTTTCTAGTTTAGTTAGTTGTAGTATTAAAAAGAAAACCCAAAAAGGTTTCCTTGTTCTTCTTTTGCTTGTTGGGAGATTTCCCGTGTAAATAGTTTTTCTCCTTTTGTTTTTCTTTTTCTTTAATTTTTTTCTTCAAGAAAAACTAAAAACTCCAAAAATATTTCTATGTGTTTCTCTGAAATTCTCTTCTTTTTATTGGGTCATTCCAAGGAGAAGACCACAATGAAAATGTTGAGTGGCTCTCATATGCATTTCTATTGATCTAATAAAGAGACCATATTACCTTGTCTTCTCCTTTTGAATAAAATGTTCACAGATTTCAGCTTAGTCCACGGCACCCTTGCACTATTATTATTATTTTCATAGCATTCGGTCATGCAAGTGAAAGGCAATAATGACGATATTTGATGAACTGGTTGTGGCAGAGAGAAACATGTATGAACTCAACTTGTTCTGTTTTTGTAAATACGTTTAACCCAGTATCCATGATTCAGCATATTATGATCAAACATGTTTCCAATGACAATTAGAGATTATAGTTTCTCATGCCATGCCTAAGTAGCTAGGAGTGGATAATGATTTATCTTGGGTGTCAACATGCATTAAAATGATTGTGATGTGGTATGATGATATGGTATCCTCCTCCGAATGTTTCAAGTGGCTTGACTTGGCACATGTTTATGCATGTAGTTGAATCAAAACCAACATAACCTCTACGATATTTATATTCATGGTGTCCATATCCTACTCCTGCTAGTATTCAATGTTAATTATGCATAACGCATGTTCATGACCGTTTTCGCTCTCTAGGTCGCCGCTTCTCAACCTATTTGCTAGCCTTCGCCTATACTAAGCGGGAATACTACTTGTGCATCAAAATCCTAAAACCCAAGTTATTCCAGACGAGTTCACCATATCTACCTATATGCAGTATTACCCTCCCATTCCAAGTAAATTTGCATGTGCCACCTCTAAAAACTTCAAATAAACTTTTGTTTTTGTGTGTTTGGATTGTTCATAGAGCGGCAGGGGGTAGTCGGTATCTTCCATGCTAAGCGGGCTATTCTCATGATGAGTGTTTATTCACTCGTCCTTGCATGAGAGGGGCGGTAATAGGGATTCCCAGTCCTGAAATCAAAAACTGCAAATAATTAAACAAAACTCCCCTAGGACTGATGTTGGTATGGACGGCACCGGTGGATTCGGCTAGCCGTGGAGTGTGTTTGTTGGTGGAGGGGGAGTATACCTTTACTTTTATCGCTTGGAAACCACCACTAATGTGTTTAGCATGGAAAATATTGCTATGTTTTGGTCGTGAAGTAAACATGAAAGGTGCATTTCCTAAAATTACATTTATCTCTGTTTTAAAAACTTCGAGCTCTAGCACCGCTGCAAATCCCTGCTCCCTCTGCGAAGGGACTATCTATTTAATTTTATGTTGAGTCATCACCTTCTCAAATAAGCGCCAGATCTGAGAGCACTATTGTCATCCTCATGCATTGTGCATAGTTAATGTTGGATGCATCATGACTAGTTCTTTCCTACCATGAATTGCAATGTTTAGTCGCTGCTTGAAATTTGGAGGTGCTCTGCATTTATGTTTTGCGGTTTCAGTAAGGGCTAGCGAGATACCGTTGTTGCCATATTATATCACGGTTGTTTTGATAAAGTGTTGACATTTGATATATTCTATTATTACTCGCTAGTTGCTTATGCCATTGATATGAGTTGATATAATTTGTAAGAGTTATTGTTGACATGGTTAGTCATAATCTTTGTTGAAAACCTGGGTGCTACTTAAGCTTATTTATGTAAACAAGAACAAAAGAGTTTGTAAAAGTTTTTATTTTTCACTTTTAGTTTGTCAACTGAATTGCTTGAGGACAAGCAAGGGTTTAAGCTTGGGGGAGTTGATACGTCTCCGTTGTATCTACTTTTCCTAATGCTTTTGCTCTTGTTTTGGACTCTAATTTGCATGATTTGAATTAAACTAACCCGGACTGACACTGTTTTCAGCAGAACTACCATGGTGTTGTTTTTGTGCAGAAATAAAAGTTCTCAGAATGGAACATAACTTTTTGGAGAATTATTTTAGAATATATAAAAAATACTGGAGCCAAGAAACACCGGAGGGGGGGCCCTTGGGTGAGCACAACCCACCAGGGTGCGCCCCCCTCCAGCCACGCCAAGGTGGGTTGTGCCCACCTAGTGGCCCCGCAGACCCTGATTCCGACTCAATAAAATCCCATATTTGGAGAGAAAAATCAGGGAAAAAGTTTCATCGCGTTTCACGATACGGAGCCGCCGCCACCTCTTGTTCTTCATTGGGAGGCCAGATCTGGAGCCCGTTTGGGGCTCTGGAAAGGGGAATCTTCGGTCTTCGTCATCAGCAACCCTTCTCCATCGCCAATTCCATGATGCTCCCCACCGAGAGTGAGTAATTCCATCGTAGGCTCGCTGGTCGGTAAGGAGTTGGATGAGATTCATCATGTAATCGTGTTAGTTTTGTTAGGGATTGATCCCTAGTATCCACTATGTTCTGAGATTGATGTTGTTATGACTTTGCCATGGTTAATGCTTGTCACTTTGGGCCCGAGTGCCATGATTTCAGATCTGAACCGTTTATGTTTTCACAATTATATCTATGTTCTAGATCTGATCTTGCAAGTCATATTCACCTATTACGTGTTATGATCCGTAAACCCCGGGGTGACAATAATCGGGATACTATCCGGTGATGACCGTAGTTTGAGGAGTTCATGTATTCACTATGTGTTAATGCTTTGTTCCGGTTCTCTATTAAAAGGAGGCTGGAATATCCCATAGTTTCCTTATGGACCCCGCTGCCATGGGAGGGTACGACGAGAGATATCATGCAAGTTCTTTCCATAAGCATGTATGACTATTTACGGAAGACATGCCTACGCTATATTTATGAACTGGAGCTAGTTTTGTATCGCCCTGAGTTTTGACTGTTATATGATGAATATCATCCAACGAATTCACCGATCCAATGCCTATGAATTTCCACATATTGCTCTTGCTAAGTTACTACTGCTGTTGCTACTGTTATACTTGCTATAAAATCATTGCTATCGCTGTTACCGTTACTGCTACTATTATCACTGCTATCAAAACTATCATATTATTGTGCTACTCATCATATTGCTGCAGATATTTAATCTCCAGGTGTGGTTGAATTGACAACTCCACTGCCAATACTTGCAAATATTCTTTGGCTCCCCTTGTGTCGAATCTATAAATTTGGGTTGAATACTCTACCCTTGAAACTGTTGCAATCCCCTATACTTGTGGGTTATCAAGGGGTACCCACGAGTCATGTGAAGTCGGGCTGACTTAGAGGGTACCCGCGAGATAACTACGTGGCACGGTCGGGCATTCTTAGCCCTTGTCATTGATACGTCCATTTTGCATCATGATTTTATATTGATATTTATTGCATTATGGGATGTTATTACACATTATGTCACAATACTTATGCCTTTTCTCTCTTTATAAGGTTTACATGAAGAGGGAGAATGCCGGCAGCTGGATTTCTGGGCTGGAAAAGGAGCAAATATTAGAGACCTATTCTGCACAACTCCAAAAGTCTTGAAACTTCACGGAGCTTGTTTTTGGAATATATAAAAAATATTGGGCGAAGAAAGTACCAGAGGGGGCCACCAGCCAGCCACAAGGGTGGAGGGCACGCCCTACTCCCCTGGGCGCACCCCCCGACGTTGTGGCCCCCGGCAGGCCCCCGGTGCCCATATTTGGCAATATGGTGTCTTTCACCCTGGAAAAAAAATCAAGAGGAAGCTTTCGGGAAGAAGCGCCGTCGTCTCGAGGCGGAACCTGGGCAGAACCAATCTAGGGCTCCGGCGGAGCTGTTCTGCTAGGGAAACATCCCTCCCAAAGGGGGAAATCATCGCCATCATCATCACCATCGATCCTCTCATCAAGAGGGGGTTAATCTCCATCAACATCTTCACCAGCACCATCTCCTCTCAAACCCTAGTTCATCTCTTGTATTCGATCTTGGTTCCAAAACCTCAGATTAGTACCTGTGGGTTACTAGTAGTGTTGATTACTCCTTGTAGTTGATGCTAGTTGGTTTATTCGATGGAAGATTATATGTTCAGATCCTTAATGATAATTAATACTCCTCTGATCTTGATTATGAATATGCTTTGTGAGTAGTTACGTTTGTTCCTGAGGACTTGGGAGAAGTCTTGTTACATGGGAATTGTTGTCAAGCTAGTTTTCATCATGCTCATATGATTCGCGTTCGTTACTTTGATAATTTGATATGTGGGTGGACCAGTGCTTGGGTGCTGCCCTTCCTTGGACAAGCCTCCCACTTATGATTAACCCCTCTGGCAAGCATCCGCAACTACGAAAGAAGTATTAAGGTAAACCTAACCATAGCATGAAACATATGGATCCAAATCAGCCCCTTACGAAGCAACACACAAACTAGGGTTTAAGCTTTTGTCACTCTAGCAACCCATCATCTACTTATTACTTCCCAATGCCTTCCCCTAGGCCCAAATAATGGTGAAGTGTTTGCTTTATATAAGAGTTCGTGCAGGCTTGTCCTTTGCTACAAAAAGGATTGGGCCACCTTGCTGCACCTAGTTTACTTTTGTTACTTGTTACCCGTTATAAATTATCTTATCACACAACTATCTGTTACTGATAATTTCAGTGCTTGCAGAGAATACCTTACTGAAAACCGCTTGTCATTTCCTTCTGCTCCTTGTTGGGTTCGACACTCTTACTTATCGAAAGGACTACGATAGATCCCCTATACTTGTGGGTCATGAAGACTCTTTTCTGGCGCGGTTGCCGGGGAGTGAAGCACCTTTGGTAAGTGGAAATTGGTAAGGAAACATTTATATAGTGTGCTGAAATTTACCGTCACTTGTTACTATGGAAAATAATCCTTTGACGGGTTTGTTCGGGGTATCTTCACCTCGACCGGAACCACAATTAGCTACCCCTCAACCTACTGCACCTACTGACAATATTTATTATGAAATTCCTTCGGGTATGATAGAGAAACTACTAGCTAATCCTTATGGAGGAGATGGAACATTACATCCTGATATGCACCTAATCTATGTGGATGAAGTTTGTGGATTATTTAAGCTTGCAGGTATGCCCGAGGATGTTGTCAAGAAGAAAGTCTTCCCTTTATCTTTGAAGGGAAGGCATTGACATGGTATAGGCTATTGGATGATATTGGATCATGGAACTACAACCGATTGAAATTGGAATTTCATCAGAAGTTTTATCATATGCATCTGGTTCATCGTGATCGGAATTATATATATAATTTTTGGCCTCGTGAAGGAGAAAGTATCACTCAAGCTTGGGGAGGCTTAAGTCAATATTATATTCATGCCCCAATCATGAGCTCTCAAGAGAAATTATTATTAAAAAAATTATGCTCGACTTTCTCATAATGATCGCTCCATGCTCGATACTTCTTGTACTGGTTCCTATATGAAGAAGGATATTGAATTCAAATGGGATTTATTGGAAAGAATTAAACACAACTCTGAAGATTGGGACCTCGACGAAGGAAGGAGTCAAGTATAAACCTTAAGTTCGATTGTGTTAAATCTTTTATGGATACCGATGCTTTTCGTGATTTTAGCACTAAATATGGACCTGACTCTGAGATAGTAGCTTCTTTCTGTGAATCATTTGCTACTCATGTTGATCTCCCTAAGGAGAAGTGGTTTAAATATCATCCTCCCATTGAAGTTAAAGTGGTTGAACCTATTAAAGTTGAAGAAGAAACTATTATCTATAATGTTAATCCTATTGTTCCTAGTGCTTACATTGAGAAACCACCTTTTCCTGTTAGAATAAAGGATCATGCTAAAGCTTCAACTGTGGTCAACAAAAGTAATATTAGAACACCCGAACGCTCTGAGAAAATTAAATTCGAACCTAGTATTGCTATGGTTAAAGATCTCTTGGTTGATAATATTGATGGGCATGTTATTTATTACTGTGATGAAGCTGCAAGAATTGCTAAACCTGATACTAAAGATAAACATAGACCTATTGTTGGCATGCTTGTTGTTTCTTTTAAAATAGGAGATCATTGTTATCATGGCTTATGTGATGTGGGTGCTAGTGTGAGTGCAATTCCTTACACATTATATAAAGAAATTATGAATGATATTGCACCTGCTGAGATAGAGGATATAGATGTTACTATTAAGCTTGCTAATAGAGATACTATATCACCACTTGGGATTGTTAGAGATGTTGAAGTCTTGTGTGGGAAGATAAAATATCCTATTGATTTTCTTTTTCTTGCTTCCCCACAAGATAATTTTTGTCCCATTATATTTGGTAGACCCATCTTGAATACTGTTAATGCTAAGATAGACTGTGAGAAAGACACTGTTACTGTTTGTTTGGGGGATATTTCTCATGATTTTAATTTCTCTAAATTCTGTAGACAACCCCATGATAAAGAATTTCCTAGTAAGGATGAAATTATTGGTCTTGCTTCTATTGCCGTGCCTCCTGCTGATCCTTTAGAACAATGTTTGCTAGACCACGGAAATGATATGTTTATGAATGAAAGAAGGGAAATAGATGAAGTATTCTTTAATCAGGGACCTATTTGGAACACAATTTGCCTGTTGAAATCCTTGGAGATCCTCCTCCACCTAAGGGTGATCCCGTGTTTGAGCTTAAACAATTACCTGATACTCTGAGATATGCTTATCTTGATGAAAAGAAGATATATCCTATTATTATTAGTGCTAACCTTTCAGAGCACGAAGAAAAGAAATTATTGAAAACTCTGAAGAAGCACCGTGCCGCTATTGGATATACTCTTGATGACCTTAAGGTCATTAGTCCCACTCTATGTCAGCACAAAATTAAACTGGAGAAAGATGCTAAGCCAGTTGTTGATCATCAACGACGGCTAAATCCTAAGATGAAAGAAGTGGTAAGAAATGAAATACTAAAGCTTCTGGCGGCAGGTATAATTTATCCTAGTGGTGATAGTCAATGGGTAAGTCTTGTTCACTGTGTCCTTAAGAAAGGAGGTATTACTGTGTCCCTAATGATAAGAATGAATTGATTCCTCAAAGAATTGTTACAGGTTATAGAATGGTAATTGATTTTCGCAAATTAAATAAAGCTACTAGAAAAGATCATTACCCTCTACCTTTTATTGATCAAATGCTAGAAAGATTATCCAAACATACACATTTTTGCTTTCTAGATGGTTATTCTGGTTTCTCTCAAATACCTGTGTCAAAAGAGGATCAAGAGAAAACCACTTTTACTTGCCCTTTCGGTACCTTTGCTTATAGACGTATGCCTTTTGGTTTATGCAATGCACCTGCTACCTTTCAAAGATGTATGACTACTATATTCTCTGACTTTTGTGAAAAGATTGTTGAGGTTTCATGGATGATTTCTCCGTTTACGGAACTTCTTTTGATGATTGCTTAAGCAACCTTGATCGAGTTTTGCAGAGATGTGAAGAAACTAATCTTGTCTTGAATTGGGAGAAGTGCCACTTTATGGTTAATGAAGGTATTGTCTTGGGGCATAAAATTTCTGAAAGAGGTATTGAAGTTGATAAAGCTAAAGTAGATGCTATTGAAAAGATGTCGTGTACTAAAGATATCAAAGGTATAAGAAGTTTCCTTGGTCATGCTGGTTTCTATAGGAGGTTTATTAAAGACTTCTCTAAAATTTCTAGGCCTCTCACTAATCTCTTGCAAAAAGATGTTCCTTTTGTTTTTGATGATGATTGTTTAGAAGCATTTGAAATACTTAAGAAAGCCTTGATCTCTGCACCTATTGTTCAGCCACCTGATTGGAATTTACCCTTTGAAATTATGTGTGATGCTAGTGATTATGTTGTTGGTGCTGTTCTAGGACAAAGAGTTGATAAGAAATTAAATGTTATTCAGTATGCTAGTAAAACTCTAGACAGTGCCCGGAGAAATTATGCTACCACTGAAAAAGAATTTTTAGCAGTTGTATTTGCATGTGATAAGTTCAGACCTTATATTGTTGATTCCAAAGTAATTGTTCACACTGATCATGCTGCTATTAAATATCTTATGGAAAAGAAAGATGCTAAACCTAGACTTATTAGATGGGTTCTCTTGCTACAAGAATTTGATTTGCATATTGTTCATAGAAAGGGAGCTGAGAACCCCGTTGCAGACAACTTGTCTAGGCTAGAAAATGTTCTTGATGACCCACTACCTATTGATGATAGCTTTCCTGATGAACAATTAAATGTCATAAATGCTTTTCGTAATGCTCCTTGGTATGCTGATTATGCTAATTATATTGTTGCTAAATTTATACCACCTAGTTTCACATACCAGCAAAAGATTAAGACATTAATTCTGGGATGACCCACACCTTTATAAAGAAGGAGTAGATGGTGTTATTAGACGTTGTGTACCTGAGCATGAACAGGAACAGATCCTACGCAAGTGCCACTCCGAGTCTTACGGAGGACACCACGCTGGAGATAGAACTACACATAAGGTATTGCAATCCGGGTTCTATTGGCCCACTCTCTTTAAAGATGCCCATAAGTTTGTCTTGTCTTGTGCTGAATGCCAAAGGATTGGTAATATTAGTAGGCGTTAGGAAATGCCAATGAACTATTCACTTGTTATTGAACCATTTGATGTTTGGGGCTTTGATTATATGGGACCTTTTCCTTCCTCTAATGGGTATACACATATTTTAGTTGTTGTTGATTACGTTACTAAGTGGGTAGAAGCTATCCCTACTAGTAGTGCTGATCATAACACTTCAATTAAGATGCTTAAAGAAGTTATTTTTCCGAGGTTTGGAGTCCCTAGGTATTTAATGACTGATGGTGGTTCACATTTTATTCATGGTGCTTTCCGTAAAATGCTTGCTAAATATTGATGTTAATCATAGAATCGCATCTCCATATCATCCTTTGTCTAGTGGTCAAGTAGAATTGAGCAATAGAGAGATTAAATTAATTTTGCAAAAGACCGTTAATAGATCTAGAAAGAATTGGTCTAAGAAACTTGATGATGCTTTGTGGGCTTATAGAACTGCTTATAAGAATCCTATGGGTATGTCTCCGTATCAAATGGTTTATGGAAAAGCATGTCTCTTACCTCTTGAACTAGAACATAAGGCATATTGAGCAATTAAAGAGCTCAATTATGATTTCAAACTTGCCGGTGAGAAGAGGTTATTTGACATTAGCTCACTTGATGAATGGAGAACCCAAGCCTATGAGAATGCCAAGTTGTTTAAAGAAAAGGTTAAAAGATGGCATGATAAGAGGATACAAAAGCGCGAGTTTAATGTAGGCGATCATGTTTTGCTATACAACTCTCGTTTAAGATTTTTTGCAGGAAAGCTTCTCTCTAAATGGGAAGGCCCTTACATCATCGAGGAGGTCTATCGTTCCGGTGCCATAAAAAACAACAACGCCGAAGGTAAAAATCCAAAGGTGGTAAACGGTCAAAGACTCAAGACATTATATCTTAGGTACTCCCATAAATGTTGAGACCAATATAATTCATACCTTAACCCCGGAGGAGTCCATAAGGGATACTTTCCAGAATGTTTCAGACTACGAGAAGGAACAGGTATATGGTACGGTCAGTAAACCGACTCCAAAACGTTTCCAATGATAATTTTTCTCCATTTTGGAATATTTAAAAAAAATAGGAAAATTAAAAGTAGTCCGAAAGAGACACGAGGCATCCACAAGGGTGGAGGGCGTGCCCTACCCCTGGGATCGCCCCCCGTCCTTGTGGCCACCTCGTGTGCCCTCCAGACTCCGTTTTCTTGCACGATACTTCTTATGGTCGGTAAAAATTCATTATATAATCTCCCAAAGGTTTTGACCACCACACCACGCAAATATCTCCTATTTTTTGTTTCAAGCTGTTTTCTGCTAGAGTTTTCAAGGCCAGGCATCATGTCGCCCCCTCCTCCAACAATGCGGGCGATGATGCGTGGTTGATGAAGATAGAGATGAAGCGAGAGAAACTCGGGAAGATCAACGAGGATGATAAAATCAAGAAGGCCATGGAAGATCAAGTTCCGGCAGAAGAAGAAGAAGACATCCTTCAACCTCACTACGATCATCTTGCTCCTACTGAAATTGAAGCTTTCAAGATCATTGAAATAGTTCGTGTGCAAAACAAGTATCTCACTTGTGAAAATATTTTGTTGCAAGAGTACATCACCGCACTCAAGGGCATTATTCGCAAATTGGAGAATCTCCTACGCTCGATGTATGACACGACTTCATCAACAACTCCTTCATCACCATTTCCGAAGAAAGAGATCTAAGTACATGGGTATGGGCACTCCCCTTGGCAACTGCCAAGCTTGGGGGAGTGCCCCGGTATCATATCACCATCACATCTTTATCTTTATCGCTTTTCTTAGTTCGATCCTTTTGGTTATATCTTGATCTAGTAGAATAAAGTTTTAGTATGATCTGGCTTTGAGTTTTGCTTTATGTTCCCTCTATGTAATCGAGTCCGTGAGATATATAATAAAGAGTAGTTTTGAGTAAAGGGCTTGCTTTCTTGCTATGATCTTGAGGAAATAAAATGAAATGAATGAAATAAAAAGTTCATATATTGATCTTATGGAGAGTAATGACTTCTATTGAGAGTTGACAAACATAGTTTTGGTTATTGTTGCAATTAATAGGAAGTAATAAATAAAGAGAGGCTTCACATATAAATATACTCTCTTGGACATCTTTTGTAATTGTGAGCACTCATTAAAATATGACATGCTAAGAAGTTGATGTTGGACAAGGAAGACAACATAATAGGTTATGTTTTCTTATATCCGAATAGAAGTTATATTGTCATGGATCATCCAACATGTTGAGCCTGCCTTTCCCTCTAATGCTAGCCAAACTCTTTGCACCAAGTAGAGATACTACTTGTGCTTCCAAATACCCTAAACCCAGTTTTGTCATGAGAGTCCACCATACCTACCTATGGATTGAGTAAGATCCTTCAAGTAAGTTGTCATCGGTGCAAGCAATAAAAATTGCTCTCTAAATATGTATGATCTATTAGTGTGAAGAAATAAAAGCGACGGACTGCATAATAAAGGTCCTTATCACAAGCGGCAATATAAAGTGACGTTCTTTTGCATTAAGATTTTGTGCATCCAACCATAAAAGCGCATGACAACCTCTGCTTCCCTCTGCGAAGGGCCTATCTTTTACTTTTATCTTCTACCCTTATACAAGAGTCATGGTGATCATCACCTCTTCCTTTTTATACTTTTTCCTTTGGCAAGCTCTGTGTGTTGGAGAGATCGGGATATATATATCCACTCGGATGTAGGTTATTATAAAGTATTATTGTTGACATTACCCTTGAGGTAAAAGGTTGGGAAGCGAAACAATAAGCCCCTATCTTTCTCTGTGTCCGATTGAAACTTTGTACCCATAAGTATCGCGTGAGAGTTAGCAATTGTGAAAGATTATATGATAGTTGAGTATGTAGACTTGCTGAAAAGCTCTTATATTGACTCTGTCTGATGTTATGATAAATTGCAATTGCTTCAATGACTGAGATCATAGTTTGTTAGTTTTCAATGAAGTTTCTGATTCATACTCTATCTTGTGAACGAATTGTTACTTTTAGCATAAGAAATTATATGGCATTATATGTTGCTGTTCTAAAGATAATCATGATGCCCTCATGTCCGTATTTTATTTTATCGACACCTCTATCTCTAAACATGTGGACATATTTATCGATATCGGCTTTCGCTTAAGGACAAGCGAGGTCTAAGCTTGGGGGAGTTGATACGTCCATGTTGCATGATGCTTTTATATTGATATTTATTACATTATGGGCTGTTATTACACATTATATCACAATACTTATGCCTTCTCTCTCTTATTTTACAAGGTTTACATGAAGAGGGAGAATGTCGACAGCTGGAATTCTGGGCTGGAAAAGGAGCAAATATTAGAGACCTATTCTACACAACTCCAAAAGTCCTGAAACTTCACGGAGCATGTTTTTGGAATATATAAAAAATATTGGGCGAAGAAAGTACCAGAGAGGGGCCACCAGCCAGCCACAAGGGTGGAGGGCGCGCCCTACCCCCTGGGCGCGCCCCCGACCTTGTGGGCCCCCTGGCAAGCCTCCGGTGCCCATCTTTGGCTATATGGTGTCTTTCACCCTGGAGAAAATCAAGAGGAAGCTTTCGGGACGAAGCGCCGCTGTCTCCATGCGGAACCTGGGCAGAACCAATCTAGGGCTCCGGCGGGCTGTTCTACCAGGGAAACATCCCTCCCAGAGGGGGAAATCATCGCCATCGTCATCACCATCGATCCTTTCATCGAGAGGGGGTCAATCTCCATCAACATCTTCACCAGCACCATCTCCTCTCAAACCCTAGTTCATCTCTTGTATTCGATCTTGGTTCCAAAACCTCAGATTGGTACCTGTGGGTTGCTGATACGTCTCCAACGTATCTATTTTTTATTGTTCCATGTTGTTATATTATCAATCTTGGATGTTTTATAATCATTTTATATCATTTTTTGGTACTAACCTATTGACATAGTGCCAAGTGCCAGTTGCTGTTTTCTGCATGTTTTTTACATCACAGGAAATCAATATCAGACAGAGTTCAAATGCAACAAAACTTCGCGGAGATTTTGTATGGACCAGAAGACACATAATGGGCCCTGGCTGCGCCTCGGGGGTGCTCCGAGGAGAGCACAACCCACCAGGGCGCGCCAGGAGGCCTAGGCGCGCCCTGGTGGGTTGTGCCCACCTCGGGTGCCCCCGGACCGCCTCTTTGCTCTATAAATACCCAAATATTCCTAAAACCCTAGGGGAGTTGACAAAATATTGATCTAGCCGCCGCAGAGTCCAGAACCACCAGATCCAATCTAGACACCATCTCGGATGGGGTTCACCACCTCCATTGGTGCCTCTCCGATGATGCGTGAGTAGTTCTTTGTAGACCTTCGGGTCTGTAGTTAGTAGCTAGATGGCTTCTTCTCTCTCGTTGAATTCTCAATACAATGGTCTCTTGGAGATCCATATGATGTAACTCTTTGCGGTGTGTTTGTTGGGATCTGATGAACTTTGAGTTTATGATCAGTTATATCTTTTTATATCCATGAATTTTTTTGAGTTTCTTTGATCTCTTTTATGCATGATCTCTTATAGCCTCGTATTTCTTCTCCGATATTTGGGTTTTGTTTGGCCAACTTGATCTATTTATCTTTCAATGGGAAGAGGTGCTTTGTAGTGGGTTCGATCTTACGGTGCTTGATCCCAGTGACAGAAGGGAAACCGACACGCATGTATCGTTGCTACTAAGGATAAAATGATGGGGTCTATCTCTACATAGATAGATCTTGTATACATCATGTCATCATTCTTATTGCATTACTCCGTTTCTCCATGAACTTAATACACTAGATGAATGCTGGATAGCGGTCGATGTGTGGAGTAATAGTAGTAGATGCAGGCAGGAGTCGGTCTACTAATCTTGGACGTGATGCCTATGTAGTGATCATTGCCTGGATATCGTCATGATTATTTGAAGTTCTATCAATTGCCCGACAGTAATTTGTTCACCCACCGTTTGCTATTTTTCTCGAGAGAAGCCACTAGTGAAACCTACGGCCCCCGGGTCTCTTTTTCATATATTTGCCTTTGCGATCTACTTTTCCTTTGCATTTATTTCCAGATCTATTAAACCAAAAATACAAAAGTACCTTGCTGCAATTTATTCTTATTTATTTTGTTTGGCATTCGATCTATCAATCTACTACAATTTATCTCACGTCCGTTTGCCTATCTTGAGGCGCCGCGGAAGGGATTGACAACCCCTTTAACACGTCGGGTTGCGAGGATTTGTTATCTGTGTGCAGGGGCTGTTTACGATGTGTTGCTTGGTTCTCCTACTGGTTCGATAACCTTCGTTTCATATCTGAGGGAAATACCTATCGTCGTTGTGCTGCATCATCCCTTCCTCTTTGGGGAAATACCGACGTAGCTTCAACCGACATCAAAAGGAATTTCTGGCGCTGTTGCCGGGGAGGATCTTCAACATATACCAGGTTCCTAATCACAAATCTCATATCCTCGCAATTTACATTATTTGCCATTTACATTTACCTCTCGTTTTCCTCTCCCCCACTTCACAAAAACTTGCCGTTTTATCCGCCTCTCTTTTTCGTTTGCCGTTCTCTTGCTTTCCAGCCATGATGGCTAGCGTTCCTATTCCTCCTTTGTCACCAAATTTTGAAGTTCTTTACTTCAAGCCAAGACAAGGAGAAAATTTGAAAGATGCCTGGTATAGGCTTATGGAATCATATCATATTTCCAATTTAAAGGGGGACGCTAAGGTTTCGATGGATAATATGTTTTACGTTGTGTTTACAAAACCCCATGACGAAACTACCTCTAAGAAAATTAAGAACAAGGATGAAAACACTTAGATCCTTGCTTTATGCCTAGCTAAGGGCGTAAAACTATAGCGCTTGTTGGGAGGCAACCCAATGAATAAAATTTATTTTTGCTTTTCGCTTTTTGCTTTCTGTTCTTGAGTGTTAGCACAATTATGCTACTGTTATGATTGTGTTTTTTGTGGTTTAATTAGTGTTTGTGCCAAGTAGAACCGATTGGATCTTCTTGGGTGATAGTTGTTTGATCTTCCTGAAAAAATAGAAACTTTTGCGCTCACGAAAACAATTCTTATTTTTTACCAGAGTGTGATAAAATGCCAATTATTTTTGCAGAAGATTAATATACAAATTACCCAGGTCGTCCTAGTTTTTCAGAATTTTTGGAGTTCCAGAAGTACTCGAACAAATCAAATTGGTACAGACTGTTCTGTTTTGACAGATTCTGTTTTCTTTGCGTTGTGTGCTTATTTTGATGGCTTTATGGTTTTCTTTGATGAGTTTTCGCCATAGAAAAGTTGGAATACAGTAGATATAATGCAAAAACAAAATATGAATTGGGTTGGTACAATACTTATAGTAGTGATCTATTTTTCTTACACTAACAGATCTCACGAAGGTTTTGTTGAGTTTTGTGTGATTGAAGTTTTCAAGTTTTGGGTTATCTTACGATGGATGAAAGAATAAGGAGTAGAAGAGCCTAAGTTTGGGGATGCCCCGGCATCCCAAGCTATTATCCAAAAATGAGCAACCAACTAAGCTTGGGGATGCCCCCGAGTGGCATCCCCTCTTTCTTCTAACGACCATCGGTATTTTACTCGAAGCTATATTTTTATTCGTCACATACTATGTGTTTTGCTTGGAGCGTCTTGTATGATATGAGTCTTTGCTTGTTTTATTTTGTGTTTTAAGTATCGATCCCTTCCTGGACACACCTATTTGGGAGAGCCAAAATTATGTCATGACTTGTTAGAATTGCTCTCTATGCTTCACTTAAATTTTTATGAGCTATGGACTTGCTCTAGTGCTTCACTTATATCTTTTTTAGCACGGTGTGCTTAGTATTTTTGAAGAAATGCTCTCTTGCTTCACCTAGATTTATTTGAGAGTTAGTAAAATTTTCAAGAAATTCTCTCCTGCTTCACTTAAATTAATTTGAGAGAAAATAATTTTTTTTATGCTCATGATCTTCACTTATATTTGTTTGAGCTTATAAAAATGAACACATGAGAATTAGTTCCAAAGTGATAGATATCCAAGAAGGATATAATAAAAACTTTCATGAAGATCATTGGACAAAGTAAACTTGATTCTTCATAATAGTTTTGAGATATGATGATGTGATATATGAGTTATGTTGATGAGTAATTATGCTTTAGTAAGAATATTGGTGTTAAGGTTTGTGATTCCCTATGCAAGCACAAAAATCAATAGTCATGCAATGAAATTATATCCTACTTGTGGTGCATTATTCAGTGTTAATTATGCTTAATGCTCGCTTATGAGATTATTCGTCTCCTTGTTGGTCGCTTCTCAATCTTTTGCTAGCCTTCATTTTGCACTAAGTATGGTCTCTACTTGTGCATCCAAAAACCTTTAAACCAGTTTCGCCACGTGAGTCCACTATATCTACCTATATGCGGTATTCTTTTGCCGTTCTAAGCAAATTTGTATGTGCCGTCTCTAATTTTCAAAATAAACTTCTCTTTTGTGTGTTCGCTTCGCTCGCGGAGCGGTGAGGGGCCGCTAATATTTTCCATGCTAGATGTGTTATTCTCACGATGAGTGTTTATTCACGTGTCATTGCACGAGAGTAAGGCAAAGGTATTAGGGATGCCCAGTCCCGAAATGAAAAATGAATTTACTTTATGTTGTCAAATAATAAATTCCTTGGGAAGTGTTGGTATGGAAGGCACCCGTGGATACAGTTAGCCATGGAAAATGAAAGTATGGTTGAAAAGGGAATAAACTTTATTTTCTACTTGGGAACCGCCTATGATATATCTAGCATGAGAAGTGTTGGGAACTCTAAGTCGTTTTCGTTGGTGTGATGGATACACCTCCTAAAATGTTTTTATCTCTATGTTTTTCGCTTCGAGCTCTGGCACCTCTACAAATCCCTACTTTCCTCTGCGAAGGGCCTTTCTTTTACTTTATGCAATTTTTATTTCGAATTTGAGTCTCCATCTTCTCTTAAAAAAGGACCAACTAGGAGGCAATATGATCGTATTTGAGTATTGGGTGTAGCTAATATGCGTGTGACGCCCCCGATTTGACCGTACACTAATCATACATGCAAATGTGTACAATCAAGATCAAGGACTCACGGGAAGATATCACAACATAACTCTAGACACAAATTAAAATAATACAAGCTTTATATTACAAGCCAGAGGCCTCGAGGGCTTGAATACATAAGCTCGAATATACAAGAGTCAGCGGAAGTAATAATATCTGAGTACAGACATAAGTTAAACAAGATTGCCTTAAGAAGGCTAGCACAAAAGTAGCAACGATCGAAAAGGCACGGCCTCCTACCTGGGCCTCCTAACTATTCCTCGAAGTCGAACTCCACGTAGAATCATCATCGGGATCCTCTGGCTCCTGGACTCCAGCATTTGGTTGCGACAACCAGGTATAGAAAGGGGGAAAATGGGGAGCAAAGCAACCATGAATACTCATCCAAAGTACTCACAAGCAAGGATCTACACTACATATGCATTGTTATCAATGAAATGGGTAGTATCTGTGGACTGAACTGTAGAATGCCAGAATAAGAGGGAGATAGCTAGTCCTATCAAAGACTACGCTTCTGGCAGCCTCCATCTTGAAGCATATAGAAGAGAGTAGATGGTAAGTTCACCAAGTATCATCGTATAACATAATCCTACCTGGCGATCCTGTCCTCGTCGCCCTGTGAGAGAACAATCACCGGGTTGTATCTGGCACTGGGAAGGGTGTGTTTTATTAAGTATCCGGTTCTGGTTGTCATAAGGTCAAGGTACAACTCCGGGTCGTCCTTTTACCGAGGGATACGGCTATTCAAATAGATAAACTTCCCTGCAGGGATGCACCACATTGCCCAACACGCTTGATCCCTCTGGCCGGACACACTTTCCTGGGTCATGCCCGGCCTCGGAAGATCAACACGTCGCAGCCCCACCTAGACTCAACAGAGAAGTCAGCACGCCGGTCTAAATCCTAAGCGCGCAGGGGTCTGGGCCCATCACCCATTGCACTCCTGCACGTTGCGAGGGCGGCCGGAAACAGACCTAGCCCCCTTAATACAAGCGCAGGCTTACGGTCCAATCCGACATGCGCCGCTTCGTCGCTGACGTCAAAAGAGCTTCGGCTGATACCACGACGCCGAGAGCCCATAACTGTTCCCACGTAGTTGATTAGTGCGTATAGGCCAGTGGCCAGAGTCAGATCAAATACCAAGATCTCGTTAAGCGTGTTATTTTGAAGTAACCGCGAACGCCGACCAGGGGCCAGGACCACCTCTCACCTAGGTGGTCTCAACCCGTCCTGTCGCTCCGCCACAAAGTAACAGTCGGGGTCGTCGGGAACTCAGGCCCACCACTACCGGGATGGAACCACCTGTCCTTTCAGCCCCCACATCGAAATCTCTTGCGGGTACTCTACGAGCCGACCCGACTTTAGTCACCACAATGTATCATGTATAAAAGTGTAGTATGTATATACCCGTGATCACCTCCCGAAGTGACCACGACCCGATAATATAGCATAGCAGACGGACAAGAATGTAGGGCCACTGATGGAATACTAGCATCCTATACTAAGCATTTAGGATTGCAAGTAAAGGTAACAACAGTAGCAACAATGACACGCTATGCAGCAGAATAGGATTAACCGAAAGCAGTAACATGCTACACTACTCTAATGCAAGCAGTAAAGAGAAGGAATAGGCGATATCGGGTTGATCAAGGGGGGGGGGCTTGCCTGGCTGCTCTGGCAAGAAGGAGGGGTCGTCGTCGATGTAGTCGATCACAGAGGTATCGGCAGCAGTCTCGGGGTCTACCGGAAAGAAGTAACGCAGGGGAACACAATAAATAACAGAGCAATCAAAGCATCACATAGCATAACATGGCAATACGCGGTGCTAGGGATGACCTAACGCAGTACTAGGTGCTACTGGTGAAGGGGGAAACATCCGAGAATGTTTTCCCGAAGTTTGGTACTTTCGGACAAATGAGATGGAGGGGGCGGTTGCATGTTCACTATGCTAGGGACGTGTGGCGGACGGCGGACTGCGTATTCGGATTCGTATCGTCGTTCTGAGCAACTTTCATCTACAAACTATTTTCATCCGAATTACGGATTATTTTATATGATTTTTCAAAGTATAAAGCATTTTCTGAATTTTCAGGAATATTATTAATTCAAATTTAAAAGGTGAAGTTGCTGTGAGTACCCAGGGGTTGCCTGGCCTAATTTATGACAGTGGGGTCAGGGGGGTTTGGTTGACTGTTGAACAGGTCAATGGTTGACCAGTCAACAGGGTCAGTGGACCCACATGTAAGTGCAACATGTGTTAAAATTATCTTAATTAAACAATTTACCTAGTGGGGGCCACATGTAATAGGCTTAGACTAATTAACTCCTAAATTATAGCCTAAACTAAAAAGGCCTACTAATTGAGCCGGCCACTAGCAGTGGCACATTATGCCTCGGATGTGCTTGGCTGCTTGCCATAGCTAGCTCGCACGAGGCACAAAACCATGGCGGCCATGGCCAACAGCAGCAGCGCACAAGCAGCAACAGTAGGGAGCAGCGGCAGCCGCAGATAGCAGCAGCAAGCGGCAGCACCAGAGCAACGGCAACAGCAGCAAGCAGAGCAGCACGGCTGCTAGCAGCAGAGCAAAGCAGGGCCAAGAGTAGCAGGTAGCAGCGGCAGTAGCAGTAGGCAGCGGCAGCGCGACTAGGAAAAGCAGCAGGTAGCTGTAGTGGCGGCAGCGCTAGCAGCGGCAGAGCACGGGTGGCTGGGCAAGGGCGCGGCCGGCAGGCGCCGGTTTCAGGGCAGGGAGCATGGGCAAGCGAGCGGGGCGTGGCCACGCGCAGGCGGGCGCGCGCGGAGGCACGGCCTGTCGCGGCCAGGGAGCGTGGCGGGCGAAGCTCCGGGCAGGGGATGGGGCGGCGGCCACGACGACTATTTGGACCGGGGCTTGCTTCTACGAGATGCGGGAAACGTGGTGAGCAAAGTGGTGGTGGCGGGACGGGCTAGGCTGGCCGGAGTTGACCGCAGCGAAAAGCTGGGCGGCGGCCGATGCACGGGTGCGAGGGCCACGGCGCTGTAGCTCAAGATGGAGCAAGCAGGCGCGCGCGTTAAGTTCTACAGAGCTCCAGGATCTCGGTGGAGCTCTCGGGTGGATTCGTACGGAGTAAGGTGACAACGAGCTTAGTAATGGCGGCGGCGAGTTCGGTCTACGGCGGGGAGGAGCTGCGACATCAACTTGCGGGAGTAAGAGGGGAAAAGGGAAGCAGCTCACAGCGTGGTCGACCAGTAGGTTAGTGGGCTCGGGGGAGGCTCGGGGGAGGCTCGGTGGCGCCGTCGAGGACGCGTCGGGGAAGCGACGAACGGCGTCGGGCAGTGGCGACCGGTGACGAGGTCGAGGCAGAGGCGACGGGCGCGTCTCGACCCGCCGCGGGGAGAGCGAGAGGAGGAGTTGGGGGCGCGAGGGGAGGGGATAGGTCTAGGGTTTTCGACGAGGGGAGCTCGCCGGCGGGATTTATAGGCCGGGGGGTCGTGGATGGGCGCCACGGCGACGGCCTTGGCCGTGGCCGCCATCGACGGCGTCCACGCCTCCCCTGTGAACAGAGGAGGTGGGAGGGGCGCTGGCGGCCAGCCAGGCCGGCTGGGCTGGTGGGGAAAGTGGTCCAAGCGGCCCAGGAGGGGTCTGCCCCCTTCCCCCTATTTGTTTTGTTTTTCCTTTCTGTTTTAATTCATTCTTTACTGTTTTTCTTTAGTTACACAATATTTTAGTTTAAATAAAATACCAACCTAGTTCCTTAAATATACTACTTCCACAATAATTCTACACTTAAAAATAGTTTAATATTTTATAATTTATAAAAGGCATTTAATTAATTAGTTTAGCCACTGTTTTATTTATACTTGTGCATTTAAATATTTATTACAATGTGGTCTCTCCACCATTACTACTTATGATTTATTTGTCACATTTAGTACATTTCAGTTATAATGTTTGAAAACTTTTAACGTTTGTATTTATTTTAAATTTGAATCCGAACGGGATTTGAATCATCGTGAGATTATCAACATTAATTATGGTGATGTGGCATCATTAGTAGAGGGTTACAGTAGCTTAATTATCCAGGCGTTACAATTCTTCTCCACTACAAGAAATCTCGTCCCGAGATTTAAGAGGCGGGGTAAAGGGGGAAGTTTCTAGTTACGAAATTCTAATGGATCTTCTCATCCTTGGGTGCTCTTCTCGAACAAGTTGATCCCTTACGTTGATGTCTTCATTTCTCTGTTTCAGGTCATTATGATGAAATCGACATCCTTTCTTCGGGATCTCCATCGTACTTATGAAAGCCTATACGCACTAACCAACTACGTGGGAACAGTTATGGGCTCTCGACGTCATGGTATCAACCGAAGCTCTTTTGACGTCAGCGACGGAGCGGTGCGCACATGATTGGACCGTAAGCCTACGCTTGTATGAAGGGGGCTAGGTCTATGTCGGCGTTCTGGGAACGGGGGTCCCCAGACTTGTCTGCCTGCGGCCCATGGCGTGGCTGCGCTGCAGGCCTGTACGGCCCATCTTCATCAGCGAGACATTCAAGACCCTCACGAGGGGCCAAGCCTCGCGGGGCGGACGACGCAAGACCTCCTCAGGAGTGGCCTCGCCAGGCAGGCTCACGAGGGGCGGAGAAATCAAGGCATGGCAAACCTCGTGAGGCTCTCGTGACGTGAGCCATGACGACCGAGACCAGGCGGGCGCTAGGTGGGCGCCAGCACGCGCAGCATCCTTGTTTCCTCTTTGGTGCCAAGGGGGCAAGCGCAGGCACGGAGTACCGAGGCATCAAGCAAATGTTTCTATATCGGTGCAACGAGACCAAGACTAGCAGGATGGCAAGATGGAGGTCACCATGGAGCCCAAGACGGCGTCACCACCAGAGCCTTTCGCAGGCGAAGACCGCTTTTGTCAGGATAAGCTGTACTAGCTGTCCCCTTTCAAATTGGCCGTTGTTGGCTCCCTTCCCGCTCAATATTTGGGAAGGGGACCAGGGCCTCTATAAATAGGACTAGCCACCACAGTAGGGAGAGATCATCTTGAGCAATCCTCACCCACACAAGTTCATCAAGCACAAGAACACCTCAACCTCAAGAGGCTGTTCTTCCCCTTGTACTGTTCTTCATCAGCCCAAGAGGCAATCCACCACCACCACACTGGAGTAGGGTATTACACCACAACGGTGGCCCGAACCAGTATAAATCTTGTGTCTTTGCGTTGTGAGTTCGTCGAGTTCGTCTGCGAGATCTTAGCGAGCTAGGGCGTGGATCGGTAGGGAGGAAATCTTCGCGCTCACCCCAGTGTTCAAACCTTGAGGGTTTTGCCGAAACCCGTGATCCGACATTTGGCGCGCCAGGTAGGGGTGCGCCGGAGCTTCCTTTCCATCGTCTCGCATCCAGTTGCTCCGTCGCCTCCATGGCGGACGCTCGCCGTGCTCGTGCTGAGCGCCGGGCTGCCCTAGCCACCCGCGTCGCTCAGACGGCTCCCGTCGGTGGGCCACCTCGCCGTTCTCCATCTCCTGCCGCCAACACCGCAACCGACCCGGCAGGGAACGAGCAGCAAGCGTCCTCGCTGCACCCCCCCCGGTGCGGCGGGACGACCGCATCGCCACTCCATCGCTGACCCCGGCCGGTTCCTCGTCCCACACTCGTCGCGCTCTCCTCATGGCGCACGAGCTCCTGCGCTACCGCCCGGTCGACGACCTCTACGAGGACTGGCTCGACCGCATCGTCGAGCTCGTCCGCGCCGCAGGGGGCTCCCCTGCGCTGTCCCTCTCTCCGCCTCACCCTCCGCCAGCTACGGGCGACGTAGCTCACGGAGCGCCTCCACCACCTCTACCCCAAGACAGTGCCAAGGCGCGCGGCTCCACGCCGCGTCCCGCGCCCGCGCGCGAAGAAAGAAGCTGTCAAGAAGTCCCTCCGCGGCAAGAGAACGCTCCGCCACTCCTCGCACCGCCGCGGCAGGGCCCCGCGCCGCTTGCTGTGGCGGCACGTGGGCTGACCAAGCTCCACCTCCAAGACGGGCCCCGGCGACCACGGCCGGCTGCCGCGCCTTCACCCCCGAGCTGCGTAGCGTCACCTGGCCGGGCAAGTTCAAGCCAGATCTGCCTCCTCACTACGACGGCACCCCCGACCCCGCGGAGTTCCTGCAGCTCTACGAGCTGAGCATCGAGCGGCCAACGGCGACGAGAAAGTCAAGGCGAACTGGTTCCCTATGGCACTCAAAGACGGCGCCCGTTCATGGCTCCTGAACCTGCCTCCAGTCTCGATCTCCTCCTGGGACGAGATGCGCGACCGCTTCGTCGCCAACTTCCAGGGCACTCACGACCGCCCCCTGGCCGCGGGTGACCTACGCCGCGTCAAGCAACAACCAGAAGAGACCCTCCAGAAGTTCATCCAGCGCTTCAACAACATTCGTCTCAAGATCCCCAAGGTGACGGACAAGGCCATCATCTCCGCGTTCTCTGATGGCGTCCGCGACATCAAGATGAAGGAAGAGCTCGCTATCCACAAGGAGTTGTGCACATCTCAGGAGCTGTTCAACCTGGCGACCAAGTGCGCAAGAGCTGAGGAAGGGCGCCTCTCCCTCCTCGAGCTGCCGGCTGCGGACCTAGAGGAGAAGAAAGCCAAGGCCAAGGATGTGAAGCACAAGGGAGCAGCCGTGCTCGCAGCGGAGCCGAACACCAAGTGAGGCAGAGACCAGCCCGAGTCGTCCAAGGGCCATGCGCGGCGACCGCCGCTCACGAGGCGCGGCTCCCCATCCAGGCGAGGATGCCGGGCTGCGTGTCTGCAACGACGTCCCAAGGTTCAACAGGGCCGCTTCTCAGGAGCTTTTCTGGCCTTCGCGCATGGGACGCTGCGAGGGTCCACCGTACAGCTACGTTCGCATGCCTTTTGGCCTGCCGAGCGTGTCGTCAGCCTACCAGCGCAACTTGCGGCGCATCCTAGCGGCTCAGGAGGCCAGGCAGCACACCGTCCTGGCGAAGATGGAGACGGTCCTCAAGGAACCACCTGAGCCCCCAGAGCCTCCTGAGGCTCAGGGCCCCGGTGGCTCGTGAGGAGCAACCCCTTCACTGCGCACCTTGAGCTGCCCCAACTCTCCTTCATCAACATAACTAGGTGACATTTCCCAAGTTCATTTAGCTGGGAGCGCCCCTCGGGCTACATCATTCCCAGGCTGCGTGGGTCCGTCCCTGTGGCATGTATCCCTTTTTATGTCTTTAGCTTACCTTGTTGGGAGCACCCCTCGGGCTGCATCATCCCCAAGCCGCTCGGGCCTGACCCAGTGGCGTGTATCTTCCATGCATTTACTTAAGCCTGCTGCTTCATGTTTAACCTGCCTATGATTACTGCCTGCTCGATCGTCGCCTCCCACGAGGCCTCCTCACGCCGGCACGGCGCTGGTGCATGGGTCCGTCCCTGCCACATCGAAAAACCTGAGCGGTCGAGCTCTGGCTTGCGGCACACCCCGCGCACGTCACCTCACCGGGCCCTCAGTGCCTTCACCCCCTCGCGGAGCAACCAGCGGCAAGCTGGCAACCATAATGGCAAATCATGTTTCTCCTTGTGCTGGTTCGCAGGGATCTCATGAGGAGGATAGCAGGTGGCACCGCGAGCTTCCTCTTCTCCCGTGCAATCCGCTTGCGCGTTAAAAGGGGGGCTCCTGAGCATCGTGACTCAGGAGCTCTTACTGGCTCTCCAGCCCTCACCCCCTGGCCTTGACCATGGCACGCGACCTGGCATACCAGCTGCGGCTGAGCTCGCTCGAGGGTGGGGACCTGAGGACGTAGAGCACTAAGGAGAACATGAGAGAAGGGAGACTCGTACGGGCCCGACCTAGCTATGCTGCGGAACCTTGCGCACGGGCCTGGCGCATCACAAGGACTCGGCCCCAAACCATCAAGATAACTCCCGCGCTCGGGCTAACTAATTGTCGGAGCCTAGGGTTTACACTCACCGCGGCCCTGTTGCGGCCACGACGCCACCCTTTCTTGCCTTGCCATAGCTTCTTGAGCGCTAAAGGGGACCTCCTGAGCATCGCGCCTCAGGGGCTCTTACTGGACCTCGGGCCGCTCACCTCCTGGCCTTGACCACGGCACGCGACCTGGCATACCAGTGACGGCTGCAGCCTGCCTGGGGACCGGGACTTGTCAGCGTAGAGCAACAAGCTATCGCGAGGTTGGAAAGGGGAGACCGAGCCTTAACAGGACATGCGTTCGCAGATTTTCATAATAAGAAAGATATACACAAAAGACATCACAGACCCTTACATGCCCCCACGGGGCACTTCTTGGTTCCTCGCAGGGAACATGAGATGAGAACCTAGGGGAATCCTATCTACACCCTCCCGCGGCTGACGCCATCATCAACAGTGGGCCGCGGGAGGCCGGCGCCAACCCCATCCAGATCAGCGATGGCGGCGGCCGGGCTTTCCGGCCCTGCTTCGGGTGCGGCGAGAGCTAGGGGGCACGTAGCTGTCGTCGCTCATCTCCGGAGTCTCGTAGAGCTCAGGAGAACCGCTGGACTCCCATGGGTCGCTGCTGCTGGAGTACCCACGAGCGGAGCGCGCGTCATCCTGGCGCTCCCCACTAGGGCAACACTCCAAGCGGCGACCCTCCACATCGAAGACCTTGAAGAAAAGCGTGGAGGCGCCGTCATACTCAAAGTGGATCGCGAGGGCGCCCTTTGCATGGCAGACCCGTGCGACCTCGCCCCAGCCACGGGTCATGAAGATCTTGCCGGTGGGGACCGCTTCGACCTCTGCTCCGGTCGTCGGAGCATCGCAGTCAGCATGCTGCAGCCAGAGCTCGAGGGCCCCCCTCGGCGGCATCACGTCAGAGAAGAACCGCGGAAAGCAGATCCAAGAGCTTGGAGGCATCGGCGCCCATAGCACAAGCTCGCGCGAGGAATCCGTGACGTGGATTCCAGGGGCAACAGCGCGTGTCGCCATCGCACGGCGACCACGGACGCGGCGCGGGCGGCGCCGCTTGTCGCTTCGCCCTCCTGAGCCCTCGGCTTGGGCGTACAAGGGTAGCGGATACCCTGGAGGAGGCCGCTCGCACCAAGGCCTCGTCACCACCTGCATCACCGCTTCGTCACGATGATGAACCGACCTCTTCTTCGGCGGGAGCGGCCCTGGATCATCGCGGGGGGCCTTGCCCTTCTCCACGGCGGAGAACCCCTTCGGATCGGCGCCATCGGAGCTGCTACTAGCAATGGAGCAGAGGAGGAAAGAAGCAAGCGAGCAAGGAAGAGATGGGTGACGGGGGCTCTGCCCCCTCCTCATTTATAGCGGAAGAAGGCCAATCGGCGCCTCCCACGATCGCAGGTAATGATGCTTTTCCTTGCATGTTGCAGGGACTTGTCAAGTCGAGCAGTTGCCGAGGCAGCGTGGGGAAGCGGAGACGCCCACGTCCAATCAACCGCCACGCGTTGACCAAGGCCGCAGGCTTTTGGGGCCCGCGGCGCTCCGCGCTTGACCTTTGGCTTCACCTCGAAGCCAAGCCCGAGCGCGCCTTGGGCCCGGGGGCTACTATCCGCGTTCTGGGAACGGGGGTCCCCAGACTTGCCTGCCTGCGGCCCATGGCGTGGCTGCGCTACAGGCCTGTACGGCCCATCTTCATCGGCGAGATATTCAAGACCCTCGCGAAGGGCCAAGCCTCGCGGGGCAGACGACGCAAGACCTCCTCAGGAGCGGCCTCGCCAGGCAGGCTCACGAGGGGCGGAGAAATCAAGGCAGGGCAAACCTCGCGAGGCTCTCGTGACGTGAGCCATGATGACCGAGACCAGGCGGGCGCCAGCGCGCGCAGCGTCCTTGTTTCCTCTTTGGTGCCAAGGGGGCTAGCGCAGGCACGGAGTACCGAGGCATCAAGGAAAGGTTTCCATATCGATGCAACGAGACCAAGACCAGCAGGACGGCAAGACGGAGGTCACCATGGAGCCCAAGACGGCGTCACCACCAAAGCCTTTCGCAGGCGAAGACCGCTTTTGTCAGGATAATATGTACTAGCTGTCCCCTTTCAAATTGGCCGTTGTTGGCTCCCTTCCCGCTCAATATTTGGGAAGAGGACCAGGGCCTCTATAAATAGGACTAGCCACCACAGTAGGGAGAGATCATCTTGAGCAATCCTCACCCACACAAGTTCGTCAAGCACAAGAACACCTCAACCTCAGGAGGTTGTTCTTCCCCTTGTACTGTTCTTCATCAGCCCAAGAGGCAATCCACCACCACCACACCGGAGTAGGGTATTACACCACAACGGTGGCCCGAACCAGTATAAATCTTGTGTCTTTGCGTTGTGAGTTCGTCGAGTTCATCCGCGAGATCTTAGCGAGCTAGGGCGTGGATCGGTAGGGAGGAAATCTTCGCGCGCACCCCAGTGTTCGAACCTTGAGGGTTTTGCCGGAACCCGTGATCCGACAGTCTGCTTCCTGCCTCCCTCGCAACATGCAGGAGTGCAATGGGCGATGGGCCCAGACCCCTGCGCGCTTAGGATTTAGACCGGCGTGCTGACCTCTCTGTTGAGTCTAGGTGGGGCTGCGACGTGTTGATCTTCCGAGGCCAGGCATGACCCATGAAAGTGTGTCCGGCCAGAGGGATCAAGCATGTTGGGCAATGTGGTGCACCTCTACAGGGAAGTTTATCTATTCGAATAGCCGTATCCCTCGGTAAAAGGACGACCTAGAGTTGTACCTCGACCTTATGACAACTAGAACCGGATACTTAATAAATACACACCCTTCCAGTGCCACATACAACCCGGTGATGGTTCTCTCATAGGGTGACGAGGAGAGGTTCACTGGGTAGGATTATGCTATACGATGATACTTGGTGAACTTACCATCTACTCTCTTCTATATGCTTCAAGATGGAGGCTGCCAGAAGTGTAGTCTTCGATAGGACTAGCTACCCCCCTGTTATTCTGGCATTCTGCAATTCAGTCCACAGATATTACCCATTTCATTGATAACAATGCATATGTAGTGTAGATCCTTGCTTTGCGAGTACTTTGGATGAGTACTCACGGTTGCTTTGCTCCCCCTTTTCCCCCTTTCTATACCTGGTTGTTGCAACCAGATGCTGGAGTCCAGGAGCCAGAGCATCCAGAGGATGATTCTACGTGGAGTTCAACTTCGAGGAGTAGTTAGGAGGTCCCAGGTAGGAGGCCTTTCCTTTTTTATCGTTTCTACTTTTGTGCTAGCCTTCTTAAGGCAATCTTGTTTAACTTATGTCTGTACTCAGATATTATTGATTCCGCTGACTCTTGTGTATTCGAGCTTATATATCCGAGCCCTCGAGGGCCCTGGCTTGTAATATAAAGCTTGTATTATTTTAATTTGTGTCTAGAGTTGTGTTGTGATATCTTCCCGTGAGTCCTTGATCTTGATCGTACACATATGCGTGTATGATTAGTGTGCGGTCAAATCAGGGGCGTCACAATGCGAGTGTGTTTCATGAATGGATCAATGATTGAGCATGATGGGCTAGGGATAACTTGTTTTAGCATTCATATTTTGAAAGACATGGTTGCTTGTTGATATGCTTGAGTATTTAAATTATCATGTCAAAACTAGACTATTGCTTTGAATCACATAAAAGTCCAAATGTCCATGCTATAAAGAAAAGAATATGATATGACATGTTAGGCAGCAGTCCACATCAAAAATTCTTTTTTTATCACTTACCTACTCGAGGACGAGTAGGAGTTACGCTTGGGGATGCTGATACGTCTCCAATGTATCTATAATTTTTTATTGTTCCATGCTGTTATATTATCAATCTTGGATGTTTTATAATCATTTTATAGTCATTTTATATCATTTTTTGGTACTAACCTATTGACATAGTGCCAAGTGTCAGTTGTTGTTTTCTGCATGTTTTTTACATCGCAGGAAATCAATATCAGATGGAGTACAAATGCAACGAAACTTCGTGGAGAGTTTTTATGGACCAGAAGACACATAATGGGCCCTGGCTGCGCCTGGGGGGTGCTCCGAGGAGAGCACAACCCACCAGGGCGCGCTAGGAGGACCAGGCGCGCCCTGGTGGGTTGTGCCCACCTCGGGTGCCCCCCGGACCGCCTCTTTGCTCTATAAATACCCAAATATTCCCAAAACCCTAGGGGAATCGACGAAATATTGATCCTGCCGCCGCAGAGTCCAGAACCACCAGATCCAATCTAGACACCATCTCGGATGGGGTTCACCACCTCCATTGGCGCCTCATCGATGATGCATGAGTAGTTCTTTGTAGACCTTCGGGTCTGTAGTTAGTAGCTAGATGGCTTCCTCTCTCTCTCTCTCTCGCTGAATTCTCAATACTATGGTCTCTTGGAGATCCATATGATGTAACTCTTTTGCGGTGTGTTTGTTGGGATCTGATGAATTTGAGTTTCTTTGATCTCTTTTATGCATGATCTCTTATAGCCTCGTATTTCTTCTCCGATATTTGGGTTTTGTTTGGCCAACTTGATCTATTTATCTTGCAATGGGAAGAGGTGCTTTGTAGTGGGTTCGATCTTACGGTGCTTGATCCTACTGACAGAAGGGGAACCGACACGTATGTATCGTTGCTACTAAGGATAAAATGATGGCGTCTATCTCTACATAGATAGATCTTGTCTACATCATGTCATCATTCTTATTGCATTATTCCGTTTCTCCATGAACTTAATACACTAGGTGCATGCTAGATAGCGGTCGATGTGTGGAGTAATAGTAGTAGATGCAGGCAGGAGTCGGTCTACTAATCTTGGACATGATGCCTATGTAATGATCATTGCCTGGATATCGTCATGATTATTTGAAGTTCTATCAATTGCCCAACAGTAATTTGTTCACCCATCGTTTGCTATTTTTCTCGAGAGAAGCCACTAGTGAAACCTACGGCCCCCGGGTCTCTTTTTCATATATTTGCCTTTGCGATCTACTTTTTATTTGCATTTATTTTTTCAGATCTATTAAACCAAAAATACAAAAATACCTTGCCGCAATTTCTTCTTATTTGTTTTGTTTGGCGTTCGATCTATCAATCTACTGCAATTTATCTCACGTCCGTTTGCTTATCTTGAGGCGCCGTACCCGGAAGGGATTGACAACCCCTTTAACACGTCCGGTTGCGAGGATTTGTTATCTGTGTGCAGGGGTTGTTTACGTTGTGTTTCTTGGTTCTCCTGCTGGTTCGATAACCTTTGTTTCATATCTGAGGGAAATACCTACCGCCGTTGTGCTGCATCATCCCTTCCTCTTTATGGAAATCCCGACGTAGCTTCAAGCGACATCAGTTGCTAGTAGTGTTGATTACTCCTTGTAGTTGATGCTAGTTGGTTTATTCGATGGAAGATTATATGTTCATATCCTTAATGATAATTAATACTCCTTTGATCTTGATTATGAATATGATTTGTGAGTAGTTACGTTTGTTCCTGAGGACATGGGAGAAGTCTTGTTATAAGTAATCATGTGAATTTGGTATTCGTTCGATATTTTGATGAGATGTATGTTGTCTCTCCTCTAGTGGTGTTATGTGAACGTCGACTACATCACACTTCACCATTATTTGGGCCTAGGGGAAGACATTGGGAAGTAATAAGTAGATGATGGGTTGCTAGAGTGACAGAAGCTTAAACCCTAGTTTATGCGTTGCTTCGTATGGGGTTGATTTGGATCCATATGTTTCATGCTATGCTTAGATTAATGTAGGATCAAAAGTATGTCTAGAGGGGGGGGGGTGATTAGACTACTTGACCAAATAAAAATCTAGCCTTTTCCCAACTTTAGTTCTTGGCAGATTTTAGCAACTTAGAACAAGTCAAGCAATCAACCTACACATGCAATTCTAAGAGTATAGCAGCGGAATGTAAAACAATTGCATATGAAGGTAAAGGGAGGAGTTTGAGGGAGCAAACGCAATGTTGACACGGAGATTTTTTATCCGTGGTTCCGATAGGTGGTGCTATCGTACATCCACGTTGATGGAGACTTCAACCCACGAAGGGTAACGGTTGCGGGAGTCCACGGAGGGTTCCAACCACGAAGGGTCCACGACGAAGCAACCTTGTCTATCCCACCATGGCCGCCGCCCACGAAGGACTTGCCTCACTAGGGTAGATCTTCACGAAGTAGGCGATCTCCTTGCCCTTAGAAACTCCTTGGTTCAACTCCACAATCTTATCGGAGGCTCCCAAGTGACACCTAGCCAATCTAGGAAACACCACTCTCCAAGAAGTAACAAATGGTGTGTTGATGATGAACTCCTTGCTCTTGTGCTTCAAATGATAGTCTCCCCAACACTCAACTCTCTCTCATAGGATTGGATTTGGTGGAAAGAAGATTTGAGTGGAAAGCAACTTGGGGAAGGCTAGAGATCAAGATTTATGTGGTTGGAATGGAATGTCTTGACCTCAGAAAATAGGTATTGGAAGTGTAGGCATGTTCTGATGGCTCTCTCCACGAATGAAGAGTGGGTGGAGGGGTATATATAGCCTCCACACAAAATCTAACCGTTACACACAAATCACCAAACTCGGTGGGACCGATTCAGAGAACTCGGTCAGACCGATTTGGTTCATAATGTGACCGTTAGGTGTTTCGGTGGGACCGACATGTCAACTCGGTGGGACCGATATCATTAGGGTTAGGGCATAACGTAATCTCGGTGAGACCGATTACACAAACTCGGTGGGACCGATTTTGGTAATAGACTAACAGAGAGTTGGTTTTCGCTCATCTCGGTGGGACCGAAACGTTACAAAAGGAAACAAAGAGTTTGCATTGCAATCTCGGTGGGACAGATCGCTCATATCGGTTTGACCGAAACGTTACGAAGGGAAACAGAGAGATTACAATCCCATCTCGGTGAGACCGAAAAGACTAGGGTTTCTGGCAGTGGCTATGTCAACTGAACTCGGTGGCTCCGGATATGAAATTTTGGTGGGGCCGAGTTGGACTTGTGGTTTGGGACATATGTGGATATGAGAAAGTAGTGGAGGGTTTTGGAGCATATCACTAAGCATTTTGAGCAAGCACCTCATTAAGCAACACCTCATCCCTTCTTAATAGTATTGGCTATTCCTATAGACTCAATGTGATCTTGGATCACTAAATAGAAAATGTAGAGTCTTGTGCTTTGAGCTTGAGCCAATCTTTTGTCCTTAGCATTTTGAAGGGTCCACTTCCTAATCCATGCCATGCCAATCATTGAGCTTTCCTGAAATATCTATCTTGAAATAGCATTAGCTCAATGAGCTATATGTTGTTAGGAATTACCAAAACCACCCAGGGATAGTTGCACTTTCAATCTCCCTCTTTTTGGTAATTGATGACAACATATAGATCAAAGCTTCGACAAATGATAAAATTGAAAAACATCGTCGCTTTGAGAAGTATGTCATAAGCAAGAGCTCCCCCTAAATTTGTGCATTATTTAAAATTTGCTTTTGAATGCAAATGCACAATCGATTAGGATCATGGGTTACTTTTCCATGTCACATACATCTTGGTGGAGCGCTCAAAATGATAGAAATTAAAAACACATGCACTCATCACAAAGCAAAGTGAATGATCATAAGAGGATATAAGAGATAATATCATCCAACAAGCTTTAAGGGTAGCATATGATCAAACACATGATCAACAAGTATATCACAAGGACATAAAGTAGCATCACAAGCACACAATAAAGTTGCAAACCAAACCAAATAAGTGCAAAGAGAGATAAAAACTAACACTCTCTCTCTTGAAGCCTATGATCTATACATTTTTCTCCCCCTTTGGCAACAAGTTACCAAAAAGTTCGAAAATGCATAGTGCTAAACGACTCTCAGGCTTGATCTTCGGTAGGAGGTGTTTAGAGAACTCCAAGGACGAAGGCTTCTGATGAAGTAGCTGGAGCTGGTGGAGTAGCTGCTGGAGGTGAAACTGGAGCTGTAGCTGCTGGTGCTGATGCTGTGGCTCTAGTGTCTGTCACTGGCACTGCAGCAGATCTCTGTCCTCTGGGCACTCTGGCAAAAGCATCTATGGTAGACTTGCCCTTCTTCTCCTCTGCTTCCTCCTGAAGCTGCTCAACTGCAGTTTGGATTTCTGTTACCTTGACATCAAGGTCATAGAATTTTGTCTCAATAATCCTTTCCAAGCTCTCCTGGTTCTTGGTCAGGGTGGCCAAGCCCTTCTCAATCCTCAGGGTGGATTGGATCAGATATCCAAGCTGGTCTTGCTTGCTCTTCAAGAATACCTGAGATGCCTCTTCCACAGTTGGCATCTTTGCAGCCTTCTCTGCCTTAGCCTTCTCTCTCTTTTCATGTGCTTGAGCTGAAGATGGTTCGTTCTCATTCATCACTACTGTGTTATCTTCAAATTCAGGATAGATGGGCAGGTGCTCCTTATCCAAGATGTACTTGCCTTTGCCCATCTTTGAGTTGATCAGCTCCTGAATGTGTGGGGCATACCCACAACTTCTCTTCTGATCAGCTGAAGTCCTCTTGATTGTTTCAACAATCAGGCTCATGACTTTGAACTTCTGTGGGACATCAAATATGTGCAGCAAGTTGATGGCATGTCCTCTGATCATTTTATGATCACCTGACTTGGGTAGCAGTGTGTTCCTTAAGATCTAGTTAATAGTTGGCAGACCAGACAACAGATAGTGTACAGATCCAAACTTGTGTGTATCCAAAGCAGCATCTGGGATCTCTTTGTACATGTTGGCCATACTGTTGTGGCCTTTCTTCTTCTCTGCATAAATGTCCAAGTCATCCTCATGTTCCTTAGGAGCATTTATGAGCTTGGCCCACTCATCAACTGTAGATTGGTACCTAGTACCTTCAGACATCCACACTATTCTTCCATCTGGATAGAAGTGGGCAGTGGAGTAAAACTGCATGATGAGCTCATTATTCCACTTAGTGAGCTTTTGGGCAACAAAAGTGTCCACTCCACATGCCTTGAAGCTATCAAGCACACCAGGGAAGTGATCTTCATTTTCCTTGATGAACTCCCAGTCAACCCATCTCATGTCACACACAATAGTCTCATAGAAGTCCTGTTGTTCCTTAGTGTGGAATCTGTAGTCCACAGCAGTCCTTCTCCTGATAGCATAGGGATCAGACTCTCTCCGTAGTCTCAATCCTGCATCCTTCCTGATTTTCATATTCTCTGCAACTGGGTGTGCATCAGTGTGGTCAGGGATCTTGGGCTTCAGCTTTCTCAACACAACAGAATCATCATCTTCTTCTTCAGCAGCTTGAGGCACTGGGGCCTTGTTCTTCTCTTCAGCAGGTATGTTCCTAGTGCTTCTCTTGGGTTTTGGCTTTGGAGCTGGAGCAGCAGCCTTGGGAGTAGCTTTGGGCTTTGATGGAGCAGCCCCTGATTTAATTGCATCTCCCATAAGCTTTTGTGCTTTGGGTACTGGTGCAGCATCCTCTTCCTCTTCTTCTGAATCTCTCATCATTGTTGGCTTCCCAATAACTCTGGCAATGGTCTTCTTGACCCTTTGTTTTCTCTTCTTGCCATCTCCAGTTTCCTTGGGTTCAAGAGTGAACTCCATTGTTTCTTGAGTGGAGGCTCTGGCTTTTGACATTGGAACTCTTCTTGCTGGAGCCTTTGTTTCAGTCCAGTATTTGTTGCAGCAGCTGTGCCATACTCTTTCTTCAGCACCTTTTTCTTTGAAGTGGCTTCATCCTCAACAGCCACATAATCTTCATCCTCAGAGTCAGAATTCCTCTTCTTCGTTGTCCTGGTGGCAGCCTTTGGCAGATTGCTTGGAGTGCTCCTGCTGCCTTCATCATAGCTGCCTGAGGGACTAGTGCCCTCACTCAACTGAACCTGCTCTTCTGACTTGTTCTGGCTGTCACTTTGGTCAGACATCTCTGCAAATACTCTGACAGCAGACCCTGTGAATAGGTTATAGATGAGGTAGAGTAGATGATCATCACAAAGTACAGGAGTTTTGCAAAAAGGATGACTTCAAAACTTAGTTTTAGTTCTTCACAGAAAGCATTTCGGATCTACCAATTTGTAAACTCGATGATACCGAAGCATCTTTTGGAACCTAAACTAGTGAACTCGGTCAGACCGAGTCACAGTTTGGTGGTACCGAGACTGCTAGGGTTTCACAAAGAATCGAACTCGGTCACACCGATTTGCAGTTTTCGGTCAGACCGAAAACGCGTGTGCTTTGGCCTAAGCCAAAATCGGTGAGACCGATTTCTACAACTCGGTCGGTCCGAGATGAATTCGGCGGAGACCTAACCCTAAATTTTCAAATCAAAACTAACCTACGGGATGTTTTCGCTGGACAGGATGATTTCAATTGTGGCAAAGATCATGGCAAAGCAATGTGCTAAGAATCAGAGTTAGGGATTAGCACAAAGGTCAAGTTCGTACCCTAGTTCAGCGACGAACTTGCTACGGCGGCAACGGCGGTGAAGATTTCCATTGACGGCGGCGGAGACCAGCGGCGGGAGGTCGCTGGCGACGAGAGGACGATCCGGAGACCCGAAGAGGCAGAGTAGGTTATGCGCGGGCGAGGAGGTTCAGAAAATTTTCCAAAATTTGGCCCGTTGGTATATATAACCTGACCCTGTCGGTGTGACCGAGTGGAACGACTCGGTGGCACCGAGATGCAAAACTGCAAGCAGTTACTGCAACTCGATGTGACCGAAAAGTTCTAATCGGTTGCACCAAGATTGAAAACCCTAGATCAACTTAGTGATCTCGGTAGAACCAAAAAGGATGAATCGGTCAGACCGAGATGCACAAAGAGGTTTTGTAGGTTTAAGTCTATGACGAATCGGGACTCCGAGTGCTCCTCACATAGAGTGGTTCGAATCTGACTTGATCAAACTTTGTGATGTAGCATGAATAGAGTTTGAGACGAGAAAAGCATAGATAGCTAGAGGGAGTTCTTAGGCATTCTTGTCCATCCATTTGGCAAAAGAGAAAGAGCCAAACAATCAAAACAACAAATGGATGTCCTCGAATGAGTGAAATATGCAACCAACATGCTCACACAATAAAATGGCAAATGAAATATGTGACAAAGCATGCACAAACACTCTAGCATCTATCAAGCAATTTGGCGATGACTAGGTCATCCATATATGAGTATATTGACATAGGAGTCAAATGAGAACATTTGATCATAGGTCATACTCATCGTTTAAGCACAAGTGGGGTTACCACTTTTACATAAAGCATTGATGTGTTCACACCATTAGAGTTGCTTTGACTCAATTGATTAGAGTAAAGCTCCCCCTAGATGTGATATCCCCCCTTAGAGGGATGAACTAACCTTGGGTTTTGTCGATGATGACTTCATGTAGGTGTTGAAGATGTAGATGCTCAATGTTAATGTAGATCATTTGGAGCAATCCTTTGGAGTGAGTTGCACTTTCAATACCTACATGGGTTAGTCCCACAAGGAACAAACAAGGATATCCATAGACATAGAGTGATGCATACACAAGATGATGTCCATGAAAGCATTAGGTTACCTTGTCCCTTGTCTTACCAACAAGAGGGTTTGTGACTCCTTGAACTAGTGCAAGATATGGAAGTTGTTTGCACTTGTTCTTGCCAAAATGATAAGAGTGAAGTATGTTGGCGGAGTCACCCTCAAGAACTCTCTAGTTCTTCTTCTTCTGGATCCACACCATCTTGATGGGAATCCTTGGAGTTGCAGTTGTACTTGATGAAGTAGAACTTGATGTAGTCTTGGGAACCCACTTGACCAAGGCCTTAGGTGCTTCTTCAAATGCATCAATTTCCTCTTGAAGCTTGTCCTTGCCTCTTTGCTTGTGGTCTTGTGGTGGAAGATCATCTTGAGCTTGTGTCCCTTTGAAAGAAGTAGGATCATACTTCTCTTGTTGAGGAACAAACTTCGTCTTGGTGTATTGATCTTCTTCCCACTCAACTCCATTGGCATTGAACTTTCGTTCAAAACCAACACCTTGATTCTTCCGGTGTCTTCCTTGCTTGCGCACAATTTCCTCAAATTGCTTACTTCCGGCAAGGCTCTTGTAAACACCTTTCTCTATAATTCCCTTCAATAATCTATTTTCTTGCTCAAGTGTAACTTGGCTAAGAGAATCATTAGTGGAATCAAGAGAACTACTAGAAGCAACAACATTGGATTTAGCATGGTTGTTGTTACTACTAGATGAAGCATCTTTCTTGTTCTTGTTACTAGATTTAACTTGTGGCATGTAAGTAGACAAGAGTAAACGCTTGGCAATGTAAGAAGAACTTTTCTTGTGAAGATCATCATTGATTGCCTTTAAAAACTCATGCTCTTGCTCAAGGTTGAGCTTTTCAACGCATAGCTTATCATGAGTCTTTAAAAGTTCTCGATGATTTTCCAAGGTAGTTTCATGAGCTAACTTAAGAGTGTTTAGTTCTTTAGTTAGACGCTCAATCTCCTTCTTATCATCATCATTAGTTTTATCTTGATTAGCATGATTAATTGACGTTTCATCATAGTTTTCATCACTAAAGTTGTTAACAAGTAAATCATCATCACCTAGCAAGTCATCTTCATCACTATTGAAATCAACATACTCGGGATGTATTACCTTTGGACCCTTGGCCATGAAGCATCTTCCAATTCCTTCATTTGGTGAGTCAAATATGTCGTAGGAGTTGGTTGACACAAGTGCTAGACCAGCAACACCTTCATCTTGAGTATATTCGGAGTCGGAGCCGGATACCCATTCACCAGCATGAGCTTGATGTCTTCTTTTTGTGTAGCTCCTTGATGACTTTTCCTTCCTTTCCGAGTCCTTGCTTCTCCGAGAGGGTCTTCGTTCATAACGATCATCTCTACTCCTCCTTTCTCTTGGTGGTGATTCTTCTCTTCTACTTCTTCTTTTGGGAGAATCTTCTCTTCTTTTGTAGGGTGCCGTACACTCATTTGAGTAGTGTCCGGGCCTTCCACAATTGTAGCAATTACGCTCACGACTAGAAGATCTTTTATCATTGTAGGACCTTGACTTGGAACTTCTTTCTTTGCTTCTACTCTTGTAGAACTTGTTGAAGTTCTTCACCATTAGGCTCAATTCTTCATTGAAGGTTTGTTTCTCACTTGATGATGTGGGAGGATCACACGAGGCTTTGTAAGCACCAATAGACTTGTTGTGAAGGTCTTCCTTATCCTTGAGTGACATCTCATGGGCAACAATTCTTCCAATGACTTCCGTTGGCTTGAGATCTTTGTAATTGGGCATCATTTGGATCAATGTGCACACGGTGTCATATTTTCCATCCAAGGCTCTTAGGATCTCCTTGATGATGAATTTGTCGGTCATCTCTTCACTTCCTAAGCCGGCAATCCCATTTGTGATGAGAGCAAGCCTAGAGTACATTTCAGCGACACCTTCACCATCCTTCATTTTGAACTTGTCAAGTTGACTTTGAAGCACATCCAATTTGGATTTCTTGACGGAGTCGGTACCTTCGTGCATATAAATCAAAGTATCCCAAATTTCCTTTGCATTCTCAAGACGGCTGATCTTGTTGAATTCTTCGGGGCACAATCCATTGAAGAGAATATCACAAGCTTGAGCATTGTATTGTAGCATCTTCAACTCTTCCGCGGTAGCTTCACGGTTAGGTTCTTTCCCATCGAAGAATTCACCTTGCAAACCAATACACACAATAGCCCAAACGGCGGGGTTATGTCCAAGAATATGCATTTTCATCTTATGCTTCCAACTAGCAAAATTTGTACCATCAAAGTAAGGACCTCTACGGTGGTAATTTCCCTCGCTAGACGCCATACTCTCCTAGGTTGTGAAACCAAGGCTATGACCACCAAACGATATGGAAATCAAAGCAAATGGAGACCAAAGCTCTGATACCACTTGTAGGATTGAAAGTATGTCTAGAGGGGGGTGATTAGACTACTTGACCAAATAAAAATCTAGCCTTTTCCCAATTTTAGTTCTTGGCAGATTTTAGCAACTTAGAACAAGTCAAGCAATCAACCTACACATGCAATTCTAAGAGTATAGTAGCGGAATGTAAAATAATTGCATATGAAGGTAAAGGGAGGAGTTTGAGGGAGCAAACGCAATGTTGACACGGAGATTTTTTATTCGTGGTTCCGATAGGTGGTGCTATCGTACATCCACATTGATGGAGACTTCAACCCACGAAGGGTAACGGTTGCGCGAGTCCACGGAGGGCTCCACCCACGAAGGGTCCACGAAGAAGCAACTTTGTCTATCCCACGATGGTCGTCGCCCACGAAGGACTTGCCTCACTAGGGTAGATCTTCATGAAGTAGGCGATCTCCTTGCCTTACAAACTCCTTGATTCAACTCCACAATCTTGTCGGAGGCTCCCAAGTGACACCTAGCCAATCTAGGAGACACCACTCTCCAAGAAGTGAAAAATGGTGTGTTGATGATGAACTCCTTGCTCTTGTGCTTCAAATGATAGTCTCCCCAACACTCAACTCTCTCTCATAGGATTGGATTTGGTGGAAAGAAGATTTGAGTGGAAAGCAACTTGGGGAAGGCTAGAGATCAAGATTTATGTGGTTGGAATGGAATATCTTGACCTCAACACAAGTGTAGGTGGTTCTCTCTCAGAAAATAGGTATTGGAAGTGTAGGCATGTTCTGATGGCTCTCTCCACGAATGAAGAGTGGGTGGAGGGGTATATATAGCCTCCACACAAAATCTAACCATTACACACAAATCACCAAACTCGGTGGGACCGATTCAGAGAACTCGGTCAGACTGATTTGGTTCATAATGTGACCGTTCGGTGTTTTGGTGGGACCGACATGTCAACTCGGTGGGACCGATATCATTAGGGTTAGGGCATAACGTAATCTCGGTGAGACCGATTACACAAACTCGGTGGGACCAATTTTGGTAATAGACTAACAGAGAGTTGGTTTTCGCTCATCTCGGTGGGACCGAAACGTTACGAAAAGGAAACAGAGAGTTTGCATTGCAATCTCGGTGGGACCGATCACTCATATCGGTTTGACCGAAACGTTACGAAGGGAAACAGAGAGATTACAATCCCATCTCGGTGAGACCGAGATCCCTATCGGTGAGACTGAAAAGACTAGGGTTTCTGGCAGTGGCTATGTCAACTGAACTCGGTGGCTCCGGATATGAAATTTCGGTGGGGCCGAGTTGGACTTGTGGTTTGGGACATATGTGGATATGAGAAAGTAGTGGAGGGTTTTGGAGCATATCACTAAGCATTTTGAGCAAGCACCTCATTAAGCAACACCTCATCCCTTCTTAATAGTATTGGCTTTTCCTATAGACTCAATGTGATCTTGGATCACTAAAATAGAAAATCTAGAGTCTTGTGCTTTGAGCTTGAGCCAATCTTTTGTCCTTAGCATTTTGAAGGGTCCACTTCCTAATCCTTGCCATGCCAATCATTGAGCTTTCCTGAAATATCTATCTTGAAATAGCATTAGCTCAATGAGCTATGTGTTGTTAGGAATTACCAAAACCACCCAGGGATAGTTGCACTTTCAATTAACCTTAATACATCTTTGTAGTTGCGGATGCTTGCGAGAGGGGTTAATCATAAGTGGGAGGCTTGTCCAAGGAAGGGCAGCACCGAAGCACCGGTCCACCCATATATCAAATTATCAAAGTAACGAACGCGAATCATATGAGCATGATGAAAACTAGCTTGACAACAATTCCCATGTGTCCTCGGGAGCGCTTTGCTTTATACAAGAGTTCGCCCAGGCTTGTCCTTTGCTACAAAAAGGATTAGGCCACCTTGCTGCACCTTGTTTACTTTTGTTACTTGTTAACGTTACGAATTATCTTATCACACAACTATCTGTTACCGATAATTTCAGTGCTTGCAGAGAATACCTTGCTGAAAACCGCTTGTCATTTCCTTCTGCTCCTCGTTGGGTTCGACACTCTTACTTATCGAAAGGACTACGATAGATCCCCTATACTTGTGGGTCATCAGCCGTAAGTCCGTGAGACAGGGCGACGGGACCACATATCGTGGATCATTGATCGTTACCGCGCGCTCCCAAGACACTAATGGTTTGGATATGTGATCCGAGTAGGCCTCTGGCCTTTTCGCACTGACCACCATGCGGGGATAAGTATGGGAACTCTACATCGTACGTTTCTCCGAAAGCTCTTCGGACGTCAGCGATTGAGTGGCACGTGCCCGGGTGGTTTGTGTAAGCACCTGCCTTGTATAAGGAGGTAGTCAGGACTGATCCCGGCCGCCCACGCAATGCGCAGGAGTGCAAAGGGCGATGGGCCCAAGACCCCTGAGCGCTTAGGTGGTAGACCGGCATGCTTGCCTCTCCGTTGAACCTAGGTAGGACTACAGCGTGTCGATCTGCCGAGGCCGGGCATGACCAAGGAAAGTGTGTTTGACCGAAGTTAATTGAGCGTGTTGGGTAAGTTTGTGCACCCCTGCAGGGAAGTTTAATCTATTCAAATAGTTGTGTCCACGGTAACGGACGCTCGGAGTTGTATCCCGACCGATACAATTAGAATTGGATAAAGGAGATGTGAAATGGATATGTGGCTCCGGGATTGCTTGCCCGCAGGGAGTCGAGGAATAATATTTGGGCATTACTACAACATACTTACTACTTTATATTATGCTAATCTGCACTCTTCTAATGCTGCAAGATGCTAGAAGTTTCTTGTCGGAGTAATTTGCCACGGGTAGCCTCATCAGCTCCCCATGGCATTTCAAGACATCGGGGTCGACTGCGCCCCTCAAGAATCCAAGACCAAAGCGCCGCCTTCTCGCTGCCGGCTGGTCCAAGCGGCCGGCTACTAGAAGGCGGCATAGCCCAGAGGGCGGCCTCAAGATGGGCTGACTCCTGGTAGGCGGCCTCTAGAGAGGTCGGCTCCCAGCAGGCGGCCCCAAGCACACTCAGAATCTACACCCTCATAAATACGACGGGACGGGGCGTGGCTACAGCGCGCCTCGCCACCCCTAGCCTAGGGCATAGCAAGGTCACAGTGCATCGTACTAAGCGGGCTCTTCCATTCGGCGCGGCACTGTTGCCATGCTGACCCTGTGTTAACCCTGTCAGAGGGGGTTGCGCCCCACGACGGGCTGTCGGTACGGCCCGCAGGCGGCGGGCCCCACTTGACGACAAGAGGACAGGAAGGCGACCGTCCCTGGCCAGTCGGCTCAGTAGAGGCCGACAGATGACCAGGCGGCCCTCCCCCTTTTGGGTACTGGTGCGCCATTAATCATATGAGACGGAGGATGGCTACAGTGAACGCCCACCAGGCGGCGGTACTGTAGCCATGCCTCCCCCGACAATGCACGCATCATTAGCTGCATTACTACAGTATCGAGCAGCCGGCAGGACCCGCAAGCGACGGGTACGGCCTGTCGGCCAAGTACCAGACAGACGGCGGGACCCACCAGGTGGCTGGCCCCACCGGCCAGTAGAGAAGCCGGTGACCAAAGACACTGACGGCTCGGGCCTACACCCGGCCGGATTACCATTGTACCCCTAGGGGGTAGGCCTATATAAACACCCAGGGCACCCATGCAAAGGGTTCAGCCTCTTGTTCACCCACGTACCCATATAGAGAGAGGAAGCTAGGGCTAGACTTGCTCTTCTTCTCCCTCTAAAGAAACAGCTCAAGGAGCAAGCTTGTAGCCACCATTGTTGCTTGAGTGATCACGCGGAGACCCCGCAGAGCAGGACTAGGGGTGTTATCTCCACGGAGAGCCCCGAACCTGGGTAAGATCTGCCGGCGTGCATGTCTTCGCCTCATCCCACTTCCTGGCACCGACGACGTCTTACTAGCCCCCATCATGATAAGCCATCCTTTGGCATATGTCGCACCAAACCCCCGACATTTGGCGCCCACCATGGGGCTAGGTGCACCGTCGTTCGGAGATCTGTTTTGGATGGGAACCCTCTTCCTTCCCCCCGAGCGCAGCCAGCCCGGCACGCCAGACGACGTCTGCGCCAACGCGCTGCATGGCGCGGAGGTCGCCTGCGCGGCGAGCTACCTCGCCGACCTTGTTGGCGAGATCCGCCTCTCCGATGAGCCTGCGTCTGACGCAGGCGCTGACGGCTCCGAGAGCCGCCTCGTCAGCCTCCTCGACTAGCTCCACATCGCCAACAAGCCGGCCGTCGACTTAGAGTCGGTTGGCTCCACCGACCCGATGCTCGTCGACTCCGACACGGCGTCGCTCAACGCATTCCCCACCAACGTGGTGGTCGCTGATGATCCTCTCCCCCGTGCCGACAGCGGTGGCGGCACCGTCATGGAGGTGCTCGTCATCAGCCATGATGGAGTTTCCGGTGACGGTGCCCGAGACCCACTCGAGGCAACGCTGCAAGACCTGTCTGCACCCATCGCAGAAGACGTCGACGCCAAGACGCTAGAGGCACGCCGCATCCAGCTCGTCGAGAGTGCCAAGAAGCTGGCCAGCATGAGACGCCTCTCAGAGGCTTACCAGCGCGAGATGGACCGCGCCGTTGGTGGCCCGCCGGCTCCTGGCGGGCCCAGCTACATCGGTACGGTCCGGCAGCACGGCGCGGCTATTGCCAGCCTGTTCGAGGTAGACCGCCCTATCTATGCCACACCAGCAGAGAACATACGAGCTACCCAGGCGGCAGTAGACAAGCTAGACAAGCTCGAGGGTGACGAGCGTCGCCACATGACGGAGCGTGTCCAGCGGCTCATTGACGCGAATGCCGAGCAGCAAGAAGCCGGCTGCCGCACTGAAGCACCCAACCGGCGGAATGACGACCCACCTCCCCGCCGAGATCAAGGCGCGACATCCCGGACGTCGACTGGTGGTATCCGCGACAGAAGAGACAAGGAGCCGGCAGCTAGCCGCAGTCGGACTTGCATCACCATCGAGCGCGACCAGGACGGCCGCCCAAGAGTAGTGGCACGATGGGACGACTGTCCACCTCCCCCTCCTCCCTGCAGGGAGAGGCGCACTTCCCCTCCGCCTGTCGACCACCCGACACTCGGCGACCGCCTTGGCCGCCGAGAAGGAGTCGGAGAGAACGATGCCCGTCACCGGATCGACCGCCTCAACCGATCCCTGGCGCTAGAAGAAGAAGACGCGCTGGGCCTGCCCTGTTTCCGCCCCCGCATCCGCGATGAGCCCTTCCCCAAAGGGTTCACGCTTCCAAGAGATACGCCCAAGTATACCGGCTCCGTGAAGCCGGAAGACTGGCCGGTCGACTACTCCACGGCCGTCATCATAGCAAACGGCAACAAGCGTGTTGCCGTGAAGTATGTTCCACTCATGCTCTAGGGCACTGCCCGGACATGGCTGAACAGCCTGAAGCCCGCAGCATCAACAGCTGGGTAGACTTCACCAAAGCTTTCGTCCGCAACTTCACCAGCACGTACAAGCGGCCTCCCAAGCCTCGCCAACTCTCCTTGTGCGTTCAAGGCCCCAACGAATCGACTTGCGACTACCTCACGCATTGGGCCGAGCTGCGCAACTCTTGCGAAGGCGTGCACGAGGTGCAGGCTATTGAGTACTTCACAGCCGGGTGCAGAGAAGGCACCCTGCTCAAGCACCGACTTCTCTGCGATGAGCCGCCAACCCTCGACGAGCTGCTGATCATAGCAGACAAGTACGTCACGGCCGACTCCTCCATGAAGACGGAGATTCAAGTTGATGCATCCGGCAAGGTGGCTCCTCAAGCTCCTCGGACTACGGCTGGTGACACCAGTCGACGGTAGCAATAGAATGAGAACAAGCGCAAAGCACCACGGCCGGCTTCCACCAGCCGACAGGTGGCGACAGTCAAAGACCAGCAGCCGGAAGGGCAGCATGCTCCCAAGCGTCAGAAGGGAGGCAAGCTAAATTGGCTGGCTGCCTTCTCCTATGAGCAAACCCTTGATGCTCCCTGCAAATTCCATAGCGGCGTGAAGCCATCCAACCACACCACTCGGAAGTGTCACTGGCTCACGCGAATTTCCAAGGGTGAATGACTGCTACTTCCGCCGCCTGCTGGCTAGCCGCCTCCGCCTCCTCGGCAGCGGGCGGCCCGCCCAGCAGTCGGCACCGTCCAAGATGAATTCCTAGAAGAGCACGGAGCATATGTTGTTTTCACCAGTGTGGCCGATGACAGGCGCAGCCGGCGCCAACAGTCCTGAGAGGTGAACGCCGTAGCCACTGAAGCCCCAGAGTTCATGCACTGGTCAGAGAAGCCAATCAATTGGAGCCGAGCTGACCACCCGGAAGTAATGCCATCTCCGGGTTCTTACGCTCTGGTGTTGGAAGCAACCTTTGCAACGGAGATGCGAGCTGCTCGTTTCTCCCGAGTCCTGATAGATGGCGGCAGTAGCATCAGCATCTTGTACCGCGACACCATGGAGAAATTGAAGATCAAACCCAAGCACCTCCTGCCCAGTCGGACTGTCTTCCATGACATAGTTCCAGGCCTTTGACACTCACCAATCGGCAAGATCAAGATAGATGTCCTCTTTGGGGACAAAGACCATTTCCGCCGAGAGCCCATCTAGTTTGAGGTAGTCGACTTGGAAAGTCCGTACCGCGCACTGCTTGGCCGACCTGCCTTAGCCAAGTTCATGGCGGTGCCACACTATGCCTACCTCAAGATGAAAATGCCAAGCACCAAGGGGGTTATCACCATCTCCGGAGATTACCAGAAGTCGTCCGACTGTGCGGCCGCTGACAGCCGGCTGGCCGAGTCCCTTGTGAACGCAGTCGAGAAGCGGCTCCTTGACTGAGTGGTGGCCATGGCCGGCAAGCAGTCAAACATGTCCCCTGATCCCAAGGAGTCAAAAGCTGAAGGATCCTTCAAGCCGGCCAAGGAGACGAAGAAGATACCATAGGACCCAGAGCACCCGGAGAGGTACGCTGTCATAGGTGCAAACCTCGACAGCAAATAGGAAAGCGAGCTCGTCGATTTCCTCCATGAGAATCGAGACTTCTTCGCATGGTCCCCCAAGGATATGCCGGGTGTTCCGACGGATTTCGCCGAGCACAAGCTTCATGTTAGAGAAAATGCCAAGCCAGTCAAACAACCCCTCCGCCGATTGTCGGAGGATAAGAGAAGAATCGTTGGAGAAGAGATCGCCTGTCTGTTGGCAGCCGGCTTCATCATGGAAGTTTTCTTCCCAGAATGGCTTGCCAACCCAGTCCTTGTACTGAAGATATGGCAAGCTATCATTTCCTCGTCCAGCAAATCAGTGGATACTTCGAGGGGTGCGAGTTCCTCCATGTGCCAAGAGCCGACAATGAGCAAGCAGATGCCTTGGCACGAATCGGCTCCACCCGGCAAGCAATACCAGCCGGTGTCTCCCTTCAGCGCCTCCTCAAGCCGTCAATCAAGCCTTCCCCAGAATCTGAGTCCATCTTTGTGCCGGCTCCTCCTGAAGCAGTCGGATCTGACTCGAGGGCTGCAGTAGCCGGCTCGCGGACCTCAGCAGGCGGCGCGGGGACTGTGGCAGTCGTACCCGGCCCGGGGACTTCACAACCCGGCTCGGGGACTGCAACAGTCAGCCCAGGGACTTCACCAAGCGGCTCGGGGACTCACCAAGCGGTTCAGGGACTGCAGCAGTCGCACCCGGCCCGGGGACTGCGACAGTCAGCCCGGGGACTTCAGCCACACAGCAAGCAGCAATCAACACTGACCCGCCGCCTCCCGGCCCAACCGCCCTCGTACAAGTGGTTGTAGTGGCAGTAGAAGAGATTCAAGCACCATCATGGGCAGAGCTCATCCTCAAGTTTCTGGTGAATAGAGAATTGCCGGCTGATGAGATCGCGGCCCGATAAGTATAGCGTCGAGCAGGAGCCTACACGATAGTGAACAGAGAGCTCATCAGACGCAGCGTGACTGGAGTTTTCCAGCGCTGCGTAGATCACTCGTGGCCAAAGCTTTCCGCCACGATTTCTTCTGGCCGACTGCTTTGGAGGATGCCAAGGATCTAGTCAAGCATTGCAAAGGGTGTCAGAAGTTCAGCTCGCAGCAACATCTACCGGCTTCTGCACTCAAGACCGTTCCCCTAGCATGGCCCTTTGCTGTCTGGGGCTTGGATATGGTGGGACCATTCAAGACAGCACGCGACGCCATGACCCATCTGGTTGTCGCCGTGGACAAGTTCACCAAGTGGATCGAAGCAAAACCAATTAAGAAGTTGAATGAGCCGACTGTTGTGACTTTCATTGCAGACATCACCACTCGGTACGGAGTACCACACAGCACATCACTGATAATGGCACAAATTTTGCCAAAGGAGCCTTGGCCCGTTTCTGCGCGACGCAGGGCATCCGACTGGACCTAGCATCCGTTGCCCATCCGCAGTCAAATGGCCAAGTTGAGCGAGAAAACGGCCTCATCCTTTCCGGCATCAAGCCCCGACTGGTCGAGCCTTTGGAGCAGTCGGCCGGCTGCTGGATCGACGAGCTGCCGGCCGTCCTTTGGAGCCTCCGCACCACTCCGAATAAGTCAACCGGCTTCACCCCATTCTTCCTCGTGTACGGTGCCGAGGCCGTCATCCCAACTGACATTGACTTTGACTCACCTCGCATCACTATGTACACTGAGGCGGAAGCGCGAGAAGACGATGTCGATCTGCTGGAGGAGGGCCGGCTATTAGCACTCAGCCGGTCCGCCATCTACCAACAGATTCTACGCCGCTACCACAGTCGGAAGGTCAAGCCAAGATCCTTCCAGGAGGGAGACCTTGTGCTCCGGCTGATCCAGCGAATAGCCAGCCAGCACAAGCTCTCGGCCCCTTGGGAAGGCCCCTTTATCATCAGCAAAGCATTGGGGAACGACTCCTACCACCTCATCGACACACAGAAGCCCAGAGCACACAAGAGAGATGACTCGGGCAAGGAATTGGAGTGCCCGTGGAATGCAAACCTCCTCCAAAGATTTTACAGTTGATTCAGTATGTATCACGCTGCCTTTTGTACTAAAGCACTAAGACATCGGGGCCCTTGAGGAGCACTCAAGGGCTACCTCCTCTATCTATACGACAAGTTTTACGCCTATGGATGTGTTATTTCTCTAGTCTGCCTTGCACCGGGTTCGACCAGTCGGCCCGGGGGCTTGCCGCCTTGGACTATGCCAATGTTACCTGCAGTCGGACAAGTAGTGTGCCGGCACCTAAAGCCCTCTCTTGCCACAAGCCGCAGCTCGCAGAGTGGCTGTCCGACCGGCAAGAGATGAAGGCAGGAAACAGTGCCCACACGAAAAAATGGCTAAGGACTAAAACATTTTGCATAGGCCAAGACGGCTCCTCTCTCGCCGACCGGCTGCTGAGCAGCCGCCGGCCGATTTATAACTTAAATTGCTACATTCTACCAAACGGCTGAAGTACTTGTTCTTCCCAAACGGCCAAGTACTTGACCCTATCACACACCGCAGAGCGGCTGTCCGACTGGCAAGACGGCAGCTAAGGGAAGGTGGCAAAGGAAAAAGCTAAAGAAGTAGAAAAGCAAGACAAGTCAGAAATCGGCAAAAGATTACTTTTTTACAACAAAAGGCCCTAAGCCAGCATTCAACGGAGTTTGAATACACCCCTACCGGGTGGAATTGCATAAACTTAACAAATTTTGTATGAGAATTACAAAACAGGGAAAAGAAAGATAACTTGGCCACCTAGGCCAAAGGAGCAGCAGCCAGATCGGAGAGGCCGGCGGAGGCTGAGGCTTCGGGTGGTGGAGCGGCCGCCTAATGGGTCTCGGTCTGGTCAGCGCCGGCAGCAGTCGGCTCGCCGACATCTCGCCCATTGGTCGAGACCTGGTCGGGCTTAGGCTGGCCGTCATCTAACCACCCGGCGCATCGCCTTCACCACCCTCGTCCTCATCCTCCTCTTCTTCGCCTTCATCGCTAGAGGCGATCTCCTCCACCGAGTCTTCGCCGCCTTCTGGGTTCAGCCCGAACCAGTTGGGCGGCACTTCGGCGCCCGCTTCGTCCAGCTCAGGGAGGAAGACGCCGGTGTCCGTACATTCGGTGATCGCCGCGGCACGATGACGAAGCTGAGGCGCCACCGCCTCCAGCTCCGCGCCGGCTTCGGCGCGAAGGGTGGCGAGCTGGTCCAAACTCAGCCCAGGGTACCACCCCTTGACAAACTCCAAAGCTCGGCGCGCACCTGCCCGAGCGGAGGAGCCCTTCCACGCCTCGATGCGACCGATGGCCACCTCCAACCAGTCGGAGGTCCGGCTGGCGGTGCGCCGAATAGGAGTGCCCGGCCAACGGGCGGAGATCACTTGAGCTCCAGCACGCTGAAGACCGTGAAGAGCCCGATGCGCTGGCTGGAGACGAGCCTCGATGGCGACCATCTCCTCGGCAAGAGTTCGAGGGGCATTGGGCGCAACCATCACGCCAGCCTGCCTCCGTTCATCGCGGAGGGCCTCGACAGCCTGGTTGGTGGCAACGGAGTAGCCGGGGAAGTACTCTGATCAGAAAAAGAAGAAAGAAATGAGAAGGCGGAAGCAGGCACGCAGGACAAGTCGGCAGGCAGGAGAAGGAAAGAGCAGCGTACCGTCGAGCAGATCCTCGATCTCGACGTAGCCGGCCTCCACGGCTTTCTGAGTGTCAACCTAGTTCGAGCGCTAACTCTCGAACTCGGCCTAGAGTGCCTCCTCCCCGTCCTTGAGCTTCTGCAGCTCCGCCTTATGGGTGTCCGCCTGGTCAGCCAGCTACTTGGCCAGGCGGTCACGCTCCTGCTCCGCCTGGAGGCACGCCGCCTCCTTGGCACGTAGCGCGGTTTGAGCCTAGCCGAATTGCTGCTGCAAGGTGGCATTGGCGCCTACGAAGGCAAAGAAGAAAAAGCAATCAATGATCAACAAAGACAAAGCAAATGCCAGAAAGATCTGGCCCGACTGCTCAGCAGTCGACCCGAATCTCGGGGACTACACCCCGCGGGTGCGCTGACGCGCCCCCGCGACGAATTTAACAACTCAACAAAGAAGCAAGAAAAGGTGGTTGCCGGAAGATCCGGCCCGACTGCTCAGCAGTCGGCCCGAATCTCGGGGACTACACCCAGCGGGTGCGCTGCTGCACTCCCTCGAGAAGCAAGAGGATGGAGTGCTTACTCCGGCTTGCAACCAGGTCCGCGGCCCGCTTGTCCAGCCCCTTTGTCTGGGCATTGAAGGTGGCTGCGCGGACATTGTGGTAGTCCTACAACGAAGCAACAGAAAGAAAGGGGAGTCAGAACTTAGAACCCACTAAGAAGTTCCCGCCCGACTGCTCAGCAGTCGGACCGGAACTCGGGGGCTACACCCAGCGGGTGCGCTGGCGCGCCCCCGCCAAAGACTCCAAGAATCAAAAACAAGAAGCAAGTTACATACCCGAACGGTGGCCCGGGTCTTCACGAACGCCTTCATACATTGCTGAAGGGCGGCGGCTTCGGCCCTGAAGTCGGCATGGACGTCCTGCGCCGCCTTAATCAGTGTGCTTGTCCCGCCCCTGTGCAACCACTCCGTCGGCGCAGAGCTGGTGGCTTCGGCGTCAGGCACCGACGAGCTCGAGGCTCCAATCTCTTGGGGCCGCGGAGCCGAGGCCGCCTTTGCCGCGCGCCGGCGTGTCGGGGTCCCAACGGCAGAAGTCGCCCCTACCACCAGCTCGCCACCGCCTTGAGACACCGACATCGCGTTGGGCCGGCCGTCTGGGGCCTCGGCAGCCGGCGTCTGCTGGGGCGCCTGCAGCCCTGGGACGATGGCGTCTCCCCCTTCCCTCTCCATGGCCGGCTGGTCGATGCCGGCCCCTCCAGTCGGCACCAGGACCTCCATCGCTGGCGCCATGGAGCGCAGTGGAATGATCATCAGTGGGGCCTGGCCATCTATGGCCGCCCCCACTTGCGCCCCGACGGCCGCGTCCGCCTGGGTCCTGGCCGCCTTCTTCACCTGGGCCTTTGCTGAGGCATCGGCCAGGGCCCTGGCCGCCATGTCCGCCTCCTCCTGCGCTGCCCTGGCGGCGTCCGCCTTCGCCTGATTCGCCCTCTCCTGCTCCTCGCGCGCCTCCCGCGCATTCCGCTCCGTTGCCGCCTAGAGCTCGGCGCGGGTCCATGCGGCGGGTGTTGGTAGAGCCCTTCGGCCCTCCGACGATGGAGGCGGAGGTCCACCGCTCAAGAGAGAGCGGTGCCCTGATTCGCGCGAGTTGAAGAGAATTCAGTAGAAGTTTACAAGAAAGAAGAGAAAGCATGAAGAGGAGTGAGCACTCACGCATGCACCATCGGCGGCTGCTTCGTGGTCCTTTGGAACCAGACGGCCTTCACGGTGGCCTCCTCTTGTCTAGTCGCCGCAGCCAAGCCCTTGGGCTTCTTCGGCCGGGCACCATGCAGCTGCGTGCCGGCTCGGCGCTTCGGCGCGCCGCCTGGTGCGGATGGCGCCGCTGAGGAGCTCGCCCTCGCCCTGTTGCCGGCCGGCTGGCGGCGCCGCCCGGCCTCTTCTGCGTCGTCATCCGACCATGCTTTGATGCCGCCTCCACCACCGGAGCCGCCTGCCCCGTCGCCACCGCCTGTGGCGTTGTCTTCCAAGGCGGCCGCCCCCAAGTCGGGGTCGTCCACGTCGCTCACCGCTCGGTCCGGCAGGAACTCCTGGCCTTGCGCCAAGGCGTCGGCTGCCGGCTGGGTCGTGAGGAGCTGCAACACGTCCGACGGATCAGTCGGCAAGCCAGAACTTGGAGGAGGAAATAAAGATCAAAAAAGAGAGAAGAATCGAGAACTTACGGCAGGAGGCGGGTTGGCGCGGGAGTATGGCGGCTTCCCGAACCGCCAGTCCGCCGTGAGCTTGAGGTTCGCGATCTCGGTCACCATGTGGGCCACCTCCGCGCCGACATATCGCGGGTGGATAGCCGGCATGGGTCCCAGTGACCACTCATCTGACAAATCATGTGAGGCCGGCCCTGGAGGGGGAGAACCCGGCGCGTCACGAAAGCCGTCAGCAAGTTGGCCGCCTGGAGGCCCTCTAGGTCCGTCATCTCCTCAAGCCTGGCGACAGTGGCAGCACCGGCGGCCGACAGGTGCTTCGGCTTGTATGTCCAGCTGGCGCGCGGTTCAGCCGGCGGGCCGGCTTCGTAGGGCGGCAAGTTGAGGAAGTCCAGCGCTGGGTCGACGTTCTTCACGTAGAAGTATGATTTCTGCCAGAGCTTGGCAGACTGGATCAGAGTGATGGGAGGAAAGCGGTTGCCGGCTCCTGGGCGCCGCACTCGGCCGGCTCGTCCTTGGCGGCGACTCCAAGCTTGGTGTAGAAACACTCCCCCACAGCTCGAGTGTGGGGAGAATGCCGAGGTAGCCTTCGCACATCGTGACGAAGGCCGACAGCAGCACCACCGTGTTGGGCGTGAGGTGGTGCGGCTGGAGGTTGTAGAACTCGAGGAAGGAGCGAAGAAAACCGCAGATCGGCAAGCTGAAGGCGCGGAGGAAGTGCGTCCGAAACACGACGCGCTCACCGTCCCTCGACGCCGGCGCGATTTCTGTCGCCGACGGGACACGTGCCTCAACATAGCCCGCGCCGGGCAGCCGCCTTGTGTCGCGCAAGAAGTCGAGGTGGTCCTGCTGGACGTTAGAGCCGTCCCATGCACCGGAGTTCGCCTTGTCGTGCGCCATGGATGTCGAAGGCTTGATGGAGGCGCGGCACGGTGGAAGAGGAGCGGATCCGCGGCGGAGCAACAACGCCGCGGGGGAGAAGGACTTGGCCACGAGAGGCCACGACGACGCTCCGGCGAGACTGCAGGGGTGCAGTGGCGGCAGAGAGAAAGAAGAAGAGCAAGGAGAAGGAGGAGGTGGGCACGCGTGCTAGTGCCGTCCCCTCGCCCTATTTGTAGCCCCGGGCTGCGAAGCCAAGGGGGCGGGGCGTGGGGTTCGTGAGACTAACTGCGCCCACCACCCCACGTCCCCGCAGTAACCGCGCAGTAAAAGGCGTGGGGTAAATGCGCTCCAGAAGCCCAACCGTCTACCTCGGCCACAGCGGATCTGCACGCAGGCTGAGGCCCGATAGTGGTGGGCCCTGGCCTATGGCCACGTCCCATCGCGCGTGTGGGCTGGCAGGACCCTTGGCCTGCTGGTGACACGTGGCGCGCGAATAGCTGGCGGCTGGCCTAGGGCTAGGCTAGTGCGCCGCTTGGTTCCCGCCTCGACGTTTCGAAAACCCCTAGGCGGCCGCCTGGTTGTGTCTGACTCCTGGCAGTCGGCGCTTCAGAAGTCGGATGAAGCAAGATCAACAGATTACTCATGGTAGGAAGCTGCTGCGGCCCCACGTCACTTTCAGCCGCGGCGCCCCACCAGCTCTGGGGACTACTGTCGGAGTAATTGGCCACGGGTAGCCTCATCAGCTCCCCATGGCATTTCAAGACATCGGGGCCGACTGCGCCCCTCAAGAATCCAAGACCAAAGCGCCGCCTTCTCGCCGCCGGCTGGTCCAAGCGGCCGGCTGCTAGAAGGCGGCATAGCCCAGAGGGCGGCCTCAAGATGGGCCGACTCCTGGTAGGAGGCCTCTAGAGAGGCCGGCTCCCAGCAGGCGGCCCCAAGCACTCTCAGAATCTACACCCTCATAAATACAACGGGACGGGGCAAGGCTACAGCGCGCCTCGCCACCCCTAGCCTAGGGCATAGCAAGGTCAAAGTGCGCCGTACTAAGCGGGCTCTTCCGTTTGGCGCGGCACTGTTGCCACGCTGACCCTGATGTCACCCCTGTTAGAGGGGGCTGCGCCCCACGACGGGCTGTTGGTACGGCCCGCAGGCGGCGGGCCCCACTTGACAACAAGAGGACCGGAAGGCGGCCATCCCTGGCCAGTCGGCTCAGTAGAGGCCGGCAGATGACCAGGCGGCCCTCCCCTTTTTGGGGACCGGTGCGCCATTAATCAGATGAGATGGGGGATGGCTACAGTGAACGCCCACCAGGCGGCGGTACTGTAGCCACGCCTCCCCCGACAAAGCACGCATCATTAGCCACATTGCTACAGTATCGAGTAGCCGGCAGGACCCGCAAGCGACGGGTACGGCCTGTCAGCCAAGTACCGGACAGACGGCGGGACCCACCAGACGGCTGGCCCCACCGGCCAGCGGAGAAGCCGGCGACCAAAGACACTGACGGCTCGGGCCTACACCCGGCCGGATTACCATTGTACCCCTGGGGGGTAAGCGTCATCATCGTGCCACGGCGATCACCGAAAATACGGACACCAGCGTCTTCCTCCTTGAGCTGGATGAAGCGCGCACCGAAGTGCCGCCCAACTAGTTCAGGCTGAACCCAGAAGGCGGCGAAGACTCGGTGGAGGAGATCGCCTGTAGTGATGAAGGCGAAGAAGAGGAGGATGAGGACGAGGGCGGCGAAGGCGGCACGCCGGGTGGTGAAGATGATGGTCAGCCTCAGCCCGACCAGGTCTCGACCAACGGGCAAGATGTCGGCGAGCCGACTGCTGCCGGCGCTGACCAGACCGAGACCCATCAGGCGGCTGCTCCACCACCCGAAGCCTCAGCCTCCGCCGGCCTCTCCGATTCGGCTGCTGCTCCTTTGGCCTAGGTGGCCAAGTTATCTTTCTTTTCCCTGTTTTGTAATTCTCGAACAAAATTTGTTAAGTTTACGCAATTCCACCCGCTGGGGGTGTATTCAAACTCCGTTGAATGCTGGCCAAGGGCCTTTTGTTGTAAAAAAAGTAATCTTTTGCCAATTTCTGACTTGTCTTGCTTTTCTACTTCTTTAGCTTTTTCCTTTGCCGCCTTCCCTTAGTTGTCGTCTTGCCAGTCGGACAGCCACTCTGCGGTCTGTGACTGGGTCAAGTACTTGGCCGCTTGGGAAGAACAAGTACTTCAGCCATTTGGTAGAATGTAGCAATTTAAGTTAGAAATCGGCCGGCCGGCTACTCAGCAGCCGGTCGGCGAGAGAGGAGCCGTCTTGGCCTATGCGAAATGTTTCAGTCCTTAGCCATTTTTTCGTGTGGGCACCGTTTCCTGCCTTCATCTCTTGCCGGTCGGACAGCCGCTCTGCGAGCTGCGGCTTGTGGCAAGAGAGGGCTTTAGGTGTCGGCACACTACTTGTCAGACTACAGGTAACATTGGAATAGTACAAGGCGGCAAGCCCCCGGGCCGACTGGTCGAACCTGATGCAAGGCAGACTAGAAAAATAACGCTTCCATAGGCGTAAAATTTGTCGTATAGATAATGGAGGTAGCCCTTGAGTGCTCCTCAAGGGCCCCGATGTCTTAGTGCTTTAGTACAAAATCCAGCATGATACATACTGAATCAACTGTAAAATCTTCGGAGGAGGTTGAGGGAGTCCTGGACTAAGGGGTCCTCGGGCATCCGGCCTATTATCAGTGGGCCGGACTGATGGGCTGTGAAGATATGAAGGCCGAAGACTGTACCCGTGACCGGGTTGGACTCTACTTGGCGTGGAAGGCAAGCTTGGCGACCAATTATGAAGATTCCTTTCTATGTAACCGACTCCATGTAACCCTAGATCTCTCTGGTGTCTATATAAACCGGAGAGCGTAGTCCGGATAGGTGGATACTCATTACCATAGTCATACGGGCTAGGCCTCTAGGGTTTTAGCCATTACGATCTCGTGGTAGATCAACTCTTGTAACACTCATATTCATCAAGATCAATCAAGCAGGAAGTAGGGTATTACCTCCATAGAGAGGGCCCGAACCTGGGTAAACATCGTGTCCGCCGTCTCCTGTTACCATCGATCCTAGACGCACAGTTCGGGACCCCCTACCCGAGATCTGCCAGTTTTGACACCGACATTGGTGCTTTCATTGAGAGTTCCACTGTGCCGCTGACGAAAGGTTCGATGGCTCGCCTTGTCCTTAAAGGCGACATCACCTCTGGGGGAGTTCTGGCCCCAATCCAGATCCTCCGGCTGGGCAGCTTCACCATGATCGCCCGTTCGGCCGTCGAGCCGACGATGACCTCTTGGGCCGTCGAAACCCCCCTTCGCATCAACCCCGAACACTCCAAGCAGATGGATCTGGCAGAGTTTTCGTCCTTAAACGAGCTCCTGGATCACATCATTGCTTTGGGAATCGCCACAGATTACGATTGGATCGGGCCTAAAACCGATCAAGGAGAAATCAAAACTCCACCGGTCACCCATCAGATAGCGGTAGTCGAGGAGCAGGACGGCGAGTCTTCTTCTATGTCGAAGATATACTATATCCAGATCGCCGATCAGGAAGAACCGGATACCCACAAGCGAAAGGATGCGGCCAGCCTCCCGAACATAGAATCGGACGGCAGTCCTAAACAATCAGAAGATACTCCGGGGCCCGAACTGTTGAGTCTGGAGGATCTCCAGACTCCGGATAATCGGTCAGGTCAGGGTTCGGATTTAATTCCACCCACCCACCCGGACATAGACGCTCTCATGAGCATAAAGCAGCACTCTCATGAAACGGTCCACCATTTCTGGGCCAGATTCCTCCTTGTCAAGGACAAGGTAAAAGATTGCCGTGACGAGGACGCAATATCAGCGTTCTGCAAAAATTGCGTGGACGAAGGAATCCTTAACGCCATCAATCGCCGCCGCATACTGAAATTTGCTGACTTAGCAACCATCGTACAAAAGTACTGTGCAATGGAAAGCGCCTGGAAAACTCAGGCAGCTCGTTGGGAACCACCGGCCGCTACCCGGCCCCTCGTCCGAACAAAAAGGACGCACCCTCTCGGGACATCTGACCCAACATCAAAGAAATCAAAATCCATTATGGGGCGCGGTACCGTTCTGGAAGGATGGCTCGATGGGCCATGCAAAATACACACAACACCGGATAACGCTTCAACCCACAGCCTTAGAGCATGTTGGATACTTCAGCAAGTGGCCAAGAGCGGCGAGGATATCCTCACCAAGAATACACCAGAACAACACCCCCCAGAAAACGACAACCCCGAAGTACTGACGGTCTTCGAGACATTCGCCTCAAACAATAGGCGCAAAAGGGCACTCCGCGAGCTCGTCGAAGTCTGCCAAATCGCAGCAATAAACCCTTGGAACAACACGGCCATAACTTTCAACGCCGGTGACGAACCAAAATACAGGACAGTCCGAGCACCAGACGCCTTGGTCCTCAACCCAATCATGGACGGCTTTCGACTCACCAAGGTTCTCATGGACGGCGGCAGCGGACTAAACCTCATCTATGAAGATACTCTCCACAAGATGGAAATAGACAGGAGCCGCATCGAGAAAAGCAGTACGACCTTCCGAGGAATCATTCCCAGTCAGGAGGCGCGGTGTGCGGGAAAAATCAAACTTGACGTAGTATTCGGCATGCCGGAGAATTATCGGTCCGAAGAGATAATCTTCCAAGTGGCCCCTTTCAACAGCGGATATCACGCCCTCTTAGGGCGAGATGCATTTACACGCTTCCAAGCTATACCTTATTACGGGTACATGAAACTCAAGATGCCCGGGCCCAATGGCATAATCACTCTCGCCAGTGATCCAGACATAGCACTCTGTGCCGAAAACAAAACCGCATCCCTAGCCCTCGAGGCATTATCTGAGGCCCACGCGGCCAAAGAATTAACCGCACTGCGCTCCACGGTGGACAGGGACGACGTGATCCTAGACAAACGACCCAAATCCACCTCCTTCAAACCGGCAGAAGAAATAGTCAAATTCCAAGTCCACCCAACAGACCCCAAGAAGACAGCGTCCATTGGAGCACAACTAGACTCAACGGTCGACGCCGCGCTACGAGAGTTCCTGCGCGAGAACTGGGATATATTCGCCTGGCACCCTTCTGATATGCCAGGAATCCCACGCGAATTGGCGGAACACAGCCTCAATATATTGAAGGGATATAAACCGGTCAAGCAAACACTGCGGCATTTTTCCGAACCTAAACGTCTAGCTATGGGGGAGGAGCTAGCAAAGCTAATCGAAGCCGGATTCATTAGAGAAATAAAACACCCAGACTGGCTAGCAAACCTGGTGATGGTGCCAAAGAAGGATAAATCCTGGCGCCTGTGCGTCAATTTTAAAGACCTCAACAAGGCCTGCCCTAAGGATCCCTTCCCCTTACCCCGCATCGACCAGATCATTGACGCTACCGCAGGACATGACTCATTATGCTTCCTCGACGCATACTCTGGATACCATCAGATCAAAATGAAGGAGTCCGATCAGGCCGCAACGGCATTCATCACCCCATACAGGCCCTTCTCCTTCAACACTATGCCCTTCGGGCTCAAAAACGCCGGCGCCACTTACCAACGCATGATTCAAACATGCTTGGAGAAACAGATCAGCAAGACAGTCGAAGCATCTGTGGATGACGTCCTCATCAAAACTAGGCATGTCGAGTCGCTAATAGATGATTTACGCCTCACATTCGACAACCTCCATGCGTATGACATCAAGCTCAATCCGGAAAAATGTGTTTTCGGTGTCCCCGCCGGAAAATTACTGGGCTTCATCGTTTCCAACAGAGGAATTGAGGAAAATCCAGCCAAAATCCAAGCTCTGTCATAGTTGGCCACGCCAACAGACCTTAAACAGGTCCAAAAGCTCGCGGGATGCGTGGCAGCGTTAAGACGCTTTATCTCCAGATTGGGAGAAAAAGCCTTGCCACTCTACCGCCTTCTTCGACGTACCGACCACTTCGAGTGGACGGACGCGGCAATGGCCGGGCTCAAGGAAATAAAGGCCCTCCTGGCAAACAACCCAACCCTGGCCACGCCGAACGTCGGCGAACCCATGTTATTATACATATCGGCAACACACCAGGTGGTGAGCGCCGTGCTCGTCGTCGAGCGAGAACAGGACAGACACAAATTCCCACTTCAGAAGCCAGTATACTACGTGTCCACTATCCTCACACCATGCAAATCCCGGTACCCTCATTATCAAAAGATAGCATACGCGGTCTTTATGGCATCCCGGAAGCTGCGACACTACTTTCAGGAGTGCTCAATCACGGTGGCTTCCGAAGTGCCACTCAACGACATAATAAACAAACGCGATGCTATGGGCCGGATTGCCAAATGGGCCATTGAGCTCCTTCCATTTGACATAACATACAAACCGCGTCGGGCCATTAAATCCCAAGTACTGGCTGACTTTGTCGCCGAATGGACAGAAGCCGAACTCCCTAAAGAGTACGACACTTATTCCAACTTGGTTATGTATTTCGATGGTTCCAAATTCTGGCAGGGTTAGGAGCGGGTGTCGTGTTAACATCCCCCACCGGAGACGTAGTTCAGTATGCACTCCAAATATTATACACAGACTCAAACAACGCAACCGAATACGAAGCCTTATTACATGGTCTCCGGATGGCCGTATCCATGGGCATTCAACGCCTGGAGGTGCGCGGGGACTCAAACCTCGCAATATCTCAAATAAATGGAGACTTTGATGCCAAAGATCCGAAGATGGCAGCTTATCGTAACGTTGTCGTAAAAATGTCGGCTCGGTTCGAGGGGCTTGAATTTCATCATGTCGCCCGAGAAAGTAACCAGGCGGCAGACGTCCTTGCTCGCATTGGCGCTAGGCGCGACCCCGTCCCACCTAACATTTTCTTGGAAAGGCTCTTTAAGCCATCCGTGGTGTGGCACGGGGAGGGCGACACCAACAGTCCAGATTCGAACATAACCCCAGATTCCGAACACACCGATATCATCGGGGGCTCAGCCACCGAAATAACACCGTCGACCCATCTCATTATGGTAGTCATTGCCCCATGGACCGAACCCTTCTTGGCCTACATTAATAGGAAGGAGCTTCCCGAAGACCAGAATGAGGCCCGCCGCATTGTCCGGCATTTGAAGGCCTACAAGGTTCATGACGGAGAGCTCTACAAGAAAAGTACTACCGGAGTACTTCAAAGATGTATCTCCGAGGAAGAGGGGCGGCAGCGTTTGGCGGAAATTCATGCTGGTCTAGTCGGACACTACGCCGCAGCCCGGGCCCTTGTTAGCAAGGCCTTCCGTACAGGGTTTTATTGGCCGACGGCCTGAGCAGACGCGCAGGACCTTGTCCAACGCTGCGTCGGATGCCAACTTTTCTCCAACCAAAGCCATTTGCCCCCAACTGCCCCACAAACAATCCCCATCACTTGGCCTTTTGCGATTTGGGGGCTGGACATGGTCGGACCCCTTAAAGGAGGCAGCCATAAGAAAAAAATATCTGCTGGTCATGGTGGATAAATTCACCAAATGGATAGAAGCCAAACCAGTTAAAACGGCCGAAGCCGGACCGGTGATAGACTTTATATCTGGCATCGTACACCGTTATGGTGTTCCACATAGCATCATCACCGACAATGGCTCCAACTTTACAGCCGACAAGGTGAAAAATTGGTGCACCAATCTGGGCATCAAGCTCGATTACGCCTCTGTCTATCACCCGCAAACAAATGGTCAAGTAGAACGGGCTAATGGTCTTATTATGAGCGTCATCAAACCCAGGCTAGTGCGGTCTTTGGAAGAATCATACAAGCACTGGGTTGAGGAGCTCGACTCCGTACTCTGGGGGCTGCGGACCACGCCCAACCGTACTACCGGATACACACCTTTCTTCATGGTGTATGGTGCAGAGGCTGTGTTGCCCTGCGATATTATACATGACTCACCTCGAGTGCGTATGTACGAAGAGAAAGAGGCCGAGTTAGGATCGGCAGGACAGCCTAGATGCCCTGGAGGAGGAGCGCGACGTCGCCAAAGCCCGTTCAGCATTTTATCAACAACAGGCTCGAAGATATCAAAGCAGAGAAGTACGGGCCAAGACTTACAACGTTGGCGAACTCGTTCTATGCTTGCCGGAGAAGAAAAAGGACAAACTCAAGCCCAAATGGGAGGGTCCCTTCATAATCGACGAAGTTCTTACCAGCGGAGCGTACCGTCTTCGTGATGCATCAGACAATCGCCTAGAGCCGAACCCCTGGAACGCGGCCAGACTCCGAAGGTTTTATGCCTAGCGCCGAATTCTTTGTTCGTCCCCTTCTCCCTTGTAGTTTCCATTACTTTTTCTCTCTTTTCCACCTATATTTTTCGCTTTAAAGCTCTCATACGGCTCGACCGAACACTGCTGACGTACACATATTTACATATGTACGTCCATTATACCTGGGGGCTTCTTTAACAGAAGCTTGTTAATATTATTTTCCGAGCGTCAAGCTCATCACACATACGCGTTTTTCCCGTATGTATTTTATTCAACATTATATGCATCGATATGACTTAAGTTTTGGCCAAGCTGGGTTGCCTGGCTCCTGTGCTTACCCCTACGTTCCTGATTGTTTGGCTAGGTGGTAAAGGGAGCACCTCTGCGATTGTTACTGCCGGGTCATCCGGATGTGTACCTCAGACTGGGTGAAGCCGAAAGCTAATTCGGTCAGTGGATGAAAAATGTTTTTTGCACTCACTCTATTGTGAACCCCCAGAAGCTATACACACTGTGATTTTCACATCACAATTCGGACATGTCTACTAATGCATGCACACCCAGGGAAAGGAACCCTTAACGAAACTATTCTCCCTGGAAGATGTTTCTTACAATCTCAATGTAATATAACATAACTAGCCGGATACAACTTGTCTGTTCAAGCAACTATGACCCCCACGCTTAGTTTTCCACGCATACCCCGGCCTATTCGGCCGTGACGGTATTCGGAAACACTCCACACCTTCGGGTCCAGAGGTTGAAGCGAAAAGGTCTGCCATGACAAATGATATACAATTCAGCTAGAATTCCACATGGTGAGGAAAGTACATAGTCACTTGGACTCAAACACTTCCTCCTCTATACCATCTAACAGGCAGTCTAACTTACAATCCTGTTGGGAATATTTGGCGGCCACCTCTACTTGGTCATATACTAAAGTAACGGGAATTTCTTCCCCATTTGGCCCTAGCGGTCCAACCCGGGCCATGTGATTAGGATTCAGCTTGGTATATCGCGTTTTCACCATGGCCCAGGCCTCTCGCGCACCCTCTCGGCAGGCCGATATCTTCCATAATCGGATACGCCGCCGCGCTCCCTTGAACAGCTCTACATGCTCCTCCATACTTCCTGGAGGGGAGGCGGATGGCCATAAGGCCTTGGCAACACTCTGCATGGCCAGCCGAGCATGCTCGTGCACTTGCGACCGTCTTTGCAGCAGATCACTTGATGATCCGGACACCTCCTCTTCAGGACAGCCCGTCAATATACCTGCAAACATAGCTATATCAGTTCCATTTATCTCCGAACTACTTAAAAAAAAGTTCGGATACATACTGAATATGCCGCCCCGCAGCTTCTTGTTCTCCTTCACGGAGTTGGCTAGCTGGGCCCGCACATCTTTCAACTCTTCACCCAACGCAGTGTTGGAATCCTGTAGCTTGTTTTTCTCATCCCTGACGCGGGTCAGCACACGCTCGCCTGCGGCGTGTTGCCTCTTTGCCTCTCTTTCTCCCTCTTGGGCGATCTTCAACTTCTTTTCAAGTTGATCAGGCGACCCTATTATGCGATCAGTGGCAGTATTAGCACAGTTGGTATATAATTATTGTTCCTCGATGGAGGGGAACGTTACCAGAGGACAGCTTCTTGAAGTTTTCCAGTTCGGCGGTAGCAGAATTTAGCTGCGCCCGACACTCCTCCAGCTCTTGAGCTAGCAAGCCATTCTTCTCTGTAAGGACCTGGTCATACAACGATCCTTAAATCAGTTGTGCCAACTGCTTTCAGTCTCGGGGGCTACGGGCATATGGTCATCCTTTTTTGGAGAAAGAAAACTTACCCGCACATCCGCCAAATATTGCTTCGTGGCTCTTCTAAGCCCATCTCGAGCAGCTCGGATGTATGCGTCACCCGAGCTAAAGGCATCGAATGCCTCCTCCGAGAACTTGGGGTCCCGTAAGACCGCCCTACAGCACCGATGATTCATGGCGCTCTCTACCTCCGAGTTGGTAATGGACATATTTTCCGAAACCTCGGCCGATGGACAGTCCGGCATTGTTCCCACACTGGCCCCCGTCTCTCCGACTGGATCTAAATCCTGGTTGTCGGGAGCACGACCGGCCGGGCCCCCGGACACAGTTCGGCGAACCTTTTTCCTGTAATCAAACAAACGCACAGGTCACAGTTGGATGCGGCCGCTGACAAAGCATATTTACCCATACCTCCTCGATGAAGGCCTGGTTGTGTCTTCACCGGCCTTCCTCTTCGAAGGCCTGCCCGGCACAGGAACCGATCTCTTCGGAATCGTCGAACACCTCCCCTATGGAGCGCGAGACAGTGCGGTGGGTGAGGCAGAATAAAAGCACTCTTTTAGAGAAAGTGTCTCTTGATTACTTACTTGTGAAGCAGGAAGAAGGCCAGGATAGTCGGTGATGATGGCCACTTCTGTGCCATCATAGCTCGTCTGGTAAAACACTCCCTCGGCGAGCACCACGAATATATCCGGATCCTCCTCAAACCCAGGATCAAGCTCCCGGTTGTGGTTTTCCGGCTGTGGGGCGGGACTATGAAGTCCTTCGGTGGCCTTTCGCCAGTGCTGTCATAACAAACGGATTTGAAATTTATCAATAGGAATCCGGCAAGGGAAGGAATGAAAATAGAGGGGTGGAAGCTTACCCAACTGGGAGGATCATACATAGAATACCCATCTCTGCGCTTAATGTGAAGAAATTCCTCTTCCTCCCCTTTAAATAGCTCGGCCAATATCTTGGCCAGAGCGGCGGGAGTATACGGACCTTTCCGGCCATAGTGGGAGGCGTCATCCTCCCCATTGTAGTGCCACATTGGCAGCCCTCTATATTGTAGCGGCTGAACCCCTCGCACTATGGAGGTCGCCATTACCTCGATTATTGTGAGTCCGGACTGAGCGAGCGTCTTTATCTTGCTCATGAGCTGACGAACTTCCGCACTGTCATCCTCTTCGCGACTCCGGGGACGCCAACTGTGGTGTTTCTTCAGCGGAACGCTCGCAAACTCGGGAAGACCCTTTCGAACTGGGTCAGGAAGTGCGACGCCCTCAATATAGAACCATTCGGAAGGCCATTCGTCAGACGCCTTCCTTGGTGTGCCGGACAGATATCCGGTATCGGCAATATGCCACACTTCGGCTCCACCCACTTCAAATATTGACCCCTTGTGATTACGCGGGACAAGGCAGAACAACTTCCTCCACAGCTCAAAATGGGCCTCGACGCCCAGAAACAATTCGCATAAAGTGACATAACCCGCAATGTGCAGAATGGAGGCAGGGGTGAAGTTGTGCAGTTGGAGGCTATAATATTCCAGAAGCCCTCGGAGGAACGGATGGATTGGGAATCCGACGCCTCTTAGCAGGAAGGGGACGAAACACACTCGCTCTCCCCCAGATGGGTCGGGGAAATCCTCCGACTGAGTCTCGCCATTAAAAGAGGCCAGTCCTGCTCGAACAGGGACCAGATCCACGGGAGGAAGAAATCCCTGCGTTTGCAACTTCGTCAGTTGGTTGTGGGACACAGAGCACTTCACCCACCCGCCTTTCTCTGGGCCGGAACAGGAGGAGGAGCTGGGAATGCTAGCCATGTTGGAATGGTCTCTCCTAGCAGTCTACTGGGATTTTCTCGGCGTAGCATCGAATGGATCTAAGATCCAGTCTCTTTAAATAGGCACCCGGCCTTCATGGACGGGGTGTTATTTGCAAAAACACCCTGACCTTCCACATTCTCTCGACACATGGAAGACGAAGGTATTAACGCACAGAAGCCGAGGGAAGCGACTTTGAATCAACAGCCGAATATATTACTTGGAAGTCATCGGAGGAGGAACCCGCCTTGCAATGCCGAAGACAATCTGTGTGTCGAACACTTCATTATTGAAGACTGGTTCGGGGGCTACCGAGGGAGTCCTGGACTAAGGGGTCCTCGGGCATCCGGCCTATTATCAGTGGGCCGGACTGATGGGCTGTGAAGATATGAAGGCCGAAGACTGTACCCGTGACCAGGTTGGACTCTACTTGGCGTGGAAGGCAAGCTTGGCGACCAATTATGAAGATTCCTTTCTATGTAACCGACTCCATGTAACCCTAGATCTCTCTGGTGTCTACATAAACCGGAGAGCGTAGTCCGGATAGGCGGATACTCATTACCATAGTCATACGGGCTAGGCCTCTAGGGTTTTAGCATTACGATCTCGTGGTAGATCAACTCTTGTAATACTCATATTCATCAAGATCAATCAAGCAGGAAGTAGGGTATTACCTCCATAGAGAGGGCCCGAACCTGGGTAAACATCGTGTCCGCCGTCTCCTGTTACCATCGATCCTAGACGCACAGTTCGGGACCCCCTACCCGAGATCTGCCGGTTTTGACACCGACAGAGGTTTGCATTCCACGGGCGCTCCGATTCCTTGCCCAAGTCATCTCTCTTGCGTGCTCTGGGCTTCTGTGCGTCGATGAGGTAGTAGGAGTCGTTCCCCAACGCTTTGCTGATGATAAAGGGACCTTCCCAAGGGGCCGAGAGCTTGTGCTGGCTGGCTGTTCGCTGGATCAGCCGGAGCACAAGGTCTCCCTCCTAGAAGGATCTTGGCTTGACCTTCCGATTGTGGTAGCGGCGTAGACTCTATTGGTAGATGGCGGACCGGCTGAGTGCTAATAGCCGACCCTCCTCGAGTAGATCAAAGCCGTCTTCTCGCGCTTCCGCCTCAGTGTACATGGTGACGCGAGGTGAGTCAAACTCAATGTCAGTTGGGATGACGGCCTCGGCACCGTACACGAGGAAGAATGGGGTGAAGCCGGTTGACTTGTTCGGAGTGGTGCGGAGGCTCCAAAGGACGGCCGACAGCTCGTCGATCCAGCAGCCGGCCGACTGCTCCAAAGGCTCGACCAGTCGGGGCTTGATGCCGGAAAGGATGAGGCCGTTTTCTCGCTCAACTTGGCCGTTTGACTGCGGATGGGCAACAGACGCTAGGTCCAGTCGGATGCCCTGTGTCGCGCAGAAACGGGCCAAGGCTCCTTTGGCAAAATTTGTGCCATTATCAGTGATGATGCTGTGTGGTACTCCGTACCGAGTGGTGATGTCTGCAATGAAAGTCACAGCAGTCGGCCCATTCAACTTCTTGATTGGTTTTGCTTCGATCCACTTGGTGAACTTGTCCACGGCGACAAGCAAATGGGTCAAGCCGTTGCGTGCTGTCTTGAATGGTCCCACCATATCCAAGCCCCAGACGGCAAAGGGCCATGCTAGGGGAATGGTCTTGAGTGCAAAAGCCGGTAGATGTTGCTGCGAGCTGAACTTCTGACACCCTTTGCAATGCTTGACTAGATCCTTGGCATCCTCCAAAGCAGTCGGCCAGAAGAAACCGTGGCGGAAAGATTTGGCCACGAGTGATCTGGAAGCCGCGTGGTGGCCGCACTCGCCTTGGTGGATATCTTTGAGGATTGCTTGGCCCTTCTCTAGTTCTACGCAGCGCTGGAAAACTCCAGTCACGCTGCATTTGACGAGCTCTCTGTTCACTATCATGTAGGCTCCTGCTCGGCGTTGTACTTGCTGGACCGCGATCTCATCAGCCGGCAATTCTCTATTCACCAGAAACTTGAGGATGAGCTCTGCCCATGATGGTGCTTGAATCTCTTCTACTGCCACTACAACCACTTGTACGAGGGCGGTTGGGCCGGGAGGCGGCGGGTCAGTGTTGATTGCTGCTTGCTGCGTGGCTGAAGTCCCTGGGCTGACCGCCGCAGTCCCCGGGCCGGATGCGACTGCTGTAGTCCCTAAACTGCTTGGTGAAGTCCCCGAGCCGCTTGGTGAAGTCCCTGGGCCGACTGTTGCAGTCCCCGAGCCGGGTTGTGAAGTCCCCGGGCCGGGTGTGACTGCCACAGCCCCAGCGCCGCCTGCTGAGGTCCGCGAGCCGGCTGCTACAACCCTCGAGTCGGATATGACTGCTTCAGGAGGAGCCGGCACAAAGATGGACTCAGATTCTGGGGAAGGCTTGATTGACGGCTTGAGGAGGCGCTGAAGGGAGACACCGGCTGGTATTGCTTGCCGGGTGGAGCCGATTCGTGCCAAGGCATCTGCTTGCTCATTGTCGGCACTTGGCACGTGGAGGAACTTGCACCCCTTGAAGTATCCACTGATTTGCTGGACGAGGAAACGATAGCTTGCCATATTTGCATCCTTGGTGTCCCAGTCATCCGGAAAAAAATGGATGGGTCTAGGCGTATTTCAGTTCTAGATACATCCTTTTTTATCCATTTCGGCAACATGTAATCCGGATGGAGGGAGTATGGTCTAAGAGCTAGGGATACGATAGGACAACACAGTAAAAAAACACTAGTTGAATGTAAAACTGTATGCTAGCGGAATACGTACAGAAAAAACTAAGGCAACATACACGTGTATGATTGGGAAACTAAGATGGCATTGCAACAGAGCACTAGAACAGCACTTCAATGTATTGGTATGGTAGACAGATGAAGTACATACTGATGAATAACAATGCATAAGATATTCAGAAGCATGATGTCCAAATTAAGCAGATGGCATTGCGATAGAGCAAGGACCTTGTGGGGTGAAGAGGATTCAACATCTTTCTACAAGTCTTCTGAAGAACTGCCTTTACATGTTCCATCATATTGGGTATCATTGACATCAAGTTTATTGGCCTTTACATTGCTCCGTGAGGTTCTTGTGGATATATCAGTGTGTGCAATTATATCTGACATGCATGGAAGACAACTAGTAGTTAGATTATGTAATGAGTGCATGTAGGAGACGACATAAATAGTAGGACTGGGGTTAACTAGCAGCAACAGGTCTCAAAAACTAAAGGGAGAACACAGATGAAAGCTACAGAATATGTATCGTTTGTACTCGAGATTAACTAGATGGCACACAAAAGTATTAAAGAACAACATAGGTAATACTAGAAGTGGTATAATACTATAATCACCAGCCTGTGGGATAGCATTGGCTGATGGATGATAACTATGGAACAACGTTACCTAAAGAACAAGTATCTTAGCTGAACTACGGAACAGTGTTAACTCCGGAACAAGACCCGTAAGAGATCAGCATGAATATACAGTGAAATGTGATAATCTATTTTCCATGCTTAGATGAATAACAAAGCCATAAATGTTGCACACAAGTAAGATGAGGGTACAACCTATCTGGCCGCCATCCATAGGAGTGAGCATCATGTGCTGACTTGTCGATGGCCCTGCAGTTGTTGTGGCTGTCCATGTCGGGAACGCGCATTCGATGCAGGGAACTGTTGAGTGGGGACTATAGCTACCTTCTGGTGTATGCTTCCCTTGTTGGAGCAGCTGCGGTGAGTCGGAAGACGGTGTGGCTGAAGATGCAGATAACGCATAATGTCAAGAACGACACCTCTCTTTGATCTGAAGAAATACACTAAGAGATCAACAGCAAGGTACGAGAGTGGTCACACGTCTGTTGACTGAGATAAATTGGGGTCACACGATTTTATTTTATTTTGGTACTGTCCGATCTACGCCGGATGGCTTGATGGCTGTCTTGTGCCTCCCGGCTAACACTGTTAGGAATCTTCCCCGAAGAGCCAGCGACCAACGGCAGAGCAGCTTGCCTCCGCCGTCCGTGGCCCCGGCCAAAACCCCGCTCCCTGCCCCACCGCACTGCCGTGGTTGCGCCGCTCCCGGGCCAATCCACAAAGACTCCCCGTCATCCAGATCCGGCGGCGGCAGTACCTTGAACCCACACAACTCTAAGATAGCCATCTAAGCGCTGCTTCCGCGGCGAACTTGCGGCCCCACACCCTTATGTTAGACACCAGCCAACCGGCAGCCTAGGAGCTCCGCCGCCTCGAGGGGTGCTGCTTCCCATTGGGAATCGATTGGCCCAGAATAAAAATTCAGACAACTGACGCCTAAATAAAGTGATTTGAGATGAGGGTGCGACCTATCTGGCGGCATGGTGAAGTAGGCAGGTCCAGCTGCCGAGTCGGTGAGGCCGGCGCGGTTGCGGTGGCCACCGGCGGCAGGGAAACAGCGATGTCGCGACGGTCGATGGCAACGGGGAAGCAGCGCCGGGACTCTGGACGGATCCAAAGTTGGAGCCGCTCCGGCGCTGTGAACAACGGCGGGGGTGAATCGGCTCCGGTACGGTTCACGTGGCCGTCATCGAGGCAGCTCCAGCAGCACGGAGTAAGAGGCACACGGCCCAGTGCACTACGGCAAATGGACAGGGTCTCCGGCATTAGGGAGGAGGGCGGCTATGAAATTGGTGCGGTGGGGGCGCCATGGAGGAGGGGCTGAGGTTTCGCGGCTCGGGAGAAGGGAGCTTCTGGGGAGAAGGTGATTTGGCGCCCACGAGGTATGAATGGAGGGGGGGAATTGGGAGGCGAGTGGAACCATGTTTTATGGACGCATTTGTCTGAAATGTGAGGGGGAGTTACAGTTCTACCCCTGCCTTTAGGCTTCTCGGCTTGGGTCTGTGTACTGAGGGTCGGGGATAGTAGAGTAACTTTGCTTCTCCCCAAATAGTGGGCGGGAGCGATTTCGCGCGAGGAGGGCGTGTTTTGAAATATAGTGGGCGCGAGCGATTTCGGGCGAGGAGAGCGTGTTTTGAAATAGTGGGCGCGAGCTATTTCGGGCGAGGAGAGCGTGTTTTTCCGACCATGGTTTACGAATTATTCGGCACATGTCATTTCGGCCGAGGAGAAGGCGCACTTGGATGAAGTTACGAACCTACCCTGGATGCACAACGGGCCAATTAATGCGTCTCCCACATAGGACGGTAATTTTGCGTCTCCCATTTATTTGCTCGGGTGAATTCCACCGAGCAGAGGATGTTTAACGGTTCGTTCAAAATTTGGGAGAACGAGCATCCACGTCTACCTTACCAAGTCGATTCGAATCAAATTTAGAAATATTCGCTTGCCACTTCTTTTTTAGATGGAGAGATGATGCTCGGGAGTAATGTGTTTTTACATGCTCGTTGCTAGCGATTTACTATATGACAAATAGTTGGCCCACTCAAAAACGGGAATCAAACCCAAAATGAAATATCTCGATTCAATGAAATAGCTCGTTCACCAGGTCAAAATAGTGAACTAAATCCAAAATTGAACACCTCAATCGAATAGCATGTTGTACAGTATTATAGTACTCCATGAACATGTTGAAAGTCAAATTAATGAACTTGTTTGATATACGCATATATCCATTCATGTGTGGATTGCAGACAGCATGTTCTCCAATTTAAATATTTGAATGCAAGTTTATATTGAAACATGGTTTATATCAGTCTTTGATGCATAAAATGCGACCTCCCCCTCTCTCGGACTCCTGCTCTCTCTCTCTCTCTCGCCGACAATCCTCAATTCTGTCGCACGCATCGAACACACAAACCTTCTTGGTCCTCTCTCTCCATCTCCATCTCTCTCTCTCTCTCTTTGTGTGTGTGCGTGGGGGGGTCTTTCTAGTTCGCATGCATATATACTCCATCTATAGGTCTCTCTCGCACACTATGTATGATTCTCTAGTCCAAGCTAGATATCTTGGGTGCACTCATCGTACGCACACAAATTCCTTGGCTCGTTGCTCGTAACTCTCTCACGCACCACTCTGTCGTCTCAGAGCTCTTCCCCCTCTCTCTCAAACTCTCCATCTACCCGGGTCACACATACACATGCATATCTCACTCGCACTCAATAGGCCCATCTAAAACTCTATCTCTCTCCCTCGTTCTCTCTCCATCTCACACGCACACATACACAATCTCATGCCTAGCTAGCCAAGTATGATGGTCTCTCACTCAATTGTAGGCACACGCAGTCCCCCCTATATGTATATGACTAGCTAATCTTAGTCTCCATCACAAACATGTGCATGGTCTATCTCAATTTCTCTCGGGGCATCTTTCTATCGCGCACGCACCTCCCTCGATCTCCCACCCATATAGTCCCCTCAGGATCTCGAGGGGGTCTCTCTATCACAAACACACCCTCTCGCCCTCCCCATGCGTCCATGTTCTCCATGTGTCCCTCTCGACCTTTGTTCCTTGTTGGCCAGACCTCTATTGGACATGTGCTATAGGGGTGTCTCTCTCCGTTGCAAACAATCACACACTAGCTATCTTCGTGTATCTCCTCGCCTCGCTTTTCTATCTCGGAGATGCATGCGTGATATGTTCGCCTAAGAAACGAAAAAACACACACTCTCTCTCTCTCTAATTTGTCATTTGTTGTCACTTTCTCTTTCACACACATACTCTTTTTGCACACTTACTCATTATCCTTCACACGCACTTGATCCCTCTCGACTTAGGCACTCTCCTCGGTCCATAGCATATTGATTTATTGAAAAGTCAAACATCACAAAGTTTGACCATGTACGTGGAGAAAAACAACTACATCTGGAACGACAAACATATACCATTAGATTCACCATGAGATGTAGTTTCGTATGATGTATCTTTGGTATTGAAGATATAAATAACATTTGTGTAAACCTGATCAAAGTTTCCAAAGTTTGACTTCTAAAAAAATTACATGCACTGCATTATCGAGCGGATGGAATATCTCTTTCCCCCTCTCAGCTATCTGACGCACCACTCAGCCTTATCGGGGCTCCTCAATCTCTCTCAAACTTTATATCTCCCTGGTTCACACATACACATGTCTCGCTCGCGCTATACATATAGACCCATCCAACACTCTCCGCCCTTGTTCTCTCTCTATGTGATACGCACCCCCTAATAAGTACCATAATCCCTCACTCCATCATAGGCGCAAGCACTCCCCCCCCCTAAGTATGATTATCTCTCACTAGCCATCAGGAACACACGTATTGTCTCCTTCCATCCATACGTCTATCTCGATATCTCTCGGGTATCTTCTATCGCGCACACACCTTGTCACTCGATCTCCCACCCATGTAGTCCCATCACGATCTCCAGGGGATCTCTCTATGACAAACATACACTCTCTCCTCCCCATGTCTGCATTTTCTCAGTACGTCTCTCTCGACCTCTCTCCCTTGTTTGTCAGACCCCTCTTGGCCACGTGCTAGGGGTCTTGCTCTCTCGGTTGCAAACAACCACACACTATCTCCTCACCTTGCTTCCGTTGTCGAAGATGCATGTGTGATATGTTTGCATAAGACACACACGTTTTTTCTCGACTTTTATCGAGAGTTGTCCATGTCTCTTTCACACATGCACACACACTTTTTTCACTCACTCTTTCTATTTCACTCTCCCTCTCTCTCTCTCTCTAGTTAGGGACTCTCTCACGTCCATAAGCATATGGATGTTTTGAAAAGTCAAACCTCAAAAAGTTTGACCAGGTATATGTGGAGAAAAACATTTACATCTGGAAAGATCATTAGATTCATCACAACATGTACTTACTTCATACTATCATTTATCTTTGGTGTTGTAGATATAAGTAATTTCTTTATAAACTTGGTCAAAGTTTCAAAAGTTTGACATTAAAAAAATGTTGGAACTACATTATCGAACGGAGGGAGTAGCTCTTTCTCTCTCTCTCTCTCTGCTATCTCTCACGGGCCTCCCCTCTCACACGAACACTCTATACCGACGGATTATATGCTCACTGTGTCAGCGTATAGCTCCGTATATTGTTTAGTTGACCAGTCAACCAGTCCACATGCCGCCTTGTCAGCTCGTGTTCTGTATCTTCGTGTCTGGCCCATGTGGCAGTGGGTGAAAATAAGTAACTAGAGGCCCATCTAACACGCGGTGAAGTAAACAAAGTTGAAACCACTCGGGGTAGCACCCCGCACGCTAGTAAATTGAGGGCGCATTGAGGACACACTTCTTCCGCGTGGAGGACGCACTCGCGCACAATTCACCACTGTGCGGCGGCATGCATAGAAGGATGCACTCGCGCACACCCAGCACACAACACACACCAGCACACGTGTACACCGGCGTCGCCGCCGGTTGAGATGGACGGCGAGGCAGCAAACAAGCGGAGGCGGCTCGAGCCAAAACCGCATTCGGCGAGCCTGGACTTCATCAGCAGCCTCCCCGACGACATGCTGCTCGTCATCATCGGCCTCCTCCCCACCAAATCTGCCGTGCGGACCGCCCTGCTCTCCCGGCGGTGGCGCCCCCTCTGGCACCGCGTCCCCCTCAACCTCATCGCCGACAGCTGCCTCTGCGACGGAGATTGCAAACGCATGGCCGCAGTCTCCAAGATCCTTTCATCGCACCCTGGGCCAGCCAGACGCCTTGACATCCGCATGTTCAGTACCAACTGCAAGGTCCAACCCAAGTTCGACGAGTGGTTCTAATCCCCTGCCCTAGATCAGCTCGAGGAGCTCAGCTTTGAAGCTGGACGATGTCGCTCTCTGCCGCCGTCCGCACTCCGCCTCACGCCAACGCTGCGCCGCGCCAGCTTCAGCTCCTGCTATCTTCCCCAGATTAATGCCGCGCACGCCCTTCTTCTCCCTCAACTCAAGCAGCTCGACCTCTTCGACGTTGTCATCTCGAAGAAGGCTATGGAGCACCTGCTCTGCAGCTGTACTGCGCTCGAGTACCTTCGTCTTGAGCAGATCCACAGGTTCATTAGCCTCCACATCGCCTCGACGAATCTCCGATGGGTTTATGTGTCTTGCTGGCCCCGCAACAAGACATCAATTGGGAAGAGATCACTCCAGCTGTTCCACGTTATGGTCAATGAGAATGCGCCTTTCCTTGAGAGATTGCTTGTATCGGATCTAGAAGGTCCAACAAAAATCAGCATCATTGATGCGCCGAAATTGACAGCGTTGGTGCACTCGTCTGCCAAATTCTCCGAACTCTTTATTGGATCCGTAATCGTTCAGGTACAACACTCATCTTCTTCTCCGTCTTCTTGAAATTCACATTTTTAAATTTATTCTTGATGTATTTACGACCGTCTTCGAGAAAATGATTCCCACAAGCTTGACCCAGTCTATGCGCACAGTGAAGATCTTGGCAATAAAATCTATCGGCCCCAATCTGGATCAAGTTATTGGATTCCTTACATGCTTTCCGTGCATGGAGAAGCTACTCATCGAGGTGAAACTTCTTTCCTATTAGTAAACGGTAATCACAACGTAGCTCAAATTTTTCGTAATTTTCCCAAATTACGATGACAAGTGTAGTGTTCAAAACTGCATCTACGCACTGCACCGAAAGAAATGTTTTTAGTATTTTTTCTCACGTGATCATCTGCATCGTTTTTTTGTTGTACTACTATAGTAGCCTAGGCTAGTCATAGTGGAAAGTAACTTAGACTACTCCAGTAACTCTATGGTTACCCTAAGAGCAAGTACTACCTCCGTCCTGGTTTACTCTTCCTATTTTGTAGTATCAAAATTTGACCATAGATTTAACTCACAAAATTTTAATGCATGTCACTAAGAACTATATCGTTGGATTCATATTTGAACATAATTTCAAATGGTGTAATTTTTAGTGACATGCATTGGCATTTTCTTACATAAATATATGGTCAAAATTTTATACTAAATAAGAGGTAGTACAAAAGTGGGCTATAATGGCCCTCCACTATGTAGGCCAAAACACGTGCCAAATTCACTTGTGATGCATTTGGCATCGATGCCCCTCCATTGCTCACTTGGTGCCCCAATCTGGATCACCTACTTTGCTTGGTGCCAAATTAACTCACGCAATGAAAAAACACTTGCGTGGGAGAGAGAGAGAGGACTGAGGAAATAAAAAAACACTTGTTTGGGAGAGTGAGAGGCTGGTGTAGTTGGTTTGATTGATTTGTTTATACATGTGGGTCTGTGTGCACAGTGGTGCCAACTCTCTCACATCGCGAGAGCGGTGCCAAAATCTTTTGATTTGACATCGATGCGTATTATGGCATCGGCCACATAGTGGAAGGCAGCAAATGCCCAAGCTCTTCACGTACTCCTAGGTAAATGAGAGGAAAGAGAAAGAGAGAGAGAGAGTGAAAAAATATCACTAGCCAGCCAACCCTATCGTATGAGCGAATGATATTGGTACCTCTTGATGACACGGCAATCTTATACAGCCAGCTGCTCTAATATGTTCTCTTCTTTTGCAGATAAACAAAGACCCGAAAGTGAAAAATGTGCTGCACTATAACAATCTCATCGAATGCCTTGATCTCCATCTTACAGAAATTGATTTGATCGACTACCTAGGGAGCACATATGAGATTAAATTGGCCAGGTTCTTTGTTCTGGAGGCAAGTGTGCTCAAGGTAATGAGGTTTGGCGTTCTCTGGTGCAACAATGAATGGCGTGCTGATCACCGCAAGCGTCACAGCCTAAATGACAAAGTCTCCGCAGAAGCTAAATTTGTTTTTGAAACATCAAGTGGCCAGAGACTCGAAAACTTATTTGCCCATTAGTGACTTGTTAGGGCGGTGGATTTTAGTTTGTACGATAATGCTGCATCCACCTAAAGTAATGAAAGTTCTTACGTAAACTTCCTAGTAATTCCCTCTTCGTAGGTGCAGCATTACTCCTAACATTTGTAATATCAGTTTGAAACTTGTAATATTGCCGTGTCCTATTCCTGCGTTTTCAAAATCCTGCGAATCAAACAGGTCCTAAGTTGGTGATGATGTTGTGCCTGCCATCTTTCACCAATAGCCGTCGGATCTAGATCTGACGCATACAAACCAAACTTCTCCAGTTTTGCAAAAAGATGCCCGCACTTGTTCCCTATTTACAAACAACTCCTTGTCTCTCACAATCAGCCTTATCTCCTCCCCACCACATCTAGGCCCAGTTCTTTTGCCAGAATCTGGGGATTCTCCCAGAATCCGACCCCTACCCAGCTTCTCCCAGAATCTTTGAGCCCCATTTGTTTTACAATCCTATCTAGTTAGGATCTAATTAGATTGGATTGTAAAACAAATGGGACTTAAACATTCTGGGAGAAGCTGGGAATGGGTCGAATTCTGGGAGAATCCCCAGATTCTGGCAAAAGAACTGGGCTCTAGAAGGCCATGGAAAAATCTGGCGCGATGGCCACTGCCCGCGCCGTCCACCCCCCAATCTTGGTGTTCCGTGCAATGCACGGGCATCTACGCACGGGAAATTATGCCGAACACGGCTAGTTGTAAGCAGGCTAGGTCTACATCCATGATGATAGTGACTGCAGACGGTGAGGCTGACTATGGTATGCCGAACACGGCGCCTATACTCAGGTGTCATCTCCGGCGTAGGGTCTTGTCACTTCACTGTGAGGAGCAGCACGTAATAATTTGACCAACGGGTAGTATAGTGCTACTACATTGGTAGTAGTAGTAGTAGTACTACTACTAGCACCACCGTATGGATTTAGTAGTACTACCACGTCCATCTGGAATTAGTATTTGACTAGCAATATCTAGTAATGCATGTCACAAAAAATGTACTACTCCCTCTGTAAATAAATACATGGTGTATTGTTTTATTCCTATCGGTGAGATAACTTAATGTCTTTTTGCTACTTAATAGGATTACATGCAATGAACTAACCACTGCATGTGATGTTTGGTAGTCTCAAGTCATTGAAAGCATGCACGGGCACAGAGGGGGACGCAGCTTCATTGACTTACTGCACCTGCCTTTGGGTGTATGACACGTGGGCCCAACGGGTGGCTGGCCAACCTGTCATACAGCCAAAGGCAGGTGCAGTAGAGGGGCGAGGAGTAGATGGCCAACACGCACGTGAATTCAACGCAGTCTGCACTTCTCATATAAAGGCTCCCACCAGTCCAATCTACGAAATCCTACGCACCTACGCACCCAAGGGCAAGAGTGATCACTCCAATCGCAAGATCGGTTGACTAGAAGCTAGACCCATGGAGGCGATCAGCGCGAGAATCAGCCGGCTGTGCCAGATGGTCCACAACGCCGGCCTGCGGCCCGACACCAAGGAACGTCTCCAGGTAGTGCTTGAGGCCGCCAGGGCGAGGGGCCGCTTGGACGACAGCTTCGTATCCTTGTTCGACGAGGTCCTCGTCGGCTTCCTCGACAAGTTCACTGTCGTCAAGAAGCTCGCGGACGACCTTGACGTACGCCTCCAGCCCACGCGCCCAGGCTCTGCAATGCCTGCCACCCTCAACAGCCTCTATGGTGACAACCTCTTCGACGCACTGGTGGCCCTGCGACTGCCCGCCGTCACACCGGAGAATGTCCACCTCGAGGTCGCGCTCACCACGCAGCGCCTGGCGCAGCAAGACACCATCGACATAATCACCCACGTCTACGCGCAAATCGTCCACAAGGACTACTACATGCAAGAGGAGGACGATAGGACGCTGGCCTTCTTGGACCGCAGGGCAACCTTGGACGGCATTGTTCAGAAGCACGTTGAGCTTGCCGCCAACGCCGCTGCTCCTCACACGTCGGTTGGTGACCCAGTGCACTAGGGCATGAGGATGTCGTTGATGGATTCATATGTATCTTTATCTTTCCGTCAAATCCATGTAGTAGTATATGGTACTACTAGTAATTATCTTACCTTTCGCATCAACTTCATAATTTTCCTACGTACTCCATGCATTAACCGCGCCAGAACCAAACTTCTCATTACTCTAGGGAAAATCGTTATTTCTATCTATCGGTCGCGCCATGGAGCGGAACCAAATTTTACAAGTTACAAGTTCAAAAGGAAAAGCCTGTCGTGTTCGCGTCGCACCCCCACACGGTTTGTCCAGCAAGGTGCTCAAGGGGGAATGCGTGCTGTGTTGCATTTTCACTTACAAGTGGGACTGCAGTTGAGCAAACCGACTATCGGCAAACCCCCACCCCGCCCACCGCGCGATGGCTGAGAAAACAGGAGGGAGAAGAGATGGTTGTAGCACGGACTCCAAGAAAATTGGTGTCGGATGGGACTCGTGTGGGTGGCATGTGCCATACTGCTAGACATGAATGCTAGTTATGGCCCATGCCACCCCACTATATCGAGGTGCTGGTTACGTAGAACAAATTTCCTGGAGTCCGTGCTCAGCCCTCCTCTATCTCTCTTCTCAGCCAGCCAGCAGACGCGCGGAGCCCATCGTCTGTTTGCTCATATGCGGTCCCACATGTTAGTGAAAACGCAAGAGGACCCACTGAACCTGCACATCTTTCACCTCGACGTGCTGGTGATGAAAAACAAATCCAATAAAGATCTTCGGTGGCCGCTTTTGGAGTTACGCAAGAGTAGTAAGATTCTATTTACAAGTTAACCCAAGATGCACATCACGTGGCTTCAACTACCACTCTATTTTCTTGCATGACACGACCTGGATGCTGGATATCCCACGTGTCGGCAAAAGGAGGAAGAAATCGACCAAATCTTCGGTTGTGCTCTCGGATTAGACTAGTTGTGCTAACTTAACATTTTATTGTGTAGAATGGATGCAAGTTTTGGTATTGGGAAGAAGTGTACAACAATATATTGATAGAGAGCAATTTAGTAGATGTTCTAGCACTTTTAGCTAGCATAGAGGCTAGAGATGAGACTAGTGCACTTGTTGATAGAATAGAGGCTAGACACGTCTACTTCTTTACACTCGAAGAAGAAAGAAGCACACAGGATCGAGCCTCCGCAGATCAACAATGAATGTATCGAGAAGGCACTAATCCAACTTACAGGAGCAGTTATGGAAGTTGGATATCTTCTAAAATGTATTCTTGTGGTTCTTGTTTTTCTAGTCAAAATTTTGGTGATGTATTTCCATGTACCCAAAAATCAATGATGAAAAAAAGATATGTGTTTGCAAAGAAAAATGTACGCGGCCGGGATGCGTCCGCGCGTTCGGTGCACGGCCACCACATCCGAGAAATGGCCCAGACACGACCCCATTGCCCTACCCAAACGAATAGAATCCGGGCAAAACGGAGGTCCGTTTGGGGTCGTGCGTGGGAGTTGGCCTTACAAGTGGGACCGCAGTTGAGGAAACCGACTATCGGCAAACCCCCACCTCGCCCGCCGCACGATGGCTGAGTTAGAGAAACGACGAGGTTGAAGAGATTGTTGTAGCACGGACTCTAAGAAATATGTTGTCAGATGGAAGTCGTGCTGGTGGCGTGTGCCGTACTCCTGGACGTGAATGCTTGTTCTGGCCCATGCCACCCTACTACTCCTACTACTTATAGTAGTAGTATCGAGGATTCGAGGTGCTAGTTACGTACATCGAACACATTAACATATGGCCCACCTCACACTGTGGCCAAATTTCCCGGAGTCTGTGCTAGGTTAAAAGGTGTTCTTTGTGAGGATGGGTGGCTGGTCTCAAGTTTAAAACTTGTTGTATTACGTACGTAGACGTAGAGATAGTGCAACATGTGAAGCTAGTACAAATAGTGTACTATTGTTGATTGGCCTCATCCGATAACCTGTTGCAATGCACGTACAATTATGTATTCGGAAAATATTTTTTTGCCTCGTCGCAGCACCCACTCAGAGAAGCGACTCGAAAGCCATTCATAAATTTAGTAAGTTTATCACAGGCATATCATTTTATTACATACAACAGGTCATCAACCCACTACGACAACAAGGATACATTATAAATACTAAAGTTTTCATCACACAACAAATAACAAGCAATGAAATGAACTTCAACTCAACCAATCCTCGGTGTTGGAAACGCTTGCTTTGAACCACAAGCAATTCTCTGGGAAGAGCCAGCTACTGTCAATCTCGAGATCAGCGCAGGACTGATCATCCAGGCTGAAGCGGCCTACTATATCACGACCAGGGTAGGGAACCACCGCAATGTACGACGTATAGATACAGTTGCTTCTCATAAATGGTAGTAACATTGTGTCAACAGCAGTTGGATCGCCTTTCACCATCATTGGATAGTTTTGTCCAAGGAAGAGCGAGTTTGCTCCAAGACTATCAATACTGTACCAGGGAGAAGGTGTTGGCGCTAGCACACTAGTATCCATCCCGAATACCATGCAACGGGTGTTGGAATAGGTCCGGAGAGTGCGACCATGGGAGACAACACCTGCTCCCTCAGTAGTAACATCAGCAGTGGGCTGTATACAGACAAGAAGTGGTGATCCATTGGAATTAGTTGCCAGCCGCCAGTGAGCATATGGGCCCTTCTCGTCCTCATGCTCGTGATCATCACCATCGTCATCTCCCCCTTGGTTATAAATTTTTTCAAGTATAGGTGGTGGAATGTTCACAGGACCTTGGAAACACGAGAAGAAGGTTAATTAGTAGAGAAGGGAAACTTGCTAACTCGCATGCATGTGGATGAAACAATTATAATTACGGTGGAAGACAAACGTACCGAAACTACGAGGATCCCATGCAAAAACAGTGCCACGAGTGGTGGCAGCAAACACAAGACCCTCGTATTCAATTGCATCACAGTACACATCCGTGTATAGAAATTGATTTTTGAGCAATATCCATCCAGTCGAACCACGAAGGACGACAACAAACTTGTCGAAGATAGCAACAACTTGATAGTTCTTGTAATACCAAGAGAGGTTGGGAACTTGACAAATTGCTATCTTTCATAGACGATAGTCACCATGATCATATTTGAACGTATGTAGATCATCTGTGTGCTCAACCTCAGGGCACTCAGAGATTTTTGGAAGTGGAATCCGCTAACGAGTGTACACATTCACAAGTTCCCACTCGCAATTGTACCCAATATAAACAACCCAATCTCCATTTGCGCCTGCCCAAGCCTTGCCCTCAAGCGATGGCATCTTAACATCATACATATCATTATCAAGCGGCATCAACTTGCACAAGGCGAGGCTTCCCTCGTCCCTGTGCCAGTCAGCAGGGTCACGGCAAAGAAGATAGGGGAGATCAAACCGCTCCTGGACCCTTGGGTTCCTTGTAATGATGTTATTAGTTGAGTCCAGAATGTTCTTGAACGAACCTGCCATGCTAGTCGAGGTGATGACGTCGCACCGATCAATGAGTTCCCCCACCACGTCATCTTTCAGATCGGGGCAAGAATAACGGGGTCATTTCCGGCTTGTTCCGTCCATGGAGAAGATGATCGAACAATGGCAGAAGGAAGGGTGAAGGCAAATGGAGGAGGGAGGAAGAGCGTGCGACAGCAGTTCCAAATCAAGAGGGGAAGGCGAAGAGTCAGTGGACAGTTGCCAGTTTGCCACGGTACACGAAGAGGCGCCCCGGCCTACACGTCCTTTCGGAAATTGTACAAAAGGACTCGCCATCGTCTCACTGAAATTTTGGAACGGGACCACATGTCAATGAAACATGGTGTGTAATTTCTCGTGCAAAATGCGATCTGGCCGCGTTGGCCCAAGGTGCCGCATTAGTTATCGACCTTTATTTTTTTAACATACAATCTGAGTGGATAGCTCCTGTGGTCATCACACGTGAGCAGATATATAGGTGGGCTAGGTGGGCAGGCGGTAAGTGCTAAAAGAGTTGATCTCAAAAAATAGTTGATCCAATGCTTGGTTTTGTTTGGATTTTCCAACTATGACCATTGGATAGAGTGAGTCAATGGCTTACGTTCAAAGTTATTCTCATACTATAGAATGGTATAGGAACGTGGAGAGATTTGGTTGATTTTATATCACTGAATAATATAAAATATTATGAGTGCAGACGCTCCACCCCGAGGTTTGTTGCTCCTTCTCGGTCGTCGGGAATCTATGTTCTTCCACTCTTTCGTTTAAGACATGAGCTTTGTTCATCCTTTTGCCGACACGCGGGACATCTATATGCCTCCATTTTACAAAATCATACTATATGCCTCCATGACACGCGGGACATCTAGCATCAAGGTGGTGTGTCATGCAAGAAAATGGAGATATGCAGTGCGTAAGTGAGTCGTGCACTTCGATGGCACCTAGTACTACGCAATATTTTTTCTCCCCGATGGCATGTGAATAGTGCACGTACTCAATGACAGAGCACAGGATGGTAACCATGGACATGGTCGGCCCTTTTTGAAGAGAGTACTAATAAATAACTTTGATGTGTCCCGTCAACTCGCAGAACGACGAGAAGCTTGCTTACTACGCCTTCTCCCTCGCCAACGCGTGCGCGGTGGCTCGCAGCACGAGGAGAAACTTTTGCTTACAAGCGGTGGACGTGCAGCAGTTCATTTGGTGTCAGATTGCCAGAAGTACTACTGTAGTACCATCATTATTGTTCGACTTCCGGAAGAGGAGAAGAGCCAAGCGCAAGGTCACCTACTAACCTAGTACAGTACTACTATAGCCAAAGCTGGTCCACCTTTTTAGCGCATGGTTAATTAATATAGGCGGCTCTTGTAGCGGCACATCATTTAGAGCAAGTACTCTCTTCGTAGGAACAAAGGAAGTGAAACAAAAGTTGGAGTGGATGGTAGATTGCCAATTAAACATGATTAGATAGGAAAAAAATCCTATAGCATTCTATCCTATGAATCAAACGACCAATGTAGGAAAATTATGAGGGGGGTCTCTCCAACAGTGTTCCTTGGCTCGCACCTAGCATCACGGTGGTCGAACTTGGAGCCATTCATCTGGTACACGTGGCATCTCAGATCTGGACACAAGGTGACGCGACCTCTCACTTCCTCCGCCATTTGAAGCGGCGCGCCGGTGGAGGGCTAGCATACTCCAATATTAGGTTGGTTCTATGTGATGTGGCAACTTCATATACTAACCGGATGCTGGCTATACTACTACGGTACTCACACTCCAAGAAGTGACTCGAAAACCATTCATAAATTGAGTCTATGACATGCATTTTCAAATGTACCATTCATTACATACAACAAGTCATCAACACACAATGACAACGAGGATACATGTTGGATTATAGATTATTTCCAACAAAACATTCTAGCAAATACTAAAGTTTTCATAACACAACAAATAACAAGCAATGAAATGAACTTCAACTCAACCAATCCTCGGCGTTGGAAACGCTTCCTTTGAACCATAGGTGCTCTGGGAAGGGCCATCTATTGCCACTATCTAGAGCAACGCAGGACTGATCATCCAGGCTGAAGCGGCATATATCAGGACCAGGGTAGGGAACCACCGAAATGTCCGAGGTATAGATATAGTTGCTTCTCATAAATGGTAGTAACGTTGTGTCAACAACAGCTGGATCGCCTTTCACCATCATTGGATAGTTTGGTCCAAGGAAGAGCGAGTTTTCTCCAAGACTATCAATACTGAACCAGGGAGAAGGTGTTGGTGCTAGCACACTAGTATCCATCCTGAATACCATGCAACGAGTGTTGGAATAGGTCCGGAGAGGGCGACCATGGGAGACAACACCTGCTTCCTTAGTAGTAACAATCTGAGTGCACTGTATACAGACAAGAAGAGGTGATCCATCGGAATTAGTTGCCAGGCGCCACTGGGTATACAAGTTCTGCTCCTCCTCATGCTCGTGATCATCACCATCGTCATCTCCCCCTTGCTTATAATTTTTTTCAAGTATAGGTGGTGGAATGTTCACAGGACCTTGGAAACACAAGAAGAAGGTTAATTAGTAAAGGGAAACTTGCTAACCCGCATGCATGTGGATGAAACAATTATAATTACGGTGGAAGACAAACGTACCGAAACTACGAGGATCCCATGCAAAAACAGTGCAACGAGTGGTGGCAGCAAACACAAGATCCTCGTATTCAATTGCATCACAGTACTTATCCATGTGCAGAAACTGATTTTTGAGCAATATCCATGGACGACGAACCGTGGAATGAGTAAGGATGGCAACAAGCTTGTTGAAGATAGCAACAACTTCATAGTTCTTGTAATTCCAAGAGCGGTTGGGGAATCGACAAATTGCTATCTTCAGTAGACGACAGTCACCATGATCGTATTTGAACGTACGCAGATCATCTGTGTGCTCAACCTCAGAGCACTATGAGATTTTTGGAAGTGGAATCCGCTGACGAGTGTACACATTCACAAGTTCCCACTCGCAATTGTACCCAATATAAACAACTCAATCTCCATTTGCGCCAGCCCAAGCCTTACCCTTAAGCGATGGCATCTTGACATCACACATATCATTATCAAGCGGCATCAACTTGCACAAGGCGAGGCCTTCGTCATCCGCGCCCATGCGAACAGGCTTATAGCGAAGAAGATAAGGGAGATCAAACCGCTCCTGGACCCTTGGGTTCCTTGTAATGATGTTATTATTTGAGTCGAGAATGGGCTTGAACGAACCTGCCATGCTAGCCGAGGTGATGACGTCGCACCGAACAATGAGTTCCTCCACCACATCATCTTTCAGATCAGGGCAAGAAAAATGGGGTTGTTTCCGGCTTGTTCCCTCCATGGAGAAGACGATCGAACAATGGCAGAAGGAAGGGTGAAGGCAAATGGAGGAGGGAGGAAGAGCGTGCGACAACAGTTCCAAATCGAGAGGGAAAGGCGAAGAGTCGGTGGACGGTTGCCAGTTTGCCACGGTACACGAAGAGGCGCCCCGGCCTACATGTCCTTTCGGAAATTGTACAAACGGACTCGCCGTCGTCTCACTGACATGTTGGAACGGGACCACATGTCAACGAAACATGGTGTGTAATTTCTCGTGCAAAATGTGATCTGGCCGCGTTGGCCCGAAGTGCCACATTATTTCTCGACTTTATTTTTTTAATGGCGTGGCGTTCAGTTTTGAAGCACGACTAACTGGTACTGTTTGCAGAGAAAATATAAACTACTCTACCACTACTCCACCTCTAGTACTAGTAGTATAAAAAAGATATATAGGCTGGAGCTTCAGAGCTTTCTTGCTAAGGGCCGCCCACTTGCTTCTCACACTATCACCCTCTCTCCAGATATAAAAAAGACGGCCTCTCTTTCCCTCCTCACCGGTGGTCACAGATCCGCCGGGGAAGAAAAGGACGTGCAGCGTTGACGCACTCGTCGTCGGCGAGTGAGGTCACGCACTGACGACAAGGCCGTCCTCTCAGACCTAGCGCCCGCGCGGGATGGCCTCTGTCCCCAAGCTCGCTGCCGTAGTGCGTGCGGAGGACGACGACCACGAGCGAAGCCACTTCCCGCCGACCCTGAGGTATGCTACCTCTTTTCGAACCATACCCTTGTTCTATTGCCCCATCTGCCACGTCGCTGCATGTGGATCTTTTTCCACTCCACCATCTTCCCAATTTCCTGTCCTCTGCTCTGCTGGTCACGCAAACGAAAACCTTAATTTGCAGTATTAAAGGAAACCCTACTTCATGCAGACTAATCCATGTATGGGTTGAATAAGGAAAGGAAGGGAGACTGTACTGTCCAAGAGAGTAGGCATCGAACCTGCGTCTAGGTTGAAAAGGGGAAAATCAGTAGCTAAGGAACGAGTCTCGTGTCTCTTGGTTGAAGAAGGGTAGAAAGGCATGACAACGCAATAGAGAATGACCAGGTTGATCGGTTTGTTGTCATCACATAGGAAAAAGGTGGCTAAAGAGAACAAAAATGGGACGTAATCCACATATGCTGCCTGGATATTTGTTGCTCTGGGCAACCATACCTCCCTCACCACTCTATGCGTCCGTGGAGGTACATCGTACTGGTGCGCCCACTGTCCGAATGGGCCTAGCATGTCCCTTAAACCAAACACATCCTTATTGTCACTTTTTTGCTATTAGTATAACGCCAGCAGTCAAGTCAAGCAATGCTACTGCTAAAGTGATGCCACATTTAACTAATGCCGCACTCAGTCTAATGCCACCGATAAAAAAAATTGACGAAAAGGCAGGGCCACTGCTTTTCATTGCGTATAGAAGAAATAAACAGTTACAAAAACAAGATTGGAGGAGGAGGATTGGGGTTAGAGATACATCAGAAGTACATCAGTCTGGTTCTAGGGGCGCTCTACAAGAGCCATTGCACGCTTACGCCCAGCGTCAACCCAGTCCTTTGCTTCGACCTGAATCTTCAGAAACAGTTGTGTGGGGTGACAAGAAATATTTCTGAATGTTCTATCATTTCTTTCTTTCCAGAGGTTCCACCAAACCAGGGCCAAAATTAATCTCCAAGATTTCCCTATTTCCTTTCCCATGGAAGCATTAGGGGATCGTCATGGACTGCCGCCATAGCCGGGCTCATGTTCAGCTAGTAGAGTGTCAGGTGCCAAACTTCCTTCACAAAAGAGCAAGAAGTAAGCAGGTGGGCAGCAGTTTCAGGCTCTTGTAGACATAGCAGACACAACGGATTATGGGGCCACCCTCGCTTAGCAAGGTTATCCGCCGTTAGACATCGATCTTGAGCAGCCAGCCTGACGAAGAACTGACATTTGGGAGGGGCATCCGAGTTCTAGGCCAGCTTCGCATAAGGTGGCCTAATGTTGGCAGTAAGAGTGGCAGCGTACGCCGAGCTGGAGGAAAACTGACCATCATTTGTCCATCTCCAGGTTAGTGAATAATCTTGAGCCTGAGTGAGTTGGATCGGCTGCAACTCATTCCAAAGGTTCATGAATTGCGCGATGGCCTCTTGAGTTAACCACCGATAAATTTAAGCAATGCCATTTAATGTCACTAGATTATTTCAGGGTTAGCTATTGATTGTGGATGTATTAAAGATTTTTTAGCTAAGGCATTCTAATGTTGTTGCACAACTAGTATACCAACGATGAAACTTGTTACTACCTTCAGATTTTTGCACTGTTAATGCTTATAGATTACATACCTCACTTTCATGAGATAAGTTAATTTTTTTGTACAGTGTCACCAAAATGCCAAGGCACTGATGTCATTTTATTTTGGTTAAACTGCACAAAAAATTATGAAGACAAGAGGAAAGGTGAAGAGTGGGCACCTCCTCCTCCGGCTGTTCTCTTGATACGTTCGATCAAGTTTTTATGTTTGATCGATTATCAAGATTGGGATAGCAATTTTTAAGGTCCCCCGAGTTCGAAATGATATTTACCTTGGAGGTACATGGTTTGCAATTTTTTTATACTGTCATTAGTTAATAATGCTAGTTACCTTCAGACTTTTGTATTTGGTTTAATGCTCATGCACAGCTAGTATACCAATGCTGAAACTTGTTACCTTTACATTTTGTATTGTTAATTATTATAGAAATCTTCCAGTGCTAGAGTTTATTGAAATCTGTTTAGTAAAACCATTGTACTGTACCCTGTAATAAAATAACTACTCTACTGTTGCACTAGCCACTGGATTAGTGTATATTTGTAGTATTCGAATGGTGTTGCATTAGCGTATGGACATAAATAAAGTGTGGCAAGCTTTTCCAGATATGTGCTCAAGAAAACTACTACCTGTTTTTCTAAATACTAGACGTTTGGGTACTTTAAAATGAACCACGAAAACGTCTTATATTAAGGAACAGAGGGTGTAGAGTTCACTCAAATTATCCCGGTAAAGCTAGTCACACCTTTGTTAAAATTAATGTTCATTATGTTATCGGAGGAGGTCTGTAAGTTTGTCTCTAATGCATGTCGACTACATACCTGACATCATGATGTAATGTTAAGTCATTTCCTTTTGTTACAGTGTCACTGAATTGTCAAGGCGGTGATGGCATTTTATTTTAGTTGAACTGCACAAAATATGCTTAAAAGAAGAGGAAAGGTCAGGAATCGATCATTCTTTCAGAAAGAACTATATATGCCTTTCTGACATCAGCAGTTGTTGCCTTATTTATTCCTTCAAACAGGTGGTTAGAAACAGTCTTGCTACCTTTTCCCATTAAGAAATTGGAATGCTTATATTTGTGAGTCTATGCTTCAACTAGTGCCACTTTTATAGTAATCACATTTTCAATATCTATGCAAACAGGGATGCTCGATTTTAGTGGAACTGCACAAAAAGTCCAACTGGTTCAACATTAGGAGCATGTTTTCTTCCAAACCTTTATATCCAATTGGTGGCACTATGAGTTGTTCATTAAGAAGGTACATGGTTTGCTACTATCTTGCTACTCTTTTTGTACTGTCATTAGATAGTAATACTAGTGGTTTGCATGTGAATTTATTGGCAGGGTGGACCTATAAATTGGAGGTGCAGGACATGATTCAATAATTGGATGCTCAACTTTGGTTGTATCGATTTCACCTCTTCCATCACTGCGAACATGGATATCCTCGGTCTGATGAAGAATAGGCGCTATATTTCTGCTCTGAACAAGCAAATCAATTCAGTATGAAATTGTCCAGGGCAAAACATGACTGTATCAAATTGTTCAGTGCAAAGCATGACAGATGCTAAGCGGAAGAGACATGTTTAAACCGAATACAAGGTGGGGTATATGTTTACTAGCTGCTTGATATTTGTGCAGACAGAGATGTCTGCCTGTTGCTATTTGGAAAACACACAAAGTGACCGCAATTTTGGTTGAACTGCATAAGAGAATAGTATAGTCACTGTATGCAGTGCCATTTGAAAATAGACACAGAAAGATTGGATAGTCACTTCATGGACTGCAGAAAAGTAGTACTGTACTATTTATTGGCCAACACTAGGTGCTTCATTGCTTTGATCTGATTATACAATGGGCATCATTTTGCCTAAGTTAAAGTTTGTATTCCGAAAATAGTCTCGCCGTGTGATCGAAAGAAGACCAAATCATATTGCAGTGGATGTTCCTCCATCATGTGTGGTTCATTCTCATGGTTCCAGCTGTTGGTGAAACCACTTACGTTTGCAAGAGGAATTGTAGACTTCACAAACAAATTTGTCTTTCGGTCTGTACTGAATGTTGGCCAAGAGAAGCATCCATGTTAGTAGGAAGAACATATGTTTTTTCTAGATCTTTGCTTTTGGAGCTACATATTTGTATATGATCTGTGAATCATTGAGATGCATTAACATGTTGATCTTATGTATGGGAATTGCACTAGTTGGTTTTAGTTGTGGCTGATCTTTGCTTTTGGAGCTACATATTTGTATATGATTTGTGAATCATTGAGATGCATTAACAGTTCCTTATATCTGTTCGCTCAGTGTTTACAAGTTACTAATCGATCACTAGCTAGCCTACTAATCCACTCCTGGCAGTTTTAGTTGCGACGCAAGATCCGAAGTGGCAGTTTTTTGAATAAAAATGCCTACCTCTGAAGAAACTGACAAAATGCTCTAAAGAAAATGCCATGCGAATCTGAAGAAATTGCCAGCGAAAACGTTCGCAAATGCCTTATCTCCCAGCTAAAGTTCATCAACTAATGCCCTCGGCTGCGACTCATTGCATGCTGCTCCGCGTACTGGCTGCGAGCGATTTTGAGTGCCTGCATGCAGCCGGCCGTAATTAAGGCAGCTAACTGATGCGAAAAAAGATGCGCTTTAATTGTTGCGGGCCTTTTAAATCCGTGGAATCATTATTGACAAGGAGGGAGATGATTCGAGTGCACTCATTTGACCGTCATGCCGGCGTGCGACCCAGCACGGATGGGACGGGACGGCACAGTCAGAATTTCAGTTTCTCTAGTTTTCCACGGCAAGCTGGCGCGCTAAGCCATGCCTGCTTAATTATGCATTGAATTCCGATGACCGTCGCGCTACCTTCCGCCTATAAGTATTGTTTCCCAGCCTTCTATGGTGGCACCATGACCCAACTTGCCCTATCCTCATAAGCCCCACCGGCCCGACGTCGCTCGCCACTTATCCTCGCTCTCGCCACGTCAGCCATGCCCCCGCCCGTCCACGATAGGCGAGGCCGGAGGCGGTCACCACCGGAACTAGTGTTCGGTTTTTCACCGGAAGGCAGACGGAGGGAGGAGGCATTCTATCGGTCTTTAGATGGCAATGCGGAGATCGAGGACTTGTTGGAGCGCGACCGCCTGGCGGAGGAGCAGGAGTTGTTGGAGCGCGGCCGCTTGGCGGAGGAACAGCATATCGCCGATTTGCGCCACCAGCGGGACATGGAGCAGCAGCGCACCGACGCTCTGAGTCGCGAGCAGAGCGCCCGCAACTGGGCCGACTACGTGGAGGCCGGCGCCCGGCAAATAGCCCTGGAGGCTGTCGGGCACGCACGCGTTTGTGACGCCGATTTTTACTACCAGCTCATCAAGTGGGTTTCCCGCTTAGAAGCTGAAGCTTCGATGGACCACGCCGGCATGGAAAGGGCCAACGCGCGCGAGCAACGCGCCCTATCGCACCACTGGCAAGTCCGAGGCGAGGCGGAGGACGCCGGTGCCGGCGTTTAGCGTGTACCGCAGATGGCGGCCGGCATCGTCTAGTTAGCTAAGAGTAAGTTAGTACTTGTACGCTACTAGAGTATTAGTGGGAGTAGATAGTTAACTTGGCTATGATGGTTGTCAACGTGGAAGTTCAGTACTCTATATGTGGATCAGACCTGTTACTTTGCTCTGAATGTTGAACTTTTCGTTTGAACGTATGGAATGGGTTGTTATTTTTTAAATGGGTTGTATTTGTCCTCCACGGGTTTAGAGGCTGACTTGTGGGCCTACCAAGTTGACGCGTACACAATCAGGAGATGATTGTACGTGGAGAGGATGACAGCAGGGACCCGCCAAGGTCATGGCAGTACGCAAGCAAGTGCCTCCTTATTTCAAGCCAATAAAAAATGGCTCCTCCTAATGGATTTCTGACATCTGGGTCCCATGCCATTGTCGACGTAGTGAATAAACGAGAGAATTGCACAACGAGCGGCTGAAACCAGGGACCCAGCAGCTCGCCCAGTTATTTTTGTTTTGGTTTAATTTGATAAATGTCACTCCAAATCTGGTGTTTCTGAGAAATGCCACTGGAATTTTCAAACTTTGAAAAATGCCATTTCATGCCATTTCCAGTGGCATTTTTCGAAGTCTGGAGTGGCGTTTTTCAAAGTTTGCAAATTGCAGTGGCGTTTTCCAAAGTTTGCAAAAATTGCAGTGGCATTTTTCAAAGTTTGGAAATTGCAGTGGCATTTTTATGAATCGCCATAATTGGAGTGACATTTATCTAATTTGTTTTTGAGACGGAAGCGGGGTGTCAACTGGGCTGTGCGGGGCACTCTGGCCTGTCTAGACAGCCTTCTATTTTATGTTTACCACATACCAGCTCAGTAGTTTTTTCTTTCTTTCTGAAAAATGGCTAGCCCAGTTTTTTTGTGATTTGCCAAGTAAATCGCTTTGTCAGGCCTGTTGGGCTGCAAATCTTTCAAGACGAGGAGAGCTTCATTCGGCTGGACGAGAAAATGGCCTATCAGTAATGAGAAAGGGGCTGTACATTTTTAGAACACATCAAACTGGCAATTAGTTTCAAATTTCTTTTTTTTCATTTCGAGATTATAAATTGCATTAATTTTTATGCGTGGACAATTTGTTGGATTTTATATTGATATACATTTATTTTTAAAATCAGTTTGAATGTGACTCGAAATTTCAGGATTAAAAACAGTTCGGACCGCACCGAAATATGCAAAATTTCGTATAATTTTTTAACCGTGGCCACAATATGGGCTGTAATGCTAACAAAAAGAATATGGGCTCCAAAAAAACCTTAAGAATTAGCAAATGGGCTGTAAATTATTAGAAATAATGGCAGATGGGTTGTATGTTGTTTTCCACATATTTGAGGCTTTCCTAAAAAAAGGTTGACGCACAAGCAGTGACTGTTGGATGTCCATCCAACGGCCGTCGTACTTCTTCAATCTCTGCTCTTCCTGCTCCAGCCGCTCAAACAAGCGCCGGCGGGACTGCCTGCTCCCTCCTCCCCGCGGCCGGTTGTCCTGCCGCGCAGGCCTCACCGCCCCACCGTACTCCCATCGCTGGCCTAGCCATCCCTCTACTCACCCACACCTGCTGTTATTCTCCGGCGACGGCAGACAAACCAGTAAACCCTCGTACAGTCGTACCCCCCTCCGCGTGGGAAACAAATGTTGAGTCTTCCCTGCCTCCGTGTCGTTCCCTTCCTAGGCCTTGCCGTCGTCCACCGCCCTGGTGCTCTCGACGCGGCTTGGTCAACATGGTCAACGACCGACATGCATTTGAAGTGGACTATACGTGGAGAGGCTGACAGCTGGGTCCACGGCCGCACGCAAGGAAACGCCTCCTTATTACGCGCAAAATAATGATTCCTCCACCTGACATCTGGGAGCCACCGAAAGGGCCTCTGTATTCCGCGAAAAAAATGTTACCGCCGCTGACAGCTCGGACCCACCAGCTATATCTTCGCACGCAAGGAAGTGCGTCCTTATTACGCACAAAAAAATGAATACTTCCTCTGCTAGCTGGGATCCAGTATAGTGGCAGGCTGACTTGTGGGCCTACTAAGTTGACGGGGACGGAGGGCTTTGTCAACTTAGTCAAGATGCACGATTCTAACTCGAGTGACCGTACGATGTCCATCCAACGGCCGTACGTGGTGCTTCTTCAACCTCTGGTCTTCTTGCTCCAGCCGCCCAAACCAGCGCCGGTCGTGCCTCGTGCTCCTGCCTCCCGTGGCCGGCTGCGATGCGGCGGAGGCCTCACCGCCCCCTACTACTCCCACCGCTGGCCAGGCCATCCCTCTACTCACCCACACCCCCTGTTATTCTGCGGCGACGGCAGCCTCACACCGGAGTGAACCAGTGAACCCTCGTACTCCTCTACGCGTGGGCATCCACTGCTGTGTCTTCCCCGGCTCCGCGTCGTCCCCTTCCTAGGCCTCGCCGTCGTCCACCGCCCTGGTGCTCTCGGCGCGGCATGGTCAATGTGGTCAAGGAATGACTTCCATCGGAAGAGTACTGTACGTGGAGAGGCTGACAGCTGGGTCCACGGCAGCCGCAAGGAAGTGCCTCCTTATTACGCGGAAAATAATTATTCCTCCACCTGACAGTAGGGACCCACCGGACGGGCCACCGTATTTGGCGAAAAAAACGTTTCCCCCCTAACTGCTGGGACCCACCGGACGGGCAACCGTATTTCGTGAAAAAAAATTCCCCCCGTTGTCAGCTCGGACCCACCGGAAGTGCCGCCTTATTACGCACAAAAAGAGGAACACTCGCCCTGCTAGTTGGGACCCACCTTGGTGGGTGGCTGACTTGTGGGCCTACTAAGTTGACGGGGACGGAGTGCTTTGTCAACTTAGTCAATATGAACGGTTCTAGCTCCAGTGACCGTACGATGTCCATCCAACGGCCGTAGTGCTTCTTCAACCTCTGGTCTTCTTGCTCCAGCCGCCCAAAGCAGCGCCGGTCGTGCCGCATGCTCCTGCCTCCCGTGGCCGGCTGTGCTGCCGCGGAGGCCTCACCACCCCCTACTATTCCCACCGCTGGCCAGGCCCTGCGGCGATGGCAGCCTCACACCGCAGCGAACCAGTGAACCCTCGTACTCCTCTACGCGTGGGCATCCACTGCCGTGTCTTCCCTGGCTCCGCGTCGTCCCCTTCCTAGGCCTCGCCGTCGTCCACCTCCCCGGTGCTCTCGGCGCGGCGTGGTCAACGTGGTCAAGGAACGACTTCCATCGGAAGAATACTGTACGTGGAGAGGCTGACAGCTGGGTCCACGGCACGCAGCAAGGAAGTGCCTCCTTATTACGCGCAAAATAATTATTCCTCCACCTGACAGCGGGGACCCACCGGACGGGCCACCGTATTTCATGAAAAAAAACGTTTCCCCCCGACTGCTGGGACCCACCAGCTGAAGGAAATATGCCCTAGAGGATATAATAAAGTATTATATATTTCCTTATATCATGATAAATGTTTATTATTCATGCTAGAATTGTATTAACCGGAAACATAATACATGTGTGAATACATAGACAAATAGAGTGTCACTAGTATGCCTCTACTTGACTAGCTCGTTAATCAAAGATGGTTATGTTTCCTAGCCATAGACATAAGTTGTCATTTGATTAACGAGATCACCTCATTAGGAGAATGACGTGATTGACTTGACCCATTCCGTTAGCTTAGCACTCGATCGTTTAGTATGTTGCTATTGCTTTCTTCATGACTTATACATGTTCCTATGACTATGAGATTATGCAACTCCCGTTTACTGGAGGAACACTTTGTGTGCTACCAAACGTCACAACGTAAATGGGTGATTATAAAGGTGCTCTACAGGTGTCTCCAAAGGTACTTGTTGGGTTGGCCTATTTCGAGATTAGGATTTGTCACTCCAATTGTCGGAGAGGTATCTCTGGGCCCACTCGGTAATGCACATCACTATAAGCCTTGCAAGCATTGTGACTAATGAGTTAGTTACGGGATGATGTGTTACGGAACGAGTAAAGAGACTTGCCGGTAACGAGATTGAACTAGGTATCGAGATACCGACGATCAAATCTCGGGCAAGTAACATACCAGTGACAAAGGGAACAACGTATGTTGTTATGCGGTCTGACCGATAAAGATCTTCGTAGAATATGTGGGAGCCAATATGGGCATCCAGGTCCCGCTATTGGTTATTGATCGGAGACGTGTCTCGGTCATGTCTACATAGTTCTCGAACCCGTAGGGTCCGCACGCTTAACGTTACGATGACAGTTTTATTGAGTTTTGATGTACCGAAGGAGTTCGGAGTCCCGGATGAGATCGGGGATATGACGACGAGTCTCGAAATGGTCGAGACGTAAAAATCGATATATTGGACGACTATATTCGGACTTCGGAAAGGTTCCGAGTGATTCGGGTATTTTTCGGAGTACCGGAGAGTTACGGGAATTCGTATTGGGCCTTAATGGGCCATACGGGAAAGGAGAGAAAGGCCTCAAAAGGTGGCCGCACCCCTCCCCATGGTCTGGTCCGAATTGGACTAGGGAAGGGGGGCGCACCCTTCCTTCTTTCTCCTTCCCCCTTCCCTTCTCCTACTCCCACAAGGAAAGGTGGAGTCCTACTCCCGGTGGGAGTAGGACTCCCCCCTATGGCGTGCCTCTCCCCGTGGCCGGCTGCCTCCCCCTTGCTCCTTTATATACGGGGGCAGGGGGGCACCCCAGAGACACAAAAATTGATCCTTGAGATCTCTTAGCCGTGTGCGGTGCCCCCCTCCACCATATTACACCTCGATAATACCGTTGCGGAGCTTAGGCGAAGCCCTGCGTCGGTGGAACATCATCATCGTCACCACGCCGTCGTGCTGACGAAACTCTCCCTCAACACTCGGCTGGATCGGAGTTCGAGGGACGTCATCGAGCTGAACGTGTGTAGAACTCGGAGGTGCCGTACGTTCGGTACTTGATCGGTCGGATCGTGAAGACGTACGACTACATCAACCGCGTTGTGATAACGCTTCCGCTATCGGTCTACGAGGGTACGTGGACAACACTCTCCCCTCTCGTTGCGATGCATCACCATGATCTTGCGTGTGCGTAGGATTTTTTTTGAAATTACGACGTTCCCAACAGTGGCATCCGAGCCTGGTTTTATGCGTTGATGCTATGCATGAGTAGAACACAAGTGAGTTGTGGGCGATATAAGTCATACTGCTTACCAGCATGTCATACTTTGGTTCAGCGGTATTGTGAGATGAAGCGGCCCGGACCGACATTACGCGTACGCTTACGCGAGACTGGTTTCACCGTTGCGAGCACTCGTTGCTTAAAGGTGACTGGCGGGTGTCTGTCTCTCACTTTAGTTGAACCGAGTGTGGCTACGCCCGGTCCTTGCGAAGGTTAAAACAGCACCAACTTGACAAACTATCGTTGTGGTTTTGATGCGTAGGTAAGAACGGTTCTTGCTAAGCCCGTAGCAGCCACGTAAAACATGCAACAACAAAATAGAGGACGTCTAACTTGTTTTTGCAGGGCATGTTGTGATGTGATATGGTCAAGACATGATGTGATATAATGTGTTGTATGAGATGATCATGTTTTGTAACCGAGTTATCGGCAACTCGCAGGAGCCATATGGTTGTCGCTTTATTGTATGAGATGCAATCGCCATGTAATAGTTTTACTTTATCCCTAAGCGGTAGCGATAGTCGTAAAAGCAATAAGGTGGCGAGACGACAACGATGCTACGATGGAGATCAAGGTGTCGCGCCGGTGAGGATGGTGATCATGACGGTGCTTCGGAGATGGAGATCACAAGCACGGTGCTTCGGAGATGGAGATCACAAGCACAAGATGATGATGGCCATATCATATCACTTATATTGATTGCATGTGATGTTAATCCTTTATGCATCTTATCTTGCTTTGTTTGACGGTAGCATTATAAGATGATCCTTCACTAAATTATCAAAGTATAAGTGTTCTCCCTGAGTATGCACCGTTGTGAAAGTTCTTCGTGCTGAGACACCACGTGATGATCGGGTGTGATAGGCTCTACGTTCAAATACAACGGGTGCAAAACAGTTGCACACGCGGAATACTCAGGTTAAACTTGACGAGCCTAGCATATAACAGATATGGCCTCGGAACACGGAGACTGAAAGGTCGAGCGTGAATCATATAGTAGATATGATCAACATAGTGATGTTCACCATTGAAACTACTCCATCTCACGTGATGATCGGACATGGTTTAGTTGATTTGGATCACGTAATCACTTAGATGATTAGAGGGATATCTATCTAAGTGGGAGTTCTTAAGTAATATGATTAATTGAACTTAAATTTATCATGAACTTAGTCCTGATAGTATTTTGCAAATTATGTTGTAGATCAATAGCTCGCGTTGTTGCTTCCCTGTGTTTATTTTTGATATGTTCCTAGAGAAAAATTATGTTGAAAGATGTTAGTAGCAAAGATGCGGATTGGATCCATGATCTGAGGATTATCCTCATTGCTGCACAGAAAAAATTATGTCCTTGATGCACCGCTAGGTGACAGACCTATTGCAGGAGCAGATGCAGACGTTATGAACGTTTGGCTAGCTCAATATGATGACTACTTGATAGTTTAGTGCACCATGCTTAACGGCTTAGAATCGGGACTTCAAAGACGTTTTGAACGTCATGGACCATATGAGATGTTCCAGGAGTTGAAGTTAATATTTCAAGCAAATACCCGAGTTGAGAGATATGAAGTCTCCAACAAGTTCTATAGCTAAAAGATGGAGGAGAATCGCTCAACTAGTGAGCATGTGCTCAGATTGTCTGGGTACTACAATCGCTTGAATCAAGTGGGAGTTTATCTTCCAGATAAAATAGTGATTGACAGAATTCTCTAGTCACCATCACCAAGTTAGTAGAACTTCATGATGAACTATAGTATGCAAGGGATGACGAAAGTAATTCCCGAGCTCTTCGTGATGCTGAAATCGACGAAGGTAGAAATCAAGAAAAACATCAAGTGTTGATGGTTGACGAGACCACTAGTTTCAAGAAAAGGGCAAAGGGAAGAAGGGGAACTTCAAAAAGAACGGCAAGCAAGTTGTTACTCAAGTGAAGAAGCCCAAGTCTGTACCTAAGCCTGAGACTAAGTGCTTCTACTGCAAAGGGACTGGTCACTGGAGGCGAAACTGCCCCAAGTATTTGGTGGATAAGAAGGATGGCAAAGTGAGCAAAGGTATATTGGATATACATGTTATTGATGTGTTCTTACTAGTGTTTATAGCAACCCCTCAGTATTTGATACTGGTTCAGTTGCTAAAGAGTAGTAACTCGAAAACGGGAGTTGCAGAATAAACAGAGACTAGTAAAAGGCGAGGTGATGATGTGTGTTGGAAGTAGTTCCAAGATTGATATGATCATCATCGCACACTCCCTATACTTTCGGGATTAGTGTTGAAACTAAATAAGAGTTATTTGGTGTTTGCGTTGAGCATGAATATGATTTGATCATGTTTATTGCAATACGGTTATTCATTTAAGTTAGAGAACAATTGTTGTTCTGTTTACATGAATAAAATACCTTCTATGGTCATACACACCAACGAAAATGGTTTGTTGGATCTCGATCATAGTGATACACATATTCATAATAATGAAGCCAAAAGATGCAAAGTTAATAATGATAGTGCAACTTATTTGTGGCACTGCCATTTAGGTCATATTGGTGTAAAGCGCATGAAGAAACTCCATACTGATGGGATTTTGGAATCACTTGATTATGAATCACTTGATGCTTGCGAACCGTGCCTCATGGGCAAGATGACTAAAACGCCGTTCTCCGGAACTATGGAGAGAGCAACAGATTTGTTGGAAATCATACATACAGATGTGTGTGGTCCGATGAATATTGAGGCTCGTGGCGGATATCGTTATTTTCTCACCTTCACAGATGATTTGAGCAGATATGGGTATATCTACTTAATGAAACATAAGTGTGAAACATTTGAAAAGTTCAAAGAATTTCAGAGTGAAGTTGAAAATCATCGTAACAAGAAAATAAAATTCCTACGATCTGATCGTGGAGGAGAATATTTGAGTTACGAGTTTGGACTACATTTGAAACAATGCGGAATAGTTTCGCAACTCACGCCACCCGGAACACCACAGCATAATGGTGTGTCCGAACGTCATAACCGTACTATATTGGATATAGTGCAATCTATGATCTCTCTTACCAATTTACCACTATCGTTTTGGGGTTATGCATTAGAGACAGCTACATTCACGTTAAATAGGGCACCATCAAAATCCATTGAGACGACGCCTTATGAACTGTGGTTTGGCAAGAAACCAAAGTTGTCGTTTCTTAAAGTTTGGGGTTGTGATGCTTATGTGAAAAAGTTTCATCCTGATAAGCTCAAACCCAAATCGGAGAAATGTGTCTTCATAGGATACCCAAAGGAGACAGTTGGGTACACCTTCTATCACAGATGCGAAGGCAAGACATTCATTGCTTAGTATGGATCCTTTCTAGAGAAGGAGTTTCTCTCGAAAGAAGTGAGTGGGAGGAAAGTAGAACTTGATGAGGTAACTGTACCTGCTCCCTTATTGGAAAGTAGTTCATCACAGAAATCTGTTCCTGTGACTCCTACACCAATTAGTGAGGAAGTTAATGATGATGATCATGTAACTTCAGATCAAGTTACTACCAAACCTCGTAGGTAAACCAGAGTGAGATCCACACCAGAGTGGTACGGTAATCCTGTTCTGGAGGTCATGTTATTTGACCATGACGAACCTACGAACTATGAGAAAGCGACGATGAGCCCAGATTCCGGGAAATGGCTTGAGGCCATGAAATCTGAGATGAGATCCATGAATGAAGAACAAAGTATGGACTTTGGTTGACTTGCCCAATGATCGGCGAGCCATTGAGATTAAATGGATCTTCAAGAGGAAGACAGACAGTGATAGTAGTGTTACTGTCTACAAAGCTAGAATTGTCGCAAACAGGTTTTCGACAAGTTCAAGGTGTTGACTACGATGAGAGTTTCTCACTCGTATCTATGCTTAAAGTCTGTCCGAATCATGTTAGCAATTGCCGCATTTTATGAAATCTGGCAAATGGATAAACAAAACTGCATTCCTTAATGGATTTATTAAAGAAGAGTTGTATATGATGCAACCAGAAGGTTTTGTCAATCTTAAAGGTGCTCACAAAATATGCAAGCTCCAGCGATCCATCTATGGACTGGTGCAAGCATCTCGGAGTTGGAATATACACTTTGATAAGTTGATCAAAGGATATAGTTTTATACAGACTTGCGGTGAAGCCTGTATTTACAAGAAAGTGAGTGGGAGCACTACAGCATTTCTGATAAGTATATGTGAATGACATATTGTTGATCGGAAATAATGTAGAATTATTCTGCAAAGCATAAAGGAGTGTTTGAAAGGAGTTTTTCAAAGAAAGACCTCGGTGAAGCTGCTTACATATTGAGCATCAAGATCTATAGAGATAGATGAAGACGCTTGATAAGTTTTTCAATGAGTACATACCTTAACAAGATTTTGAAGTAGTTCAAAATAGAACAGTCAAAGAAAGAGTTCTTGCCTGTGTTACAAGGTGTGAAATTGAGTAAGACTCAAAGCCCGACCACGGCAGAAGATAGAAAGAGAATGAAAGTCATTCCCTATGCCTTGGAAATAGGTTCTATAAAGTATGCCATGCTGTGTACCAGATCTATTGTATACCCTACACTGATTTTGGCAACGGAGTACAATAGTGATCTAGGAGTAGATCACTGGACAGCGGTCAAAATTATCCTTAGTAGAATAAGGATATGTTTCTCGATTATGGAAGTGACAAAAGGTTCGTCGTAAAGGGTTACGTCGATGCAAGTTTTGACACTAATCTAGATGACTCTAAGTCTCGGTCTAGATACATATTGAAAGTGGGAGAAATTAGCTAGAGTAGCTCCGTGCAGAGCATTGTAGACATAGAAATTTGCAAAATACTTACGGATCTGAATGTGACAGACCCGTTGACTAAAACTATCTCACAATCAAAACATGATCACACCTTAGTACTCTTTGGGTGTTAATCACATAGCGATGTGAACTAGATTACTGACTCTAGTAAACCCTTTGAGTGTTAGTCACATAGAGATGTGAACTATGGGTGTTAATCACATGGTGATGTGAATTATTGATGTTAAATCACATGGCGATGTGAACTAGATTATTGACTCTAGTGCAAGTGGGAGACTGAAGGAAATATGCCCTAGAGGCAATAATAAAGTATTATATATTTCCTTATATCATGATAAATGTTTATTATTCATGCTAGAATTGTATTAACCGGAAACATAATACATGTGTGAATACATAGACAAATAGAGTGTCACTAGTATGCCTCTACTTGACTAGCTCGTTAATCAAAGATGGTTATGTTTCCTAGCCATAGACATAAGTTGTCATTTGATTAACGAGATCACCTCATTAGGAGAATGACGTGATTGACTTGACCCATTCCGTTAGCTTAGCACTCGATCGTTTAGTATGTTGCTATTGCTTTCTTCATGACTTATACATGTTCCTATGACTATGAGATTATGCAACTCCCGTTTACCGGAGGAACACTTTGTGTGCTACCAAACGTCACAACGTAAATGGGTGATTATAAAGGTGCTCCACAGGTGTCTCCAAAGGTACTTGTTGGGTTGGCGTATTTCGAGATTAGGATTTGTCACTCCAATTGTCGGAGAGGTATCTCTGGGCCCACTCGGTAATGCACATCACTATAAGCCTTGCAAGCATTGTGACTAATGAGTTAGTTGCGGGATGATGTGTTACGGAACGAGTAAAGAGACTTGCCGGTAACGAGATTGAACTAGGTATCGAGATACCGACGATCAAATCTCGGGCAAGTAACATACCGGTGACAAAGGGAACAACGTATGTTGTTATGCGGTCTGACCGATAAAGATCTTCGTAGAATATGTGGGAGCCAATATGGGCATCCAGGTCCCGCTATTGGTTATTGACCGGAGACGTGTCTCGGTCATGTCTACATAGTTCTCGAACCCGTAGGGTCCGCACGCTTAACGTTACGATGACAGTTTTATTGAGTTTTGATGTACCGAAGGAGTTCGGAGTCCCGGATGAGATCGGGGATATGACGAGGAGTCTCGAAATGGTCAAGACGTAAAAATCGATATATTGGACGACTATATTCGGACTTCGGAAAGGTTCCGAGTGATTCGGGTATTTTTCGGAGTACCGGAGAGTTACGGGAATTCGTATTGGGCCTTAATGGGCCATACGGGAAAGGAGAGAAAGGCACCCCTCCCCATGGTCTGGTCCGAATTGGACTAGCCAGAGACACAACAATTGATCCTTGAGATCTCTTAGCCGTGTGCGGTGCCCCCCTCCGCCATATTACACCTTGATAATACCGTTGCGGAGCTTAGGCGAAGCCCTGCGTCGGTGGAACATCATCATCGTCACCACGCCATCGTGCTGACGAAACTCTCCCTCAACACTCGGCTGGATCGGAGTTCGAGGGACGTCATCAAGCTGAACGTGTGTAGAACTCGGAGGTGCCGTACGTTCGGTACTTGATCGGTCGGATCGTGAAGACGTACGACTACATCAACCGCGTTGTGATAACGCTTCCGCTGTCGGTCTACGAGGGTACGTGGGCAACACTCTCCCCTCTCGTTGCGATGCATCACCATGATCTTGCGTGTGCGTAGGAATTTTTTTGAAATTACTACGTTCCCCAACACCAGCTACATCTTCGCACGCAAGGAAGTGTGTCCGGGCAAAAAAACGATTCGCCCCCTGACTGTTGGGACCCACCAGCTACATCTTCGCACGCAAGGAAGTGCCTGACAGTCGGGACCCACCTGGTCAAAGCATACGCAGCGTTGTCATTCTGGTCGCGAACGTGTACGTACATACTGGTCGATGTAGAGGCGCGCATGTGTCGTAGTAGAGGTGCGCACGTAGCATGTACACGTACGTACAGCGGCCAGGGTGCAAAAAAGTAAATACGGCCATGTACGTACATACGGGCGGGGTCTCGAACGCCTCGCGCGTACATACGGCCAGGGCTCGTGTACATGGCTGGGTCGGAACGGAGAAACAGTGTCGTCGTTGTGTTCATGGGGAGCCAACCGGCTGGGTCGGAACGGAATGCGTCGTCGTGTTCATCGGGAGGGCTTGGACGGAACAACCGATGGAAATGAGGCCTGGCGTACCGCAGAATGGAGGAAACGGCCTTGTGTTCGACCGGCCATGTTCGAAACGGGATCCTGTTCATCGGGAGGGGTCTGACGTACTGCAAAACGGAGGAAACGGACCTCCTATGGTCGAAACGGGGGTCCTGTTGATCGGGAGGGGTGTGGCGTACCGCAAAACGGAGGAAACGGACTTGTGTTGGAGCGCTACGGTCGAAATGGGGGTCCTGTTCATCGGGAGGGATCTGGCGTACTGCAAAACGGGAGTCCATGGGATACTGTTCATCTCCACCGTCGACCCCCTCCAGCCTCCATGGGCTACTATTCATCCACCGTCGACCTCCTCCAGCCTCCACCTGTGACTGTTCATCCGCGGGCTCCTGTTCATCCAGCCTCCACCGCGCGCTACTCCACCGACTACTGTTCAACCAGCCCTCTCCACGAGCTACTATTCATCTAGCCCTCCACCGTCTACTATTCATCCTGCCCTCCACGGGGTGGTCCTGTTCATCCTGCCCACCACGGGGGTCCTGTTCATCCAGCCACAACCGGCTCGATCGATGGGGGTCCTGTTCATCCAGAGGCAACACCACGGGGTCCTGTTCATCCACCCCCACCGGGAACTGTTCATCCAAACCCCCCCCCCAGCAACGCTCACTGTTCATCCAGAGGCAGCATCGATCGGATTCAGTTAGCAGCAGTAGCGAAGGAATCGCTCGATCGGGTTCAGTTAACAGCCATCGATCGATCGCTCGGGTTCAGTAACGCGTAGCCTGCAGTGCAATCGCTCGGGTTCAGTTAGAGCCCAACGCCTCGCACCCACGCGCGTGCGTGTACGAGAGAAACGCACATCGCTCGGCCCCGACCACCCACCGTAACCGGGAACACCCCGATATTTTCCTCGCCCTCGCTTCTAACACGGTTTTTTCCGTCATGGACTGCCCAAAGAATGTCATGCAGCTGCGTCTCCGGCCCGCCCAGGACGAAAAGCCCATTTTCTGTCATGATTTTTTGTCATAGAAGTAGGACCCCACCACATCTATGATGATACCGGGTTTTATCACAATTATCGTCATAGAAGTTTCATAAGTATGACAGAATTTTTTTTCGTTCGGCCCAAAATGTCACGGATGTGTCTTTTTTTGTAGTGGGGGTGTTATCTCCACGGAGAGCCCCGAACCTGGGTAAGATTCGCCGGCGTGCATGTCTTCGCCTCATCCCGCTTCCTGGCACCGGCGACATCTTACTAGCCCCCATCATGATAAGCCATCCTTTGGCATATGTCGCACCAAACCCCCGACATTGCTAGTCTTCGATAGGCTTGGTTTTCCCTTCTCTTCTGGCATTCTGCAGTTCAGTCCAAAGATATAGCCCCATTCCTTTGATACTAATGCATACTTAGTATTGATCTCATGTAAGTCTTGCAAGTACTTTGGATGAGTACTCATGATTGCTTTGCTACCTCTTTCCCCCTATACCCGATTGCTGCGATGAGATGATGGGTCCCAAGAGCCAGATGCCAGCACCGACGACTACTACTACCCCGAGGGTGCCTACTACTACGTGGAGGCCGCCGACGACCAGGAGTCATTAGGAGGCTCCCAGGCAGGAGGCCTTGCCTTTTCGATCTATGTTGATGTTTGAGGCAGACTTGTTAATTATGTCTGTACTCACATATTGTTGCTTTCGTTGACTCGTTTGTATTTGAGCTTATGTATTCAAGCCCTCGAGGCCCTGGCTTGTAATATAAAGCTTGTATGACTTTAATTTGTGTCTAGAGTTGTGTTGTGATATCTTCCAGTGAGTCTCTGATCTTGATCGTGCACATTTGCGTGTATGATTAGTGCACGATTAAGTCGGGGTGTCACACTTGTTTTCATGGGCTAGTAGACCCAGAGATTTTAGAAGCTCATGCATGCTGTGAAGCTCTCTCCCTTGCGGGCGATCTTTACATTCAAAGGGTCAGCGATAGCTATTTTGAGTTCTTTCCTGGTCTTTGTCACGCTGTCAGGTTCTTCCTTGCCTATTTCGAGCACCGCCGCCGCGCTCCTAACCTAGCCGCCTTCTCCCCAGGCCGCCGCCGCCACTCTTCTTCCTAGCCCACGACGACTACCTCGACATCGGCCACCCCGACTCGACATCGACCATGGCGTCCCTCGCACGGCTACCTCAACCATGGCTACACCACCCTATGCTCTCGGCTACCTCGACATCAACACAAAGGGCTATCACCTTACTTGAGCAACCTCATCGGTTTCCACTCCAGCCACGACTTCTACGAAGCATCGACCGTTACAACTGTGAGGGGATGTCCGTCAGCTTACCTTCTGATTCTTCTCCCGGCTCACCATTTGTGTCGCTACCGTTGTGACTGTGGGGGATGTTGAGTATCGTAATTAGATTCGAAACATAGTATAGACTAGGAAGTATTGTAGCTTGTCTTGTACTCCAAAAAGATCATGTACTCTTATATATATGCCCATGAGGGTCATGCAATAATCAATGATTCCACAAATCCCTATATATCCCTTCAAACACCTCTCTATTCTCTCTAACAGGGAGGTTTGAGGGTCGGCGTTGGAGATTCCCTAAGAGCATCTCTAACAGACTCCTTATATTGCGGACCTATAAAGTGAGTTTATAGTTCGCGTATGCCTTGGATACGGGCGAAAACAACCGCGGCAGAACAGAAACTGAAAATTTTGAAATCAGAACTTCACGGGAGAAATCGAACTTCAGTAGAACTAGTAGCATTCATAGTTCTTGATCATCATACATAGCTTATTTGTACAAAATTGATCGGAGGAGCGGTGGCCACCATAAACCCTGTTGGCTCACCGGAGCCATCCGAGTGCAGCGGCGACGCTGTGGCGGCGAAGGAGCTCAGTCCTCGTCGGAGGAGGAGACGAGGTCGGCGTACATGCTGTCCTGCGCCTGGGCTTCGCGGCGCCATGCATCCAAGTTGTTGTCGAAGTCCTGCGCCTTCGCAGGCCCCTGGTTGAGGAGGACTGCGTCGAGGTCGGCTATTTGTCGACGGCGCTGCTCTGCCTCCTCCTCCTCCTGCGTACTACGCGAGACGATGGGCCGCTCGAAGATATCCGCCTCTGCCAGGGTGAGGAAATCCTCGAGCCCGATGACGCCACCGCCCGGCCGCACCGGATCCGCCTCGAGCTCCCTCTTCACCGCACGGAGCGGCGGGAGCTCCTCCGGCTCCCTTTTCACAAGCATGAGGAGCGGCGTACGGGAGCTCGACCCCCCGGCGGAGCTGCCCGCGCTAGAGGACAGAAGCGTCTGCCTGCGGTCGTACTCCTTCATCTCATGGTAGAGGAGCGACGGCAGTGGCTCTAGGCCGTGGTTCGTGTATTTCCGGGCGGCTCGCTTCCTCGCATCGTCGGCTTTGACGCACTGCTACCGCTCAGGGTCGTCGCTACTGCCGGGGCGGCGGCGCGAGCTCCACATTCTACGCCACATGGTGGATTGCAGCGGCGGATTCGAGTCACCGGCGGCGAGAAATCGAGAGGGGAGAGGGGGGATTGCGGCGGCGCGCGGAT